>NW_022631056.1:4937306-5537306 GCF_010015895.1 Lontra canadensis | reverse complement strand
TATTTACTAATCGAAAATCATGATAATACTTTAGGGGTGCCTGGATGGCTCAGTTGGTTGAAATCCAACTCTTAGTTCATCCAATGAACTCAGCTCAGGTTGTGATCTCAGGGTGGTGAGACTGAACCCCATGTTGGGCTCTGTGCTCAGCAGGGAGTCTGCTAGAGGATTCTCTCTCTCCCTCTGCCTCGGCCCCTCGCATCCCCCTCTATGTCTCTAAAATAAGTAAATAAATCTTAAAAAAAAGGAAAATCATAATACTTTGTGTGTATTTTTTCAGACTTATTTCTTGAATTATCTAAAAGTGTCTAAAGCTATCTAGCATGTCCAAAGGACCATGCTAGCTAGCTCTTTTGTAAGGTAGATTGCTCGACAGAGAGCCTGCTAATGTAAGTTTCTGGGACCCTTTAGGATACCAGTTGGCATATTCATCTCAAATTATATGAAAAGTCTATTCTATATATTCTATTTAAATGTATTTGTCTAAAAATGTATTCATTACTATTTAATGTTAAGATTAATACCAATACTGTGTATAATTTGCAAAAAAGTATAACTGGGGGAGCACTGCATTTTTTGTCACCAACACAAGTATGTGATCTTAAAAAAATTGAATGTTACTGCATAAGATCACCATTGAGATACATATAGAATACCAAGAAGATGTGAAATACTAAATGGTGATGCACGAACACGTTTCCTCTTCATTGATGTAATGCTGATGATGCATTTTAAAATCTGCATTTTGCAGTGAGCACTGGGTGTTATACACACACAATGAATCATGGAACAATACATCAAAAACGAATGAAGTACTGCATGGTGACTAATATAACAAAATAATGAAAAAATAAATGAAAATTCTAGAAACTCAAAGAAATGACAGATACAGGAACAGAGTAGAATGGAGGAACCTAAGATTACTTAACTTTAGTATTTAAGTGAAATATACATGTTACATTGTCTAATAAAACAGCTAACAGAATAGAAACAATGTTTAAATACAGGTGATGTAGAAAGCCGACGAAAAAGTGAAATTTCCCAATTCTTGGGAAATTCCCCTAAATCAGTAGTGACAAGAGCTTGACTAGATTGTTAGTGGGACAGCTTATTGGGAAATTGCTAAATGGAGCCAGAGAGGCCAGCTGGAGTATGGGGATGAGTGGTGTCAGTAGCAATGATGGAAGTTGGAGACTAGAGACTATTGTCTCCAAGGAGTCAGGGAAATAATTGTTTATCTGGAATTGATTACTACTGAAACTTTAAAGGACAGACTAGAGATTTTTGCAAATAACAATGGAGAACATTTCACATCAGCAGATCTGCACTGAATATGGAGTGATTTCAAAGGAAAGTCCAACATGCAAGGAGGAATAGTGATTAAATAAAATATAAAATGCCTTTTTGACTCTTAGCCAACATTTGCCATATGAAATAATCACATTTTATAATTGATGGGTAAAAATAAGAGAAATTAATGTGGAACCAACAATAGACTCCACACTAAGATATGACTAGCTAGCATTAAAGCACTCTGGGTACATTTACTCAGGAGCAGTATAAAAAGATTACTTAACTTTAGTATTTAAGTGAAATATACATGTTACATTGTCTAATAAAACAGCTAATAGAATAGAAACAATGTTTAAACAGCACAATGTGAAGGGAAAAATCTTGGATTTTACATGAAGTGATTTAACTATTAAACATGCAAGATTATAATACAGACAGCAGAGGGCAGGGTATCCTTGGTACTGTGTTGATAATTTCTTGAAATTGTAAAACATGTCTAATGTTATCCCTGAAACTGTATGTTTCTTGTGTTGAGCTGGATTTTAGAGATATTAGGTTTAAAAAAATACGGATGACACAGTTTACTTTTTATTAAAAATAAATGCCCTGCATAATATTAGGGCATATCTTCTAGGCAAAAACATGTATATATTAGTAGTCTTTGGATTAAGGAAATCTACTGAATTTTGTTAAATACATTTTGAGAGTCATTTTTCTTTACCTTGAAAATTATTTTGAAGTTCCTTGGGTAAAAAAGAGAAAAAGAAAAAAAGTGTTTGTATAAAAGGTTGGAGAGACCCTTATTTTCCCAGGTTAAACATAACCCCTTAATGATGGCCAACATTATTTCTGGATGTGATTCTCTAGTTATATGTTTTTCTATCCTGTAAATAACTTAAACATTCTTTAGGATTCTGAATTTCTTAACATTTTTGTGTTTTAGTGCAGACAAAAATAAGTCTTATATCCAGTTTGAATTGTGTTAATGTATAGGAAATATTGAAATGCTTCTCTAAATAAATGAGATGTTTTATGCTGCTTCCATCTTTGTATTAATTATTACAAATAAAGTGTCAAGGTACAGTGTATATAACTGGACTTTGGTGTTCTCCAGTCCCTTAGGATAGCCTTTGTTTACCCTGTGGTAACATGATCTATTGGTAACTAGCGGGAACAAAACTTTAATATTCACTCATTCTCCATATTCTCATGGGTTGGTCTAGTGCCCTTCCATGTTGTCTTCACTCTGGACCTCTGTTGATGGAGCCCTTATCTGGAATATTCTAGTCTTCTAACACAGGAGTAAAGAGAAACTGGCAAGCTATAGTGGCTCTTAAATTCCTACTTGTAAGTGACACATGTCACATCTCACTTTTCATGAGTCGTATGATAAGGTTGACATCAGTGAAGTGGGGGAGTAGACTCTTTCCCAAGAGCTGGGCTGCAAATATTTAGAAACAAATAACACAATCCGTTATAGTGTCCTTATGATATTAGAAATCCAGCTCAAATTTTAGTCCATCGGTTTGTGTAAACTACTTAAAACGAGTAACTCGTGTTCTAAATGTTCTTGTGACTTAGTCTTTGAGAAAAACTTTAGGAATCTAGTAAGTGGAATATTTAGAAATGGGGATCATTAATGGTAAAGAAAAATTTTTAAAGGTCCTGAAAAACGAAACGGTAATAGGATTATGGGTTGACTTTGCTTTTTTGTTGTAATGGGCTGGCAAAGATTCGGAACTCTGGGTATCTTCTTTACTATGTTTCTGGTGAAAGAAATGATAGGTCCATGAGAGATAGAAGGAAAAAAAACAAAACAAAGATATTTTTCTTTGTAAAAGTAAATTGTAAGTCTTAGAAGTCTACCTTAAAGAAGATAGTCTTTTAAATCAACAAGGTAACTTTCTGAATTTTTGGGGGGTATAAATTTCACGATAGCCCTGGTCAGTTAGCAGGTGATTATTAATGCAATTTTCCCATGAAGGTTCAGATTTAGAGAGAAGAGCTCAAGGTCATTCGACTGAGCCCTAATAACATTAAGCCTGAGAGTTTAAATTTCTGCCTCCTTTTTCCTGTCTATAGACCATATAACCTCTCAATTATTTTAGCAGTCTTATGTAACCTTGATTCATTCTGTATTCATGGATGCAACTCTCAAATAAATTTTACTACAGACCTTACTATTAAAAAAATCAAGTAACTGACACTGCTTGTTGAATATTTTTCAGTGTTACTTGATAAACTCCAGCAAAACTAAATATTATTGAAATATCTTTTCCTCACAACTTTTAATTTAAGCAATTTAAAATGAATATAGCTATGTTTCCCAATATTATACTTATGAGACAAATTTGCTCAATAATTCTGAAATTAAGAAAAAAGTACTGAGGTCATAGAACTTGTTAAACTAAATATTTCAAAATTAAAAATGGGCTCCAAATCATCTCCTTCTCTCCCCCTCCATTTTAGAAGGCCGAGTATTGCCCAGATTTGAGGTCTGCATGTCTATCCTGACAAAATGTGGTTCAATCCCATTTTGTTAGGGGAGCTACCTCCCTTGTTTTTGCTCTCTGGGATTCTAGCTTGTTTTGTGCACCAAATCGTAACAAGTGGCAATTCCCATTAAGTGACCAGTTTCCTTCGAATAGGACTGTATAGAGAGCCAAAAGGATACTTGAGAATAAGTGAATCCGGACTGTGGAAGGAGAACCACGTTGATTTTATTTCATCTGTTGTATGACAGTTTAATTATTACAGGCATAGACTTAGGGTCTTGCTTTATGACTCTTGGCCAAGGGTTGACAAACCACAGCCAGTGAACCCACCACCTGTTTGGGTAACACGCCCAAGTTCCCTGGTTTGAGAACTGTCTGCATGCTTTCGCTCTCTGCAGCGGAGTCGGAGAGCTGTGCCCGAGACCTAATGTCAACAAATCCAATATTTACTCTCTAGCCCTTTAAGAAGTTTGTCAACCCCTCTTCTAGATGCATGATCTTGGCCAAGCTACCTAAATGTCCGGGCCTCACTTTTCTCATTATACAATGTGAATAATCGTCTTTACCAGGTTGAGTTTATATGAGGATTAAATGAGTCACTCAGTATAAAAACTTGCCATAGCATCAGGATGGAAATGAGGTGCATCACGAAGACTGATAAAACCATAACCATATCCAGAAAATATGAAATAAGCTCTATTTCCTCTGCATGAAGGAAAGAATGGGTAAAAACTCATGTAAGAGAATAAATCTCTGGTTGTCTGAAGGACCTGGTTCTTTTTGCATTGTTTCATTTCTGCTCAGTCTCTTTTCTGTGTCCCATGTAATTCTAGCCTCCTGCAAGTCTGTTTCAGACTGTCACTTCTCGTTGCCGGCCCTTCTTTATTATTTGTGGAAAAGTCTGCATGTCTACATCTGGAATTGCTCAAAGGTCACTGTAAGTATTGAGTCCTTATTAATGATTTGTTCCCTTCCAAAAAGCTTTCCAAAATGCCTGCAGCCAGGGTGAGCGTTCGCTCAGAGAGCTACTTTCCTCTGTTTTCAGGGACTCACGGTTGTGCTCTTGTCTTCTCAGTGGAGAAGAGAAAGGTTTTCTTCTATTTGCCATTAAGCATGAAGACATTTCATGAATTAAAACAAGTCCTTTGTTGGGAAAAAGTAGTCCACTTTGGTATGTTTAAACAGTTGGGGCACATTAGGGGTTTTGTGTTTAATAATTGTAGTTCTAATTTCAGATAAATTATAAAATATGTGAAAATATGTTTCCTCAGCTTTGTGATTTCCAGTATTTCCTTAAACTACTGGTTTTCAGGTTATAAATAAAATATGCACAAATTCTAGGAAATTTAGCAAATATAGAAAGCTATAAGGGAGAATTTAAAAATTTGCTCTAACCTTTTCCCTAAGTTGTAACACTTCTTGACACACATTTACATTATATAATATTTTTATTCCTCTCCATATAGATATATAATTTATATACTGATATATCCTATCAGTGGTATGCTTTATTATATCTTGTGTCTTGTTTTACTTGATATAATCCTGTGTATATCCTGCAATGTCATTAATTTTTGAAACACAATATTTTAGTCTGGAAATCCCATAATTTATTTAAACATGTTCATATTGGAAACTTTGGGGCAGAGTAAATTGTTACAACTCTTCTAGAGGGTAATTTATTAATGTAATGCAAAATATTAAATTTAGATACTCTTCAACATAGAAAATTGCATTTCTGTGAATTTACCCTAAGGGAAGGAATAGGGCAAACTCACTCAAGTATGTGTACTGAAATGTTCATGTTACAGTGGAAAATAGTGAAAATAAATTTGCAGCCTCGATGTCCATCATTAGAAGATGACCTAAATAATTTATGGCAAATACTCCAGTGGAATGCGATGTGGTTGAAAGAGAAAGAGTTCATTTTCACTTATGTACATTGCAATTGTTTATATTCTTAAGTGAAATAGAGCAAATTAAAGAATAGTTTGCTTAGTAGATCTTAGTTTGGAAAATATACACATGTACTTGCTTCACCATATCAACAGTAGTTGTCTCTAAGTACTGGCATCATGGATAACTGTTTTAAGTTCTTTCTTTGTGACATTTAATCATGATCCATGGTTACTTTTGTGAGCAGGGAAGAAAGATAATTTCAAAAAGGAAAAAAATATTAGCTATGTTACTCTTTGCAAATCTATGTCAGTCTTTCATAATAGTTGAGAATGTATCAGATTTGAATTTTACTTCGTAGGGGAATCTTCATTTTTTAGTACCCACAAAACTTCGTAATTTGTAATTTATTCTACTTATAGTTCAAAGGTACTAGGAGAATATCTTTATGCAAAAATTGTTGAACTTATGGACCGATGGGGATATTAGGACTCCTCATGTGGGATGGGCAGTCCTATGGCTAGGAAAGTACATGCTTCTTCCTTTTGTTTAATATGATTTCTCCGAAGTTTCTTAGTCCATAGGATGAAGGAAGGTGATAAGGGGGAGACGGAGTAGGAGACCTCATATTTCCACTGATAACAACTCCTAGTACCAGGAGAAAGGTTGTCTGACTTTTCGCACTTCTTAGCTTATTTTTGTTTTCCAGATAAATAACTGGGCTAGGAAAGTGAATATATATTACTAAATAAATCATTATTATGGCCCCCAAAAGTATTGTCTCATTCCTGATTCATCTCTAAATAGCTTTTGGACTAATTCAAGTTCTAAAATTCAAACTAAATCCCATGCATCTTTGGTTAAGAATTCCAAATTCTAATTCTACATTTTTGGACCTGTGCGTGTGTCTATATATGTGTGTGTATGTGTGTGTGTGTATCCAATATATGTCTATGTCTATACATACACACACACACACACACACACACACACACACATATATATATTTGATCTTCAGAAATGTTGTGAAGCTTATGTCAATATACTCTCCCTCCTAGTCATGTATCACGGTATTTCATAATATTTTAGGGAAAAATAGGTTTCATTGTTTCCCTTTGCATTCCTTTTATTACTAGTATGGTTGAATATTGTTTTGCCTTGACCAGTTTACTTTACAATTTTGTTATAATTCTTGGTGCTTTCCTCTTTTAGAGCAGGAGTTGGCAAACTATAGGCTGCAGGCCAATTCAGCCCCGATCTGTTTTTGTAAATAAAGTTTCATCCAGACACAATCAGGCCCATCATTTATGTATCATATTGTCTGTGTTTTTTTCTTGCTACAGCAGCAGGGGTGAGTAGCTATGTCAAAGATTGTATGGCCATCAAAGCCTAAAATATGTACTCTTTGACTTTTTTCTTGGGAAGAGTTTAAGGGCCCCTCCTCATGTTTTGGAGGTCTAGTTTTTAAGACCTGCTTTTATCAATTTGAATGAGTTCTTTATTTGGCAAGGATTTTAATTCTTGTTTGAAATAGTTCTGGCAAATATTTTATTTCAAGTGATTTTCCTGCCCGATGAGGCCCTGGTGATTTCTTCTTCTAAAGGGATTCTTATTCCCTCCTTCTCTCAAACCCCCTGAGCCTGGCATGCTGAATGACACATGCAGTGTTCATTAACTTAGAAGGGTTGCTTTTGTCCTTTTTATGATGATTGTGGGTGGGCCAATTTTTTTATCTGGCTTGTCACTTTCTTACCGAAATTTTCACAGCTCTCATTCTTGACTTAGATGTTAAGAAAGAGCCATTTCTGAGAATCATTTAGGATCCTTCTATTTGTACCTTGATATCCTAGCTATGATAAAATTTGATGCTGGAAAGCATTGTTTTATATGGACTCTTAGTTTTCTTAAAAATAATTCCTTTGGGCACCTGGGTAGCACAGTCGGTTAATTGGCCAGCTCTTGGTTTTGGCTCAGGTCCTGATCTCAGTGTCATGAGAAAGAGCCCCGTGTTGGGCTCCATGTCCAGTGAGGAGTCTGCTTGGCATTCTCTCTCTCCTTTTGCCTCTGCCCCTCCCCCAGCTCTCTAATTTTCTCTCTTTCAAATAAATAAATGAATCTTTAAAAAGTAATCACTTATGTTTAATAACACTCTAAATCTTTCCTGAATGTTTTTATATGGTTTCATTCTTTCTTTTCTCCTTTTCATTCATTTTTTTTCCTCCATTTTTTTGGCCCCACTTTTTATTTCCTGCTAGTGACTGCTTTTATTCAATCTGTTTTCCAGGTTGTATCATTAGTTCTGAGGGAGTCTTTTTTTTTCCTTTTTTAATTAAGAGCCAATTTGATGGTTACATAGTTTTTAAAAATACCTATTAGTCCCTAGGTATTTTTATACCTGAGGAAATGTGCTTCCCAATTATACATAGGATATGATCCAATATTTTGACAAATATTTCTCCATCATGGTGATCAAATAATGTTACTTTGGCTTCTCTGAGTTTCCATATTTATCTGCCCATTAAACGTACAAAGAGGAAGAAAGAACATGACATTCAGTTTTCCTCTCCTTCTCTTCCACCTCCATGTAAATTTCCCTACTTTGTCTTTAGAGCAGGGTCATGTGTCTAACTGTGGATTGTGGCTATAAGAGGAAGTGACATGTGTCACTTCAAGTCTGAGATATTAAGCATGATTTTGAGTTGCTCTTGACCTGACAACATTGGAAGCCACAGGTTGAGATGGAAGAGCTATAGACAGCATGGCCACCAATTGCTTGGTTCCCTGAGTGACTGTATGGAGGAGAGTTTCCTCATAACTTGTACATTTACCTGAACAAGAAATTGACCTGTATGATAAGCCACTTAGAGTCTGTGGTGAATTTGTTATGATTATATAACCTCAACTCTTCTCATCAGCATGGAAATTAGTATTAGACATGGGGTTTCTACTAAAATTAAATACTTTGTGTGTACTTGAAAGGCAGTGGACAGACAGTGAGAAAAATGATCCTGGAGGAGACAAGAAAATATGCCACAGAGTGGGAAAACATTTGGTGAAACCACTGTATATTAGAACTTGGAAGGCAGATCATATGCTTAGGAAAATTTAACTCCTAAGTAAGAGGTAAACACAAAACTAACTGCCATTGGCTATGTTGGCAAGGTATTATAAAAGTAGAGGTGAATTCAGGAAAGAATTCGCTGATTCACAAGCAGGATTGAGAAAAAAATAAAGGGGATCTAGAAATATGGATTCCAACAGTATTGGAAAAACCAACCGCTTCTAGCCCAAAGAGAACACAAAGAAAGTTTCCATTCAACAAAACCTTTCAGCTGAGTACAGTATTTAAGGCAGAGAAAGTTTTAAAAGTGACGTCTTCCTATCTGTTATTACAGATGAGCTTTAGGTAGCCACCACCAAATTGTAGGAAAAGACAGGGGGCTCAAGAAAACAAAGCACTACTGGAGATTTGAGAACTAGGTATTTTATTTATTTATTTTATTTTATTTTTTAAAAGATTTTATTTATTTATTCATGAGAGGCAGAGAGAGGCAGAAGCAGAAGGAGAAGCAGGATCTCTGCAGATCAGGGAGCCCAATGTGGGACTTGATCCCAAGGATCATGACCTGAGCCGAGGGCAGATGCTTAACTGACTGAGCCACACAGACACCATGAGAACTAGATGTTTTAAAGTGTGGGTGTGGTTACTACACATGGAAGTGGCTGAAAACAAATGGAGAAGAACTCTCTTAAGTATTCGAGAAAAATGCACCAAAGAAACCATCAGCCCGGACTAAAGACACCTTTGTATGAAGCTCACACAACTTCCTATGAGGAAAGGGGGTCAAGGAAGCCGAGCAGTCCTGAGGACACACATTTCCACATCCAGTCAAAGAAGGGGATGGAACTAGAAAAGAACTTGTTGTAGGGTGGAGACTGGAGTCACACACTAGTAGGGAGGCTTCACTGTGTGCTCAGCAGGACCTCAGAATTTATATGAGCTGCTGATTATGTTCCATTTGTCTTCTTTCTAAGAGTGAGTGTATTATTGCTATTATGCTGACCCTGTCACACCTCTGTGGATTGACTGTGTGCGTGCATGCATGCATGGGTGTGTGCGTGTGTAGGAGTGGGTGATTTGGCTTTTAAATTCATAGATATCCAAGCCAAGAGAAACCACAAAGGAGCTGGGACTTTATCTAGGTGGGCTGGACTGGATGAGCATCAGGCTGTCTCCTTGGGGAACCACTGAACATGTGTCATGTGTGGGAAGAAGATTGAACTGAATATTTGTGAATAGAAAGTGATAGAGATTACTAGTCTTTACAATATTGATTATTTTCCCTGCACTTGATAATTTCCCAACATCCTTTGGAGTTGATGCTGATGTGCTGTGAACAGAAAGGATGTGCTTTTCCTGAGAGTGGTTAAGTTCTCTCAGCTCTTTCTCCCCTTGGTCTGGCAAATGCTGAAGCCTTGGGTAAGACCAGTCTGCCCAGGTCAGACTTACACTGGGTGCAAGAAGAGAACTTTGTGTTAAGCCATTGAGATCGGGAGTTCATCTTGGGTTTTTTTTTTTTTTCTTTCTTTCTTTTTTTTTTTTAAATAAATTTTACAAAGGTTTTCTTGTTGGAAAACTTACCTGGGGTTGTTTCCAGTAAACACTGGTGTAGAACACTTAAATAAGAAAGTAAATCTGCCCAGAACAAAAACAAAACAAAATAAAACAAACAATGACAACAACAGACTGTCTAATATTTGTTTGAGGTAGGAGAAAGCTGGTCTAATGTAGCAAATTCTGTCACCCTTCAACTGAATTTCATGCCCCTGACAATTGTTCCTAAATCATGAGGAGGTCAATTATTTGATTCTAAAGACATCTATTTTTTTTTAAAAAACATTTTGGCCACCCTAGAAGACTAATTTATACTGTATGTCTTTTCTTTTTAGTACAAGGTATTGGTTTCCATCTATAATTATGGGCAGGTAGAAAGCTATCTAGCACGTGATTTAATTAGGCCAGTCTCATTTTCTAAGTTAATTTATTTTTACCTAAGGACACCAGAGTAATTTGTTAAATATTTTATAAGAATCTGAATAAGCAGCCGTGTTTACGTTAGGGAAATAAAGCATTTGCTCATTAAAAAGGTTCAGAGGACATAAATCTGCTCTTAACACCAACAGAAATTGTATGCAGGTTTAATGTGTGATGAGGAGTTGAGAACCTGGTACATGTGACTGCACCAGAACATTTATTTTTCTGCTTAATTAATGGTGCAATGTTTAATGAAGAATGGAGCTTCCTAGAAAAGGAAACGAGAAGGCTAAGAGTGGATGGTGTGCATGAAGGGGAACTTGGAAAACAGAAACAGTTTTCCAAGAGCAATGAGAAACAAATTCAACAGGTAAAACTCAACTGGAATGGGCTTTTTAGGAAATGCACAGACCTATCCCTTTCATTTATAGATATTATCATTTCTCACTGTTGTATATAACTATGTAGAGATGGTCAAATTTCCATATTTGTGGGTTAAAATGGGCACATGAAATTGCCTGAATAAGAATTTCCCCAAGGTTTTAAAGTTTCATTTGCTATTACAGAGTCTTCTTTTCTTGTTTAAACTCAGCTCTTACTTCAGAGTCCATCTTTCATCTCTCTCTCCAGCAGACTCAGATCTATTCAACCTGCCCACAAATACAAGACAGATGGAAATAAATAACCCACTAGAAAATCCACTTGGCATGAGCACTGCAGTTTGCATCTTAGATTACTGGAAATGGGTCTGACTTTGAAGTCAATGAAGGAATGTATGACACTTAGAGAAAATAAATCTCCCCCCCCCACCTTCCTTATCAAGCCAGAGCTTTCTGGCCTTCAAGCTCCATGCAATAGTGAGTTCAGGGATGCTGCATTTGCAAGGCTAATGTCTCCAAGCAAAGACTGTTTACTACAATTGGGTAATCTGGTTCTCTTCTGTTCAGAGAGGCTCTCTAAAGTGTACTTCACATGGGAAAAAGAAATGAGTATTATTCATTTTTAGGAGTAGGTTTGTATTGCTGTTTTGCAATCTGAATTTATACATGGCTTTCAAAACCCAATATCCACGCTCATAGTGATTATAGTAACAGACCAAACACAGTATTTTTTTTTAATTCCATGAATTACATTAATTGCAGGTCATTTGTGTATATTTCCTAGTGGAGTAGAATGGGATCCCACAAATTCCCAATGTGATAATATTACATTAAGGATAACTCCTCGTTGAGATCATTTAAATGCATTTCTTTGCTATTGTGATAACTTAGTGATCCTCGTCCTTAAATTATAGAAAATAAAAACAAAATCATATTGGAATTTGGGACAAATATTCCACCAAAACTTTTTATTCTAAAGCCTAAAGTTAAAATAATATTTTAAGAATGATAAGGATAATTAGTGAGCCTACTAAAGAAACACTGCACTGAGCTAACTTTAGATAAGTGACAAATACTTAAAGGTTTAAGTAGTCAGATACCTAGAGTAGTAAATTTTTAAGGTAATAGTATTTGCCTTTCTTAGATTCATTACTTGAGCATTTTTAGGCAGATAATTTCCCTGTATTTGTACAAATTTAATGAGGAACATCTCTGTATTTTTAGAAAACGTGAGGTAGTTTCACTTTGAGGGCTGTTTTATCCATGCTCCAAAACCAAACAGAATCTCTTGACTGATCAATTTGAATATTACACAGATGAATGCAAATGAAAGCTTTTCTCTCAGCCAAATCTTTCTATTTAACAACAACAAAAAGCAAAAGTAGCATACTTATTTTTATTTATTGAATAATTATCAAAATATTAAATATTATTATATCAATATATACTATGATATGACGTGATAAATATTAATAATATTAAATATTATAAAATATCAAAATTAAAACAAGAGAACCAAATGCCAGCTATGCCTTGCACCGTAAGCAATTTCTAGAGCAATTTATAGAAGAAGGATCTGGTTTAATAGATTATTTGAGAGGTTCAGAATATATCCCTTATGAATTTTTATGTATTTACATGAATGAGAAGTGCTAACATGGAAATACCTTTTTATTTTTTTTTTTTTATTTTTTTTTAAAGATTTTATTTATTTATTTGACAGAGAGAGATCACAAGTAGACGGAGAGGCAGGCAGAGAGAGAGAGAGAGAGAGAGAGAGGGAAGCAGGCTCCCTGCGGAGCAGAGAGCCCGATGCGGGACTCGATCCCAGGAGCCCGAGATCATGACCCGAGCCGAAGGCAGCGGCTTAACCCACTGAGCCACCCAGGCGCCCGGAAATACCTTTTTAAAAGAAGTTATTTTACCTTAAAACTCTCCACCTGTGGGGCGCCTGGGTGGCTCAGTCAGTTAAGCGGCTGCCTTTTACAGAGGCCATGATCCCGGGGTCCTGGGATGGAGCCAGGCCTTGGGCCTCCTGCTCAGTGGGGAGCCTCCTTCTCGCTCTCCCTCTGCTCCTCCTCCGGCTTGTGCACTTTCCCTCTCTCTCAAATAAATAAATAAATAAAATATTTTTAAAAATAACAACAAACAGACAAAATTTCTACCCCTGTAATTTACTTAATTCTCCTGCAGTCTGTCCTTCCTGCCCTTAGTGATGTGAGCTCATTGTTCATGCTGTTGGAACATTTTAAATAAAAAATATATTTTAGATTGCTTTAGGTACTCAATTTAGAAGAACTTATTCATATGCACAAAACCAAATACAGGACTCTGGTATATCTTTAGGAAACAGTGGGATTTTCATAAAAATAACCTAAGAATCAGTAAATAATAAATGGGAAGAAAATATTTGAGGCATTTCCATTATTAAGAAGAGAATTTCATACTGCCACATGTCACTGAAGGCCATTAAAGATATTTAGGTTGAACACTGAATAAATATTTTTCATTATGAAATAGACCATGAGCAGTGGACTCTTTCTCTTTTGTGATAGAGATATTAATAGAGACAGTCAAAGTATTTAGGGTAATAACATCTATTGAGCACTCACTGTATACTAAGCACTATGCTAAATGCTTTACAAGAATTCACATTTAATTCAGTCCTTCTACAAATCTGGAAGTTTGTTTTATCCTCAAGTTACACACGAGGAACTGAGGTTTAGAGAAGTTTACTTGTCCAAGATCACAATGCTGGTGAGTTATGGAACCAAGACCAGAGGAGCCAAGCCAGTGAAAGTTATTAAATTCTCAGGTCTTAGATTTTTCTTATGTAGAATGAAGATAATAAGGTACATCTCTTATGAATTGTGTAGTAGAAAATTAGGTAGTATGGTGCATCTGGATGGGTTAAGCCTCTGCCTTCATCAGGTCATGATCGCAGTCCTGGATCAAGCCCCACATGGGACTCCCTGCTCAGCAAGGAGTCTGCTTCTCCCTCTCCCTCTGCCATTCCCCCTACTTGTTCTCTCTCTCTCTCTCTCTCCTATTCTCTCTCTCAAGTAAATAAAATCTTTAAAAAATTGTAAAAGAAAAAGAAAATTAGGTAATACATATTAAAGCATATTCAGTGAATGTTTAAGGGACATTATCCTCCTTCATCAACTGTGCACATAAATGGCTAAGACTTTGTCATGTATAAAACTGCATTTAAACTACATGTATATCCTATTATTAAACTATGAGTTCTGGGAGGAGTTCCTGGAAACATGTTTTAGTCCTTCCATGTCTCCTTATCTTGTACCAAGTACACATTCCAGGACATAGGAAGCATGCAATGAATGTTGCCTCAACGAGAAATGAGTAGGAGATGGGACAAGGAAGGCAGCCATCTACTGTTAGTTGGAAGCCTGTCGGGCAATATGGTTCAGATTTTTAAATGTGCTTATTCTTCAGCTCAGCAATTTCAACTCTAAAAATATTTCCTAAGGAAGGAATGAGATTTGTGTACCAAGATGTATTTTCAGCTCACATCAACACAACCTTGTCTTCCATAGGAAAAAATTAGAAACATCCTAATTGCCAATTTAAAAATTGTGCAGCAGGTATACAACAGAATAGTGTGTAGTTATTAAAAGTGACTTGGAAATACACTTATTACAGGCAAAAGAGTCTCATGACATGTTTGTTGACAAGTGCAAAATGCTGCTTATGCAACTATAGGGTCCTCTTTCTATAACACACACACATACTTATTATAAAACTGCATAAATAAAAGAATGAATAATGGTTATATCCAGGTAGAGGATCACAGCCTATCTTTATTTCCCCATGCTTTACTTTATTCCTGTGAATTATTTTTTAGAAAGCATATTTTTTATATTTGAGAAACTATAACCCTATTTTAAGAAATGAATGATATCATCAATGCCTGAATTTATATCTATGTATCTGTTTATTTACTTACTTAGTTACTTATTTAATTATTTATTTATTTTCAGTGCCTGAATTTTTGACATAGGACCTCAGCAGCAGGTTTTTAAAATCACTTCTTAAATGAGTTGTTTAGGATTTTGAAATTATTACAAACAAATGCCTTTTTGGTGAGTGGCCTTTTTTCTTGCTTTTTTAAATAGCTAAACATAGGACCCTTTCAGTCACTTCTCAGCTTGCTTCTCCTCTACTCTTCATGCTTACATGGGGTCAGAGATATGGAATTTTGAACCACCAAGATAGGGGATTTTTAGGGTGGTTAATTATGGGGACAGCCACAGGATCTGTTTGAGCAAAATTTCTTGGTTGGACAAAATGATAGAACCCCAAGTTGCTTTAGTTTGATTTTTTTAAGATATGAGTACACACTAATATTAAATGGACAGATTTATTTCTGAGTATTTTGGAGAAATATCGACAATAGAACACTTGGTTCTAATCAGGTTGGCTGTCAGCCCACTGTAGGAGGAGTTGTTTTATAAAAAGTGAAAAAAAGCCCCCACTCCATATCCCATCTGTGGAGTGGAGCCTTGACAACTGTTGTTTGTCATAGTGGACAGAATGAGATACAGAAAGACCCAAGAAGAGAAGCAATCAAAATGGAAATGTGTACATATGATATATATGAGTAAATGTGATTCCAGAGATCAAAAGTGAGATCAAAATATGGGATTTCAGGAAAACTAGCCTCTTGGGTGTAGCTGTATTAAAATTTTTAAGCATTCATTTATAATTTGTAGAAGTTTTAAGTAATCACAAATGTGTCTCCAGTGGCAAAGATATGGGTAAAATTGAATGTGATTGCCGTGTCCTTTGTCCTTAGAAGGAATTTCTTTCCTGGCTCGTTATTGCCTATTATGATCTTTGTAGTTGAGCTTTCCAAGATGGAGTGAGGCAACTGAACACAGAGTAACTGTGAATGTGGCTTGGAAGAATTTTGCAACAACGGTGGTTATCATCTGCATAATTCCATTTTTGTTGTCAAAGACTATCAGTGCAGTTTTTATAAAACTTATTTTCTCATGGAGGAACTTTCTATATGAAGAATATAAAAGCTTCGTTTTGGTTATTAGACCTGTGGGATCCCATACTGGAGACTACCAGGTCTCTTTTATTATGTGAAATAAGTGGAATTTAGCCTACAGTAGGGTCTGTGATTATTCAGCTCCTCCAAAAGTAACTCCTGACTAATTTTGCAAAACACATTAATATTAATTTTGTTGCTCGAACATTTGCTTTTCATATAACAGAATCCACATGCTTGGTTAAAGCCAACATATGCTGTTTATTATGCAGGTTTATCTGTTCCTGATGATATAGCACATAAATCAAATCTAAATTAAACCAACACCACTTCTCCCCTGTGCCATGATATTTGGGGATGAGATTGTTTGCTAAGGAATCATGTGGGAGAATAAAATACTTCTGCTTGTTGAACGTGACACAATGTATTTAGAATCCTTTGTGAGATATTCCGATGATGCTCAATAGCAACCCCATTATGATCAGGAACTTCAAATATTTCCATCATGAGTCTTCTTGTTTACAGAGTTATTTAGCTTAGCTTTTGAGATCTTTCACGTATTTGCGCATAAGCTTACAAGCAACATGGAATTGAAAAACATTAAATTGGTTTTTTTTTTTATTTGTTCAGTTGGTTTTAAAATGTGGGATGGAGGAAACAGCATTAATAAAGTACATGTTTAAAAAGGCTTAGGGGCCATTTTTCCTCTTTTTGTCTTTAATGGAGTAAAATGTAGGTTACAAAAACATTCAGAGAGATGTTGGGGTGTTTCTTATGTGAAAATGGTCTATTAATTCCAGGACTGAAGGAATATGGGCAGACATCTTTGTTAGCAGTTTCTTAAGTTGTCTTTATAACTGAACCACTTATTTTTATATTTAGCTGTACTGAAGTGAACTTTTGGTGACAATTTCTCATGTTTCCATATCCTTCTTGCAATGTGGAACTATTTATGAACTTCGTAAATGCAATACACTCTTTGCTGGTGATCACAGGCCTGATCTCAAGACTCTCAAACGCCCATCTGAAAGACATATGGTCAACCAGCTTGCTAGACAGGTGAGCGTATTTAAGGGTTAGTTCAAAAATTACCTTCTGCAAACAGCTTTGCTCTATTCTTTTTTGCTTTTGCTTAGAGCAGCTTTGCTCTATTCATTTGTTTTTCAAATGTTTGTACATTTGTTTGCTTTTTCTTTCTGGAGTTGAAAATTCTCTTCCCTGCCTGTCAATTTTCCCAATAGTTTTTGTCTTTACAGATTGGTTGCAAGGAATAGATTCATTCATGTTACCTCAGAGTACCAGGGAGAGTCTTATGAATCCTTATGCCCTGCAAATGGAACGTTTTCAGGAGTAGAACAGGTGTGCTGGCTCCTGTTCCAGCTTGCTCTGGGCCCTGTGGTTTTTCTCCTTGACATTTCTGTCCTCTCTCTTCTGATTAGCCTGGTTTTGGTGAACTATAGCTCAGCTTCTCTATAGCCTCTGGTACTACCCACCCATGGCTGGGTTTCTTGCCTCCAGTTCCCAATATGTGACAGTTCCCTTTCCTTTCCTTCAAGAGGGGTGCAAGCCCATGGCGTGCCTCTCTATAGTTGTCATCTCTGGCCCTTGGGTCAGCATCTCTGATTAGAGAAAAGAGACCATAATGTGTATGTCTATGAATATTATTCTGTGAAGACCTAATGAGTAGAAGGTGGATCTTTTACTTATAAATAAACAGATATATTGATTTTATGTGTCTGTATTTTGTGTAGACATACTAGAAAGAGTGTCAGGAAACTGGAGAAAAAGTACAACAGTTAATCAAAATGGACTTCACATTGGGGCTAAAATCTTGTCGTCTATTCCTTGAAAGGGGAATAAAAATATTTCTACCTGAATAATTGGCCAGAGACTTAATATATCAGAGGGCTTTATGTTATTAAAACATAGAGAATAGAATCAGTGCATTTTGTTAAGTCCATATCACGTCTAACCTCTTTATATTTGATGGGGTTGCCCACTTTTCTCTTCTTGACCCTTCTTTCTTCCCTTTTACCTTCATTTCTTCTCAGATCCCCCTCTTGGATTTTTCCCCCATTTTCCAAGTATTTGTATCATCCAGCCTGTTTTTCTTGGACATGTTCTTAATTATGCAGCCATCTTAACCAACATCATTCTTTCTCATGGGATCATCAGTCAGCTATAATCATGAAATCTGTGTTTCCATCTTCAACCTGTTTATCAAGTTCCAATTTATAGGACATTTCCAGCTGGCTACTTACAGGCATATGCAGTCCTGCCTTCCCAAATCAAATTCTTTGTCTCCAACTCTTGCCCTTGACAATATTTCTGAATTTTTGTATTTCTTATATTAGCAAGCATTTCCAACTAGCCACTCAAGGAGAAAGAATAGAAAATTCTCTGTTTTTCTCTTTTAGCTGCCAGCCTGAATCAGTCATCTTGTCAATTCTATTTACTATTATCATAGTATAGAACTTCCTCAGATCTCACCTAACTCTTTCTTTCTTCTGATTTGAAGGTCATTTTCTATTCTACCAGCCTGTTGCTTCCAGAATCAGTTTATTAGAATATAAATATGTCACCCTACTCCTCCACTTAAAATCTTTCTTAAAAGAAATTATTTATTTATTTGAACTAGAGAGATGAAGACAGAGCATGAGCAGGCAGGAGGAGGCAGAAGCAAACTCCCCTGTTGAATGGGGAGCCTAATATGAGGTTCGATCTCATGACCTGGAGATCATGACCTGAGCCAAAGGCAGATCCTTAACTGACTGAGCCACCGAGGTGCCCCTACTTAAAATCTTTCAGTGGCTTCACAATGTCTATGGAATCAAACTCACATTTATTTTCTATGGCATCGAAGATTTTCTTTTCTTTTTAAAGATTTTATTTATTTATTTGACAGAGAGAGATCACAAGTAGGCAGGGAGCCAGGCAGAGAGAGGGGAGAAGCGGGATCCCCACTGAGAAGAGAGCCTGATGTGGGGCTTGATCTCAGGACTCTGAGATCATGACCTGAGCTGAAGGCAGAAGCTTAACCTACTGAGCCACCCAGGCGCCCCTGGCATCGAAGATTTTTCAATGGTCAAACCCCTCCTCTCACCTTTGTTCTTACCCTCCTTCTTCACATATTCTTTCCAGCATCTGTGCCTGATATAAACACACAAAGTGTGATCTGGTTTGTGTAGAGGATTAAATGAAATACAGTCTTTCACCATTCTAATGAAGAGTGCAAAATAAATTCCCACTTTAACAATTTTATTTCAGTCACCTATAAACTATGTTGAACTTTTTACTTCTGCTAAAGCACATGGGAGTATTTTTATGAAAGATTGCTATAATATCTGGCTTACCAAATAGAAGGGACAAAATATACTTTCCATTTTGAATTGATTAAATGACAAAGAAAATTTACTTGTGCTGTGATCTATGAAATAGATAGGAGGTGTAAACTGGGTAACTTGAATCATATAATATTTAAACAATTTACATATAGTCTTATTATCTAAAAATTGACATTTTATTTTTATTAAAAGAAAGAAAGCACCGTATGTTTAAAAAACTAAATGTAATCCAGCATTTCAGTTTTGCTTCTGCTGAGTTCAGAGGCTATTTGGGAATCTAATTTACTGACTTATGATATGGTCTGTAAGAAGAATCTGTAGAAAAAAATGGGGTTATATTAGAAAAGTAGTTGTGGTTTTAAGTTTATAGGGATTTGAATTACTTATTTTGTGGGAAAGGTCAGAAATTGAATTTAAACTATTTGCAAATGCTTTTGTTCTATTTCTATTGTATCATCAAATATGATTTTTCTTTTCTGTTGTATAAGTCCTCCATAGCTAGCTGGGTGAAGTGACTATTAAAATTTATGAAATTAATTTCAGGTGTTTTTTCCTATTCATTATCCTGTTCTTTTCATAATTGATAAACTCGAGATGATTAGTGTTCTTCTAAACATTTCATAGCAAGCAAAAAATTCCTCCTTGGAGCATAAGACAATCACTAAAATTGTTACAGTGAGAAAAGGTCAATATTTCAATCTTGTTTATTTCAGTTGGCATAAAAATGAATTGGCCAGATTTTCATTTAGAAATAGTATAATTTATCAAGTTAACTATGTAAAAACCTTTAAAGAAGTTAAACAACTAAAGATGCTCCATCTATCTGATAAAATATGTTTGTCTATAAAGGTTTATCTGATAAAACATGAATCATTGAAAGATTGGTTATAATCAAAACATCAAGTAGAGATGGAAACAGTGTTCCTTCTCTTGTTTGCTTGTTTGTTTTTTTATTTTATAAATCTCCTTTGTCCATCATGATGTATATTTTAAGTCTGGTTGCTCTTAGTTATTTTTATTTCCTGTGAAGATTTTTAGTTTGTCGTGTGTATCTCTGAACTCTGGAGAGTTTTATTATTTTCCTGTCACTCTCCCTTAAGTGGTTTTCCCCATAAATAAAATACATTCTGGGTAATAAAATGCAAACAACTCTTTCTAATACAGTGCCTCAGGGGGATATATTACTCTTTGTGATGACAAAATTTGGTCAAGTCCATCCTGAAGGTCTAAATAGCAAATGTAGGTAGAAATATAGAAGATATATATGCACTTCAGTAATTCCCAACTCTATTATGGTTTTGTGCTATGTGTATTTGTCTCCATTGTTGCCGTAACAAATTACCACAAACCCCAGGCTGATTCTAATGTTCTTAATGACATGTCACACCATTGGAAAGGCCATGGGTTAGCATAGATTAGTTTATCTGAATAACAGTAGTTGTTTGGACTTGCAGGGCATCAAGTTCAATGCTATGTATAAAAAAATACATGTCCAGTTGAGAAATAGGGGCTGTCAGTTTCTGGTCTGGGGGCTAACCTGGAAACTGATGATGGATGACTGACTACAAAGATAACATGATTGTAGTTAACCATTTCTAGGACTACCGAAGAGCACCAGACAACTTTCTTCAGAATGAAACAAAATTCACTAGGAAGAGGTTCTTACTTCTTCATGTCCTAAACTTTCATTGAAACAAGCTCAAGGAGTGAATGAGCTGTCTCAATAAGACCCAGTGTCTAGGAAATGAACATTTGATCCTCAATCTTCAAATCATAGAAATTGAATGCTAGAAAGGATCTTGGAAGACCATTTTCTCCATCGTCCTAAACATATGCAGAACATTTAGACTAGTGAAGAAAAAAAAAAAGGAGCCCTTGCTCAGGGTCCAACTGTGCATTGTAATGGGCATAGAACAGCAAAGGTACAGCTCTATTCCCCGCCTTTTACATCCTCAAAAGTTCCTAATCTGTTGACTCTGACTGTGATTATGGGCTCTATATGCTATTTATATATATTGATATTTAAGAAACCATTAAGCATATATAATGTTTATATCATTCTCTCTTCATAATTCATAACGAGAGTAACTAAAGTCTTAGTTTTCTGTCCCTCTGATTTTTTCTCTATTACTAATTTGTGTAATTTGATCACAACTGAATAAGTGCTTTGGCTTCAAGACCCTAGTTACTGATGACAGAATTCTCTTAATCTTTGTTTATGCATTTCCTCAAAGTAGAGCTCAAGGTACCAAGTCTATACCAGCTAACAGCTCTGAGGTATTGCTCACGTGTTAAATGAGAATTATGGGCTTCCCTACTGAAGTTCTCTTTCTCCCCATCATGCCCTATGTCTGTCCCATGTTCTCTCTGGTTGCTCTAGGATTATGAAGGATTTGGAGTTCTCTGTGGTCTGGGTCACTTCCTGCTTGGAAAAGAAAGAAAAGACCTCTATCCCCACTCTAAAGTGTGAAGTTACTTTCCAGGTATAATCTTTAAAATAGCTTCTAAGAGAATAAGACGAGGGGATTTTATCCTTCAATCACTTGATGTCCAATATCCTGGAGGCTAATCCATGTTCAATACAGACAAATATGAAATTCAGGAGCATAAGCCAATTAAAAAAACCCATAGTCTTGCTCCCCAAACACTTTTACTGTATACCTTTTAATAAATTTCTTTTCAAGGTATAATCATTACTTTCATGCATCTCTAGTTTGTTTTTCAACTTTACAAATATATATTTTTCTTGTTTTTAATATTATCTACATCTTATTCCACAAAGTAAACTTTTCATAAAGTCTGTGCACATTTTTTGCAGAGAGTTGGAAATTTTGTTTCCCCTAATTTTACCTCTATAATTATCTTTGTGCATAGAGTACTGCCAGCCTTCATACTTAGGATAATTCCTTAGAAGATATTGTCAGAATATAAGTGGTAATTGGCAGAATTGGCCACGGTTCTCCACACCTCACAAACCCATGTGCCTTTGCCGTGTCATTTTGTGGTTTCACGCATCCAGAAGTAAAATCTGGTCCCCGTCCCCCTAATACCTGAATCAGAACGTGTGGCTTCCTTTGACTAATAAAATACAGCAGAAGTGACTTCTTAAACTCAACACACACAAAACAGATAATCATGTCAAAAAATGGGCAGAAGATATGAACAGACACTTCTCCAATGAAGACATACAAATGGCTATCAGACACATGAAAAAATGTTCATCATCACTAGCCATCAGGGAGATTCAAATTAAAACTACATTGAGATACCACCTTACCCCAGTTAGAATGGCCAAAATTAACAGGACAGGAAACAACGTGTGTTGGAGAGGATGTGGAGAAAGGGGAACCCTCTTACACTGTTGGTGGGAATGCAAGTTGGTGCTGCCACTTTGGAAAACAGTGTGGAGGTTCCTTAAGAAATTAAAAATAGAGCTTTCCTATGACCCTGCAATTGCACTACTGGGTATTTAGCCCAAAGATACAGATGTAGTGAAAAGAAGGGCCATCTATACCCCAATGTTTACAGCAGCAATGGCCATGGTCACCAAACTGTGGAAAGAACCCAGATGCCCTTCAATGGAAGAATAGATAAGGAAGATGTGATCCATATACACTATGGAGTATTATGCCTCCATCAGAAAGGATGAATACCCAACTTTTGTATCAACATGGACAGGACTGGAAGAGATTATGCTGAGTGAAATAAGTCAAGCAGAGAGAGTCAATTATCGTATGGTTTCACTTATTTGTGGAGCATAACAAATAACATGGAGGATATGGGGAGATGGATAGGAGACGGGAGTTGGGGGAAATTGGAAGGGGAGACGAACCATGAGAAACTATGGACTCTGAAAAACAATCTGAGGGTTTTGAAGGGGCGGGGGGTGGGAGGTTGGGGGAGCCAGGTGGTGGGTATTGGAGAGGGCACGTATTGCATGGAGCACTAGGCGTGGTGCATAAACAATGAATTCTATTACACTGAAAAGAAATAAATTTAAAAAAAAAAAGAAAGAAAGTGACAGTCGTGTTGGTTCCACGCTAGGTCTCAAGGTGCCTTGCAGGTTCTGTCCTGACTCTTGGAATCCTAGCTGCTATTCAACCAGCAGCTGATTGACAATCAGCCAGAGGCACACAGCTCATTGGTGGTCCCTGCTGCTCTAGCTAAATGTCTAGAAGCAGTGCAGCCTCCCTGCATGGTAGCTGAGGCTGATTCCAGAGTGAGCCCAACAGGACCAGAACTACCCAATTATACGTATAATCAGTGGCTGTCACTTTCCCTAAGTTTAGAGGTGGTATTTCACAGCACAGCAAATGTATACAATCTATTTGTCCAGAAAGAATGAACATTTTTCAGCCTTGTAATTCATATTGATAAGTGGTTTCGAAAACCTTTGTAACAATCTGCTACTCTTTCCAGCCAGGGTTATTGTTACTGTATTTTCTGGCTTGATGAAAGGTATTTGGTGTTCTGTTTCCCCTTTGTAAGTGCAGCATTTTCAAAGCTATTTGTTTCCTCATTCTGATGATATCATTACCACTTCAGATGTCATTTTATTGAAACAAATCTTATTTCAGGTTAAGCTTTTTCCCAACTTATTTTCCTAGAAATTCGAAAATATTTGTCAGGTTTATTTCCTCTCAAAAGGTCTAAAAATGCAGCACAGATGTGGATTTTCATTTGCCACATGGTAGTTTTTGAAAATCTCTTTCCAGTGTTTTTAATTCAGTAATTATCAAATTTATAAAAGTTAGGTTGTTTATAGTGAAGTTTCTACCAGCTTCATATGACCTCATTGGATGTTGATCTCGGTGATTAGGACTGCTCTAAGTTGTTAAAAGTCATGTGATCCTTCTTGACTCACAGCAGGAAGCAAGAAGGTGAGATACTCAGATTCAAATTAGAAAATTTGCTTCTGGATCAAGTAGATGTGCAGAAAATGTAGGTGCAGTATTGACCATTCTACTTGTGAGACTTTAAGAAACCATTACCATCTCTCAATGCTTTGTTGTTGCTCCCAGAATGAGAGCACAAATGGCATGGCTTATGTTACTTTTTTTTTTTTAACTCTTTTTGTTTAAGATTTTATTTATTTATTCAAAAGAGTGAGAGAGATCATGAGAGGAGACGGACAGAGGGAAAAGCAGATTCCTTGGGGAGCTGCGAGCCCAATGTAGGACTTAATCCTGGGACTTATCATGACCTAGGCTGAAGGCAGACACTTAACAGCTGAGCCATCCAGGCACCTGTGACTAAGGTTGCTTTTGGCTGTAGGCTACAGAAAATCCACTCAAGCAGCCCTCAATTCTGAGGCTCATTTGTTGGGCCAATGTTTAGCCAATTCTCACTTGGATAGTTTTATTAGTTTTTTAAGACTTGAAATAATGTTTCCATTGCTTGCTAGAGAGCATAATAGTAGTGGCAATAAGTAATAAATTAATTAATGAGAAGAAATTAGTATATAAAACTTGTAGGTGTTCTCTGTGGCCATATGATTTCTCAGTGACGTACAGCCATGTAATTTTTTGGCTTATGATATTTGCTTGATTTAGAGGATCTTATCTGAGCTCAGCTGATCTCTCCTGGGTTTGTTCACGTGGCTGATGTCAGCTAGCTTCTTTCTGATCTCCCCTGGCCTTGCTCCTATCTCTCATGATGGCCCCAGCTTGGAGTGACTCAGCTCTGTTCCACACAGGCATCATCCTCTAGAAGGTCAGCCCAGGTGTGTTCTCATGGTAAAAACAGAGGAGCGAGAGATCCACACACATGATTTCAAGTCTCTATTTGTATCACACTTACTAATACCACATTGGCCTAAGCAAGTCACTTGGTGCAGCCTAGAGACAGTAGGCTGGCCCTGTAAAGTCACGTGGCACAAATACATAGATATGGAGAGTGGTAAAGCTGTGAAGCCATTGATGAAATCAAACCACAATAAACTCATAAACTTAGTTGCTATAGGATATGTCACAATACCTACTGATGTCACAATGATCTATTGAGAAATCGTCCCCTTCTTGTGAGATTCAAAGCATTTGCAGTTGGACCTCTCTGTCGATCTGTGTCATAGTATGTGCATTATCTACAAAGTGTTCTGTGGTTTAGGAGAATCAGCATTTTGTCCTTGCCCTTTAATTACCTAATCATTGTTGCTTTGAAATACATGTATCTCTTACTATAGGAATCTACGGAGATAGTGAGAGTTTGGATAACAACAGATGCCTGTGTTATAATTATGACACTTTTTTTTTTTTTTAAGATCCACCTATTTATTTTAGAGAGAGAGCGAGCATGTGTTCTTGGGGGGAGGAGCAGAGGGAGAGGAAGAAAAAGTCTCATGTGGTCTCCATGCTGAACTTGGAGCCAAAGGCAAGGCTCCATCCCACGACCCTGTGATCATGACCTGTGCTGGAACCGAGTCAGGTGTCCAACTGTCCGTGCCACCCAGATGCCGCTAATTAGGAATCTTTAAAATCTGTGGGAGCACAGCAAAGATTTTATGAAATAAAATAATATACTGCTTCCTGGAATATCTTCTGATGATGGATAAAAATCAGAAATGTCTGGAGTATATTTTGATAGCATGCAAGAATTAATAGAAAAACAAATCATTTGTATTGCTTGAATGAAAAACAACTTGATTATTGTGATGTAGTTGATAAGTAGCTTATCATTGCTTTTAGTATTGAAAAAAATGTTAAATTTTCTGCCAATACTGTAGAAAGAGCTAAGCATATGTATTTCACCAGAATGTTAATCATGTTCCATTAAAGCTCATGGTTCAAATAAAGAAAATTTGCAGCCATCATAGAGGGGCAATCATTAGTCAGTCACCAGCTCAGTTTCACATAATATCACATCAATAAGTATAACATAGCAAACATTTGAAATAATATGAACTTCCAAAATGGATTTTTCAAAGAATGTTAATAAAGTAAGAAAACATTTAGAAACTACCAGAATTTTAATTTATATTAGAAATACTCAAGCATTTCTAGATATAAAATATTAATAACATTTCTCAAAAATAGCACTAATATGTTCATATTATTGTAATCTAGATTTCTGGTTCTACTTTTAGGGAAACAATTATTTTTGGAAACAGTTTTGGAACTTTGCCACTTTTTTGGAAAAATCTACATAAAATAATAGAATTTTAATTTTTTTTGCTAAATCTTCAATTGTTTTACAAAAAATGACTGATAGTTAAATGTGAAATTTGCGCCTGAAGGTAATTTTATGGTTTTCATTGATCATGGAACTGGAAGGAATACTATCTGAAATAATCTATCTTTTTACTGGTGGTAGTCAAAAAAATTAAATGAGAAATATCTGCATGAAAATCTTATAATTTATCATAGTTGTATAATATGATATATTATTATATCATACATGTATGTGATATAAATCTGTCTTTATATAGATTTCCATGAAAGATTTCTTTTATAAGACAGATTTCTATAAAAGTTTCTATAAAAGCTTTTATAAGACAGATTTCTATAAAAGTTTCTGGATGTTTTAATTCAGCACTATATTATCACATTTAATTATTTCTGGATAAGGCACTAGGAGATGTAAATAACACAAATCATTAAATTTCTTTCTTGATGAGGTTTATACTCATCATATGTTAGATAAACATTAGAACTGAGTGACTTACTAAGTGACCAGAAATTCACATAGTGAAAACTGAACAATTATTTATACCAGGACACCTAAGTGGCTCAGTTGGTTAAGCCACTGCCTTCAGCTCAGGTCAAGATCCTGGAGTCCATTTTTTCATGTGTCTCATAGCTATTTGTATGTCTTCATTGGAGAAGTGTCTGTTCATATCTTCTGCCCATTTTTTGATATGATTGTCTGTTTTGTGTGTGTTGAGTTTGAGGAGTTCTTTATAGATCCTGGATATCAACCTTTTGTCTGTACTGTCATTTGCAAATATCTTCTCCCATTCTATGGGTTGCCTCTTTGTTTTGTTGACTGTTTCCTTTGCTGTGCAGAAGCATTTGATTTTGATGGAGTCCCAAAAGTTCATTTTCGCTTTTGTTTCCTTTGCCCCGGGAGACGTATCTTGAAAGAAGTTGCTGTGGCTGATATCGAAAAGGTTACTGCCTATATTCTCCTCTAGGATTCTGATGGATTCCTGTCTCACATTGAGGTCTTTTATCCATTTTGAGTTTATTTTTGTGTACAGTGTAAGAAAATGGTCGAGTTTCATTCTTCTACATATAGCTGTCCAGTTTTCCCAGCACCATTTATTGAAGAGACTGTCTTTTTTCCACTGTATATTTTTTCCTGTTTTGTCGAAGATTATTTGACCATAGAGTTGAAGGTCCATATCTGGGTTCTCTACTCTGTTCCACTGGTCTATGTGTCTGTTTTTATGCCAATACCATGCTGTCTTGGTGATCACAGCTTTGTAGTAAAGCTTGAAATCAGGTAACGTGATGCCCCCAGTTTTATTTTTGTTTTTCAACACTTCCTTAGCGATTTGGGGCCTCTTCTGATTCCATACAAATTTTTGGATTATTTGCTCCAGCTCTTTGAAAAATACCAGTGGAATTTTGATCGGAATGGCATTACAAGTATAGATTGCTCTAGGCAGTATAGCCATCAGGGAGATTCAAATTAAAACCACATTGGGATACCACCTTACACCACTTAGAATGGCCAAAATTATCAAGACAGGAAACAACATGTGTTGGAGGGGATGTGGAGAAAGGGGAACCCTCTTACACTGTTGGTGGGAATGCAAGTTGGTGCTGTCACTTTGGAGAACAGTGTGGAGATTCCTCAAGAAATTAAAAATAGAGCTTCCCTATGACCCTGCAATTGCACTACTGGGTATTTAGCCCAAAGATACAGATGTAGTGAAAAGAAGGGCCATCTATACCCCAATGTTTACAGCAGCAATGGCCATGGTCGCCAAACTGTGGAAAGAAGCAAGATGCCCTTCAATGGAAGAATAGATAAGGAAGATGTGGTCCATATACACTATGGAGTATTATGCCTCCATCAGAAAGGATGAATACCCAACTTTTGTAGCAACATGGACAGGACTGGAAGAGATTATGCTGAGTGAAATAAGTCAAGCAGAGAGAGTCAATTATCATAGGGTTTCACTTATTTGTGGAGCATAACAAATAGCATGGAGGAAAAGGGGAGTTAGAGAGAAGGGAGTTGAGGGAAATTGGAAGGGGATGTGAACCATAAGAGACTATGAACTCTGAAAAACAACCTGAGGGTTTTGAAGGGGCGGGGGGTGGGAGGTTGGGGGAACCAGGTGGTGGGTATTGGAGAGGGCACGGATTGCATGGAGCACTGGGTGTGGTGCAAAAACAATGAATACTGTTACGCTAAAAATAAATTAAATTTTTAAAAAATTTTTAAAAAAGTACAATTAAACAGTTAAAAAAAAAAAATCCTGGAGTCCCAGGATTGAGCTCATTGTTCAGTGGCAAGTCTGCCTCTCTCTCTGACCCTCTCCCCTCTCATTCTCCCTCTCTCTCTCAAATAAATAAATAAAATCTTTAAAAAAAATAAGAAAAAAGAAAAAGTATTTGTACCTCTATGGGTAGCTGATGCCTCTAGAACAACAAGGGCAGTTTGCAAGATTTAAGTGTTGTATGTTCACTATCTGAGAAACTTGGAAGAGAAATAATTAAAACCTTGGAAAATGGACTTCTTTTTTTTTAAGATTCAGGTTTTAGTAACAATAGTTTTATAGCTTTCACTACTTTGTTTAGCTTTATATTAAAAATTGTTTTATTGGGACGCCTGGGTGGCTCAGTTGGTTGGGCAGCTGCCTTTGGCTCGGGTTGTGATCCCAGCGTCCTGGGATCGAGTCCCACATTGGGCTCCTTGCTCGGCGGGGAGCCTGCTTCTCCCTCTGCCTCTGTCTGCCAGTGCTCTCTCTCTCTCTCTCTCTGACAAATAAATAAATAAAATCTTAAAAAAAAATTGTTTTATTAAAATGGGCAGAGTAATTGAATGCATGCTAAAAATGATTAAATCTATAAAACTAAATAAATTTGGGAAAGAGAACAAGATACAGAAATAAAGGCACATGTTATAACATTTGAAGCAAAATAATTCCAATGAAAAGTCTATTACATTCAGTGATAAATCTTATAAAATTGATATCACAAGTGAAATATTTAATAAACTTCCAAGTGCTTTCAGTTTATTGAGTTTTGGGTTTTTTCAAATAATATAAAACGTATGGGTTAATGATAAATAAATGTCAGCATTAGGTTAAGTAATTAAATATTCTATTTAAAAATAATTATCATTAAGTAATAATAGATATATTTTTATTTAGAAAGGGAGAGTGGGAGGAAGTAGAAAGGGAGAGAGGATTTTTGTTTAAGATTTATTTATTCACTTATTTTAGAGAGAGGGTGAGCTCATGAATGGGGGTAGAGACAGAAGGAGAGAATCCCCAAGCAAAGTCCACGCTAAGTGCAGGGCCAGAAGCCACTGGAGTTGGACACTAACCTACTGAGCTGTCCAGGTGCCCCCAAAGAAAGAATCTTAAGCAGGCTCCATGCTTAGTGCAGAGCCCGACATGGGGGCTCCATCTCACGACCCTGAGATCATGACCTGAGTCGAGATCAAGAGTTGGATGCTTAACCAAATGAGCCTCCCAGGCATCCTAGTAAGAGACATATTTAATATATAAAACCCACAGAGGATTATACGCTAGAAATATTTTGCATATAACTTTTACTAATTTCGCAGAGACATAGAGAGGATTCAGTATAATCAATTACATTTCCCTGCTTGGACTATGTCGTGTAGTAATGAACAGTTTACGGGGATGTTTTAGAAGTTGATATGTTAAGTCAAATCGTGACTCAAATACAGGCTTCATTTAGCTCGAAGCAGCCATATCAGGGGTCTAATTTCTAAAAAATCAATTTGGAAGTTACTGGAAAGATTTTATGAGTTGCATATTTTGTGAGTTATAGTTATGTGACAACATATATCACTTAACCAGGAGCTTCAATACGTGTATGTACATATGCATGAGTAATTTATTACATATTGGTTTATATGTACACATATATCACAGTATACAGGTTGTTTGTATTTTTGTTCACGTTTTTATTTATTTATTTGACAGAGAGAGAGAGAGAAAGATCACAAGTAGGCAGAGAGGCAGGCAGAGAGAGAGGGGGAAGCAGGCTCCCTGCTGAGCAGAGAGCCCAACGTGGTCTTGATCGCAGGACACTGAGACCAAGACCTGAGTCAAGGGCAGAGGTTTAACCCACTGAGCCACCCAAGCACCCCAGGTTGTTTGTATTTTGAGTGCTACTCTGCTGTATCTGGTCCTGTCCACGGAAGACCAGACGCAGGCAGGAGGAGATTTGTGGCAACTTTCAGCCAGTGTCTCCCCCTGTTTCTCTCTGACTCCTTTGGCTTTGCTCTCTTCTGTATGGATCTGTCCATTAGGAATAGAATCCCCAGCAGGTGGCAAACTCTTGAAGTGATCCTGTTTGGGCATCTTCACAGGCTGACAGCCAAAGAGAGAGAATCTTCCAGTAGTTTTTCCCTTGAGAGCAAGAAAACTTCACTCCCTCCACAGGAAACCCTCTGAGCTGGGCTCGTGACCCAGACTGCGTCCGAGCCACATTCTGAACCTGGTTTCTGGGGTTCAGAGAATGTGAGACGCGGGCTGGCACTGGCTGAGCTCCCGAACAGTTGAGGCTCAGCCGACGTTAGGCCTCCAGACCTCCCAGGCCTGGGACTGCACTCTGGGGGTTCAAAGAGGGAACGGCCACCTGTCATACACAATGCAAGGGGGCACTTTTAGCCTTCTGTGGCCCGCTACCAGCCTGAATTTCTAGTACGCCCCCTGCATTACTTTGTGCACATGAAACCCCAAATCACTCTGAACGAAGGACAGTTCCCTGAACCAGCAAAGCAGGTCTCTCAGCCCTTTTTCCTCAGATAACTCATTCTGGAGTGATGTTTTCTGTTTCCAACCCATCAAAACCCAAATGCTGTCTCTTGTCGTGAAGTTGATTTTACTTGTTCTAAGGCTTAAAATGACAACAAGGTGGTTAACTAATTTATTATTCCTTGCCCTTAGAGAAATGAAAGGTCACTTCAATCTCACGCAGGATAGGAAATGCTTAATTAAGTAATGTAAATTGAGTTCAGTTTTACTATCAGTCATTTGCTTGAGAAAGTAAAAAAAAAAATGGTTTTCCTGAGAGAGAACCCGAGATAGTACTAAATATACCTAATATGGATTGCTAAAGGCAGAACACCTAGAACTTTGAGGAGTATACTATGAAGTACTGAGATTTCTTTGGAATTTCATTTGGCTGTGCTTTGGAGGTGAGCTCCGGGTATCAAGGTAAGAACTGTGTCTGCTCTTGGAAAGAATAAATCCGGAGAAGCTAGGAGACTGTTTCTGGGCACAGAAACATCAGTCCTATTGTTTGGTTACTCACGGTGAATTTCTGAATGAACACATTGTAAATAGATAGTAACTGTTTATCCTTTCCCTCCTTCCATATATACAATAGTGAGTTTAAAGAAGAGAGGGGTTCCACTCCCTCTTTTCCCACATTGTTGGACAAGACCAGATTGCCTTTGATTATTTAATCTTGAGTGAAGTTCAGGCTTCCAGTCCAAGTGCAGTTTTGAAGGTGTTGAGAGACAAGTGTCAAGTTTCAGTGGATAAGTGGAGGTTTCGCCAAATCTTTGGAGGCTTTCTCGTCTATTAGCCATGTTCTCTGCCACCAAGTTCTCCAGCAGTTAACTGGTTAACAAACTAAGCTACAACTTCTGCTGGAAATAGAACAGTGAGAATCTGGGATTCTAAAATTTGTATTAGCAAAGGGTCTAAAACTCCTTTGCATTATCTTAATTACTAAAGAATCCAATGGCATTAAATAGCTCTAGAGAATGTTTGCCCAGGGGAAGGCTGTATTTTTGGCAAGTTGAAAAATGTTGAATATCAATAAAAATCACCCCTGAGTATATACATTTCTACTATGTTATTTCCTTCTAGATTTTCCCCCAAACTTATACTTTGAAGACATATTTAACAGAATACTAAAATTATGTGTCTTAAGTTGTCTCTACATAAGTCTTACAATTTTCCTCTTGTTGCTATGATCTTCATAATTACTATTAAATGTAACTAATTTTCCAAGGAACATTCTCTAGTTTCTGACTGCCTCAGTAACCTCAATAAACAAATGAATTTATTATCATTTTTCTTCCTTTTGAATGTATTTCCCTTGGCTAAATTTCTAGACAGAGAATTACTGAATAAAAGGTTCTGAAACGCTTATGGTTCATTATATGAAATGCCAAACTTTTTTCAAAAAAGGGTTTTAAACAGTTTATCTGGTAATATGGTATTTAACAGTTTTGTTATTCTCCAACATTATGTATTACATTTAGTTAAAATTTATTCATTTATTTTTTACTGTTCCCCTTTTAGGCTCATAGCATATCGTAAGCTTATAGAGAAAGTGGAACTGTGTATTTATTGCTCAACTTTTAATTTTCTGTAACACTAGAACAGTGCCTAATCCATACCAAATGAATGATAGATATTTGCTTCAGTGATCTGAATTAATAATGGATTTTTTTTCACAGTTATAGTAAATGTCAAATTACTTTGTGTTTTGGTGAATTATTTCATTATGATCTTAGCACTTTTTTTTTTATTTTATTTTTTATAAACATATACTTTTATCCCCAGGGGTACAGGTCTGTGAATCGCCAGGTTTACACACTTCACAGCACTAACCATAGCACATACCCTCCCCAATGTCCATAACCCCACCCCCCCTCCCAACCCCCCTCCCCCCATCAACCCTCAGTTTGTTTTGTGAGATTAAGAGTCACTTATGGTTTGTCTCCCTCCCAATCCCATCTTGTTTCATTTAGATCTTAGCACTTTTTTAAAGTTATCTGAGACCTGTGTTCTCTATTCTTGGTGTATATTTTAAAAAAATGAAATGCTTCATGGGTTTCTGTGTTGTCCTTATAAGGAGACATGTTTACTAAGGAGACATGTTTACCTTCTCCAGGTTGTGCCAATTTTAAGATATTTTCTGCCAAAGCATGCATCATTCAATTTAATTTTACTAATAGAGTAAGCAATTATATCCCTGAGTTTACAGTTTGCATTTGAGATACAATCAAAGCTAAACATTTTAATGCTTATTTACTAAAATTGTACTTATTTTGTAAATTGTTTGCTTATGACTTTGTTTATTCATATGCTCAGTTTAATTTTAACACAATAATTATAATTAAGTTTTAATATTTTCCCGTTACATTTGCTCTAGATGTTCTTTTTAGCTTTTTTGGATTTTTATTTAATGGCTATAATTCAGAAATTTCAAAACTTTATATAGTGTTTTTGGGTTTTTTTTAGCGGAATTACCTTTTTTCTTAGATAGTTCAAGTTATTGACGGCAGTTCATACTGACCCACATTAAACAAATATCCAGTTTTATTTTCTTTGAGGCTGGATGTTGTTAATGTTGTATGTAATGATCCATAGTGCATTTAGAGTATAATTAGGGATGGGTCATTATTTTTTGTGATGGCTTATTATTTTCTGAATAGACTTTTTTTCTCAAACGTGCAGAATTATCTAAGCATATTTTATTTTATTTTATTTATTTTACTTTTTAAAAATCTAAACATATTTTAATTAAAAAAATTTTCTATCTTGATGTATGGGTTAGTTTTTAGTTTTCTCAGCTTTTCCATATCATGTGCTGATGCTTGTACCACACTATTTCATTTATTGATTGGTTAGCATATATTTTATTATAAATCTAGTCCCCCATTATTTTTCTTTTGAGACTATTCTGAAATATTCTTTACTAATTAATATTCAAAATAAAATTTGTCATCTGAATGCCATGGTCCAAGAAGGAGCTTAAGATTTTGTTTATGTTTTTATTAAACATTTATATTGTTTTAGAAATGACTAATCTTAACATAACTGTTTCTTTCCATCCAGGAACATGTTATATCTTTATATTATCTAAACATAATTTTCTTCCAGCAGAACTTTTTAGTGTTTGCAGTATGTCACATGTATTTCTCAGTCATTTTAAAATTATTATTATAATTTTGTTTAATATTGTGATGAGATACATTTCATCTTTTTACTATCCTTTTTACCATATTTAGGAATGCTGTTGAGTGTTATATTATTATCTTGTCTCCTTCTTATACTTAATTATATGTTATAGTTTGATTTCTTGATAATGATATGTCTCTTCTTTTCTTTTAGGTATGTACATTTCCTTTCAGTACGGTGACAGTTGCTTTAGTATAGACATTTCTTATCATGACAAGTAATCAGAATTTTATTTCCATTTTCACTGGTTTTTTATTTATAAATAAATGTTGAATTTGAGCAATTTATTTTATTTATTTACTTACTTATTTATTTATTTATTCATTTTTAGTAAGGTTTTATTTATTTATTTGACAGAGAGAGATCACAAGTTGGCAGAGAGAGAGGGGGAAGCAGGCTCCCCGATGAGCAGAGAGCCCGATGTGGGGCTCGATCCTAGGACCCTGAGATCATGACCTGAGTCGAAGGCAGAGGCTTAACCCACTGAGCCACCCAGGAGCCCCTGAGCAATGTATTTTTAAAGGTATTCATATTCATTGAAATTATTGTATTTTTGTACCTATTTCTTAAATTGTGATTGTGATATCCTTCTATTGAAAAATTATGGAATTTCTGAGCTAAGCTTTTTAGATTGTGATTAATTGTCCTACCGTACTAAATCCCATATGCTGGTTTGTTTTTAAATCTGAAAAGAAGCAGAAGGGAAAATAGCTGCAATAATTGAGTATTTACTAAAATATTTATGGCTTAGGTAATCTGTTTATGTCTTAGAGTTTGCCAAAACGCTTATGGGAAGCTCAGTCTTCTCTGGCAATGCTTGCAGACCTTTTGTATTGGCTGAAGGCTGATTATCAGGGGATGCCCAACGCTCCCTATGGGCTGGTCAGTTTTCCCAACATTCTTCTACTTGAGGTAGTTATCAGGATACGATAGGGTTTGGAGGGGTGTTCTGGTAATTCAGCCGGCAGACTTTCACTCCTTCCTTCTCTGACAGTATAACATCTTATCCTTATTATCAGCTGTTTTTTTGCTCTGTGGGACAGCTTTAGACATCAACATATCTGCTATGGTGAGGGGTGATGGTTCATCATGTTGTTGGCACAGCCTGAAAAGGGGCATCTATGGTTCTAATATTTTTGTTTCAGACTCTCTACCTATCTTCCTGTTTTATGGGTTACTCACACATCCCTACTCCCCTTTCTCTGGAGATAATGGGTATCTTCATTCTTGAACCTTTCTAGAATTTTATGATGTGATTTGGCTCACTTATGCTGGCATCTCTCCAAAAAGTCACTTAGCTTTTTGTTACTGTGACTCCATCCATATGCCTCCCGATTTTTATTGGCTTCACTGGAGTGCTTTTATTTCCTTTACCATTTTCATGGTCTTGTGTGTTAGCACTTTTATTTATTTATTTATTTAACTGTGTAATTTTCATTTTAGTCAGGTTTGGGGAGGAAGCAGAGAGAAATGTGTCTGCCATGTTTTTTAGGACGTCTCTGTCATGATACATGTTTATATTGTCTGTGGTAGACAGAGCCAATTAACTCTGCCCTGGCATCAGGGAATTTACCCATTGCTAACAAGACTTCAGATTTACCAGCTTTGTGGTTTTGAAGGAGTGGGCTCTTATTGACCCAAGCTAATCATCATCCTTGATGGGGGATGGTGAAAAATCTTCTGGTTCTTGGCTTTATTTTTCCATATGGAAAGATTTCAAATGGAGTGACACTCCCCATTCCTCATTTAGTCTTCTATGGAAAGAGAATGATAAATGATTGTGGATAGAAAGAAACTTGGTGTTCTCAACTCAGCTCTTTCCTCTCTTGTTAGATTTTCTCCCTCTAAGCAAGGCAGCATGGATAAACTTAGTAGTACAGGCTTTGCCTACATAAAGGTTGTCAGAGATCTATAACTGAAATGTGAGCCAACCCATTGGGTCCCAATCTAAGCCATATTCTCTAGTCAGTCTATATGAAAAAGGGCTGACATGTTGCTCTCCATGTGTCTATCCCTGTGGCTCATTTTCTGTTTCTGAAGTTGAGAAGGAAAGAAAGAGCTGCTGTATCTTATCTATTCTCATCCCCACCCTTGAAACAAACAAACAAACAAACAAAAACCCAATAAGTTTAATCCTCTCACCCATGTTGCAATGTTTGCTTTAGAGAAGAACATGGGGGCTGAGTCTAAGCCAGTGATTAGTACATAGCACTCCCTGGACTAGGGGATTGTTAAAGGTTGGGTAGCACCTAAACTTCTATAGAATGAAGCCATGAATTTCATTTGATATTTTTAGTGGAGAGATATTGAATCTTTCTGGCTGGTTTTATAAGAAGATGTCATACTGGTACCATTACTCAAATTTGTCTGTGTACCTGATATGCAGTTAGCCAATGTCTGAGACACTGGTTTTGAAGCAAAGAAAGTTTTATTATCAGAAGGGCAGCCCAACAAGAAGGCACAGGTTCATTCCCAAAGCTTCCGGATGCCCCTGTTGAGCCTAGGGACAGCTTATATACATGAGAAGAGAGTAGGGGGTTTCTTGAAACCTTGAGATGGGGGGTTTCTTGAAAAAATCTGGAGGTAACCATTCTTCCAGACGATGAGTTGCTATTTGAGACCTGGAAGGAGTAGATATGTCAAGACCAATATTACATTTCTGTTCCCATTAGGCTTCTACAATCAGTGGGTAAATAGGGAGTAAGGGTAAAAAGAAAAAGTTAATGACTGTGCATGAGGTTAAGAGGTGCATAAAACACAATCAAGTAGGGTACAAAACAGAACATGAAGCTAAATTAATTATGCAATGAATACAACTATAGTTCTGCTTATACTTTCAAAACAGGTCCAGGAACCAAAGGTCCAACCTCAATGCTGGGACCAACTGTAACTCTTTCATACCCATGACAGAGCCAGCAAGCATATAGAGGAGGAACTCAGATGAGATAACTGAGACAGAACCCAGCTATAATTCCACATGAAGTTTACTTATAGACTTTTGATTTCTGTGGACCAATACCCAAGCCCATGTAAGATTGTTTCTCATCATTGAAAACATTATTACATGGTTGCATTTACTTTTCTAGGAATTTTCACTTTTATTACCATGTGAGCTCTCAGTGATTCCCAGAACATCAGTGTAATGCCCACTCCACTTGAACAGAATTGCTGTTGGATTCTGATTTATTCTCAAATTCACAAGTCAAAATAAGTTTCAACTGGGACTAAGTTCACTTCACCTTAAGACAGAATATGTGGCCAGTCACACTGGATGAATGGCAACAACAAATCAGAGGTCTTGAATTCTCTAAGTATGTCTTCTGATATCCTTACTTTATTGTTGAGATGAATTTGGTCCCAAGAGACCAGGTGACACAAATTTAAAGCTCTTCACTTCAGAGAAGCCATAAACTCTGTGAGTCCTTTCAACTTTTATACCTGGAAGAGATATATGGCTGATTCCTATTCTTTGGTGCAGCAGAATCTCCATAATATTAGTTGTCATTTAATAGACAAACTCAACAAGGAATTGCAAGTGTATGGTCTAGAAAATCCTTACCTCAGATGGATATTTGAACAGAAGACATATAAACATCAAGTAAGTACATAAATAATATGCTCCAAAGCATTAATCATTATAGAATTGCAAATTAAAATCTCAATGAGATAGCACTATACAATCATTAGAACTAATATTAAAAAATATACACCTATGTTATAGTCTATGCTTTCTATTTGTAGATTTTTTTTAAGATTTTATTTATTTATTTGACAGACAGAGATCACAAGTAGACAGAGAGGCAGGCAGAGAGAGAGGAAGGGAAGCAGGCTCCCTGCTGAGCAGATAACCTAATGTGGGGCTCAATCCCAGGACTCTGGGATCATGACCTGAGCCGAAGGCAGAGGCCTTAACCCACTGAGCCACCCAGGCGCCCCATTTGTAGATATTTTAAGAGAAATAAGACATATGTCCAATAAAGATTTATATGTTCATGTTAATAATAAATTTATTCATGGTAGCCTAAAACTGAAAATAACTCAAATAAACATTCATAGATGTTTGGATAAACAAATTAGATATAGTCAATCTCTTCATGTTTGCACAGTATGTGAAGATTTTATTGTTCTCTTTTTACTGAGGTTAGTAAGGATTCTGGGATAAATAACATGTCAATAATTGCCAAATATTATATTTTATCTCTTCTTTTAGTCTTTTAATTTTTTTTTAAAGATTTTTATTTATTTATTTGACAGAGAGAGATCACAAGTAGACGGAGAGGCAGGCAGAGAGAGAGAGAGGGACGTAGGCTCCCTGCTGAGCAGAGAGCCCGATGTGGGACTCGATCCCAGGACCCTGAGATCATGACCTGAGCTGAAGGCAGCGGCTTAACCCACTGAGCCACCCAGGCGCCCTCTCTTCTTTTTTTCATAGTTTATGTAATGAACTCCTTTTTATAGTCTCTGAGAATTTTTGCAACAAAGTGCTCATCTGAATATTTTTTCTTTTGTGTCTTTTAGAAATATAAGCTATATTGCTTTGTAAAATTTCATTTCATTATTAATTTGAATTCTATTTCTTCTAAGTCTAAAACTGTTTGGAAGATTCCAAAGGAGTACAGTAGAATAAATTTAAAGCCTGCCAGACCTTGGTCTAAAACCTAACGATTGTGCTAAGCCAATTTAAAAATCTTTGGAGTTCCTCATTTCTGAAAATAGAGGTAATTATGCATATGTCAGAATAGAATTATGAGGAAGTCTCTGATAACATATGTAATACATCTAGAAAAAAATACTAGGTTCCCTTTTCCCTTCAGATTTAAATAACTTTAGGGCAAGGCAAGCAATCTACATATTTTTTATTAGTATAATCCTTTTAGGGATGGTAAAGTTATAGAAAGAAATCTACCTTCTTTCCATTCCTCCTCAGGGGCTGATTTTTCAGTGGTCGATACATTGTCAGAACAATGTACATGAGTGTGTGTGTGTGTGTGTGTGTGTGTGTGAGAGAGAGAGAGAGAGAGAGAGAAAGAGAGAGGAGATTTTTATTTTAAAATAATTTCCTAACAGAAAAAGCTTTTGCAAGTAATCCTAAATTTTTATTAATGCAGTTTGTTTATTTGCAAAAGACTTAACTGCTTCATATTCATGGATTCACAGGTATTTAATTATGGGAAGTATAATTGACTAAGGGCTGTAGTCCTGCAAAATTTATTGCATGTTTTTGATGAGGCCACACTTGGCTATGAGCTGCTCACAGAACCGGGATACTTAATCTACTTTCTGGGAGGCAGGAGACTCCTCTAATGGCCATTTGGCTCAAGGACTCCATTCTTTATTCTCCTGGTGCTTTTATCTTTTTCATGTTACTTGGGAAATTTCCAAAAACAACTTCTATTTTGAAAGTTGATGAGTGGGACGCCTGGGTGGCTCAGTCGGTTAAGTGTTTGTTTGCCTTCAGCTCAGGTCAGGATCCCAGGGTCCTGGGGTTGAACCCCACACCTGGCTCCTTGCTCTGCCAGGAGCCTACTTCTCCCCTTCCTTCTGCCTGTCGCCACTCTGCTTACTGTGCTCTCGCTCTCTCTCTCTGACAAATAAATAAATAAAATCTTAAAAAAAAAAAAAAAAAAAAGAAAGTTGGTGAGTACTTGGGCAGAGCTTAGGGAAAACTTTCTTTGAAATTAATTGTTCTGAAATTCAGTGGTTTTTATTTTTTATTTTTATTTTTTATTTTTATTTATTTAATTTTTTGCTTGTAAACTATATATTTCTGTTGTGGTCTAGGCAAGGTGGTCACAAGGAGACAGAAAATAGTTCATGTAATTCCCTGTCCTGGGTTGTTGATACATGCAAGTATTTTTTTAAAAATTTAAATTTTTATTTTTTTAATTTATTTTCAGTGTTCCAGAATTTACTGTTTATGCACCACACCCAGTGCTCCATGCAATATGTGCCTTCCATAATACCTACCACCAGGCTCAGGTATTTTATATACTGTTCCTTTTATGATAGATACATTGATTTGTGAGCAATGTGAGTTCTTACTTTGGTTAAAATGACTCTATATTCTCATCAGCTATGTCAGATTCATGAATATTTCTGAGACTTAAATATTTCTCCCAAAGTCTTATAGGTGTTTTCCTATACATGGGGTTTGGGAAGGTAGAAATAAGCTGTCTAATCTCGTTAGCCTGGGCACAGCTGGGATACAACTTTTTGTAGCGGCTCTATGTTGATCCGTGTCATATACCAACCAAAGACACACGGCCTTTAGAAGTTATAGTTGTTGTTGTTCTATAAATGGCTCTTTTTATAGATTAAAGTAACATGCTTATACTCGCATTTAGCAACTAACTTGAGGACCAAACAGTATTAATTCCGTGTATGGAATTTTAGATAGCTGACACACTTATGTTTCCTCTTACCTGCTCCTCTTTCCTTCACATCTCGCATTTGGATATGTTCTGAGATTTGGGTCCCAGTTTGTTTAACTAAAATGATCAATTTCACATTGAATGTTATCATACAGTGTACACCATTTTAATGTTGGCATTTACCGTGTAACCATTTTTACACGTTTTTTGCTTTTAAGAAAGTAATTTGGTACTTGGTTGCCACTGTAAATATTTTAACTATCGAACAGTGAGGTAAAAGTAAAACAAGATATAGGAAAGGAGCCGTATCTTTTGTGAGGCTTATGTGATAAATAGACGGAAAAAGGCACAAAGCAAGAGGGCAGGCGCAGGGCACAAGGGTCACATCCGCTCTGCCATAAATCATGGCGTCCTCTGACCAGGTCATCTCAAAAAATCCTCTGAGTCTGGAGGATTATAATATCCTCTTCATCTAGCAGAGGTTGTCCTCAAAACAAAACCCTATAGACATCCCAGGAAATGGATATATATGTCCTGATGAAACTGTCATAAGTTGAAAATATTCTTAAGGCAAAAAGGCACTTAGTACACCTAACCCACCAACCGTAGCTTAGCCTAGCTCACCTTAAACGTGCTCAGAACTCTTACATTAGCCTACGATTGGGCAAAATCATCTAACACAAAGCCTATTTTAGAGTAAAATATTGAATATCTCATGATTTACTGAATATATACTCTAAGTGAAAGATAGGATGTTTGTGTGAGTATAGAATGGCTATACGTGGATCCGCTGTTCACCCTCGTGATCGCATGGCTGCCTAGGACCTGGGGTTCACTGCCGTGGCCCAGCACTGTGCTAGCACATCCCATGTTGCTCGCCCAGGAAAAGATCCAAATTCAAAATTCGAAGTATGGTTCTACTGAATGTGTGTAGCTTTCACACCATTGTAAAGTTGGAAAATCATCAAACTGTTGTAAGTTTGTGATCATCTATAACTCAAACTAAAGATCTGACTTAATTCACCTAGACTCTTGCCTTAAAATTCAACGTAACAATTCCATATAGCAAATTATTATAGGTAGTTTTTTTCTGTCAACATCTAAAATTGTTTGTTCTATAGTTAGATTTATTCTTAGATTTCCTCAGATAGTTTTTTTTTCCCCCCTCATGGAAAAGAAACAGTGAAGATATATATTTCCCAATTTCCTGTATTTTTCAATCTTTTTTTGCTCTACTAAAGGGATATCAACTAGAATGACAAGAGTTCTCAAATCTATTTGTTCTTTCAATGATCGTCAGCTGACGCCATCCCCTGGCTTCTCAGAGTGATGAGGAAGTCTGGTACCTGTTTGATTTTAGTTCTCAGCGAGTAGCTTTTTTGCTCTGGCAGTTTTCCAGGGAAGAGCTTGGGTGAACATAGATTTCTGATGAGTCATGCTAATGAACAGAAGCTGGTTGAATACCTCATTTAATTTTAAAGCTTAATACTTTACCACACTCTCTAGTTTCTTTATATTTTGCCATTTTGCCCCACCACACTGTGAATGCTTTTAATCCAAAGTTTCACATTTTGACTTTGTCAAGATTTAATCTATTATGTATTTGACTATTTTTTTTAGCTCTTTTTGTTATGTTGTTGTTTTTTTAGTTAACAATTGTGGATCTCATCATGATTTTATGCCTTCTGTATTCTTATCTGCTAATGGACTATATTGTTTTTTCATTTTTGTTTCCATTTGTATCATGGAGGGTATGATTCAATGGATTTGATTTTCTATAATAGTGAATCTGTACTTTTCTCCTTCTATGGTAATTTTTAGTGAAGATCCAAATATTTTTATTTTTTTATTTTTTAAGATTTTATTTATTTATTTGACAGACAGAGATCACAAGTAGGCAGAGAGGCAGGCAGAGAGAGAGAGAGAGAGAATGGGAAGCAGGCTTCCCACCAAGCAGAGAGCTGAAAGCAGGGCTCGATTCCAGGATCCTGGGATCATGACCTGAGCTGAAGGCAGAGGCTTTTACCCACTGAGCCACCAGATGCCCCAACCCAAATATTTTTAATTCCTTTAATCATTTTCTTAATTTTCCTATGAAGTATGGTATACATATAGTAAAGTTTACAAATCTTGTGTGCAGGTTAGATGAATTTTTAAAAAATGGATAAAACTGTAGAACCATCAAGCAATGACAGCCACTTGATCTCTATCACCACAGATTACTTTTGTCTATTTTGAACTTCATTTAAAGGTATCCTATAATATGCACTCTTTTGTGTATGGCTGCTTTTGCTCAATATTACATTTGTGAGGTATTTGAACATAGTGGTAGTGTGTTTATTTTCAATGATATCTAGTATTTTGTATGAATTTATTTATGCATTCTGTTGTTGATAGGCATTTGGGTGTTTTCAATTTTGAGACCAGTAAGAATAAAACTATGCTTATGTTTGAGATGCTCTGTTGCACACATGAGTGTCTTTCTGGAGATAAAATTACTGGGTCATAGGATATATGAATATACAGCTTTGACATATAATGTCAAACAGCTTTTCAAAGTATTTGTCCCACCTGATATCCCCGTCAACAGTCAATAAGATTTCCATTTGCTCTCTATTCTCACTTACAATTTTTTTTAATAGCAGCCATTCTTTTGGTGTGTAGTAATAGATTATTGTAGTTTTATTTTTTCCCCAATGCATATTTCATATATCCACACACCATTTGGATCTATTCCTTTGTGTAATGCCTGTTCAAGGCTTTTCCCCCTCTTTTAATTGGGCTGTTGTCTTTTTCTTACTGATTTGAATGGGTTCTTTATCCTTTAATTCTTTTCCTCCCTGTCCCTTTTTTTTGAGATACTATATTATCTCCTTTTCCATATCTTATGTAAATAAGACCCTTAAGATATTTAAGTGCACTGAAAGATCAAAGCAGTCACTATTTAAAATTTCCTTTCTGGACTACATCTTCACATGTAAGATCTTCATGTTTATACCTGTAAATAGTGTGCCTCCCACTATAATCAGGCTACGGACTGAATGTTTGTGTCCCTCCCATCATATCCATGCATTAAACCTTATACCCCAGTGTGACGGTGTTTAGAAGTGAGACCTTTGGGAAGTTGTTAGGTCACAGGGTAGAACTCTCATGAATGGGATGAGTGCCCTATGAAAGAGGCCAAAGAGAGATCCTTTATCCTTCTGCCGTAGGAAGTCACAGCTAGAAGATGTCATCAATCAACCAGAAAGCAGTCCCTCCTCACCAGATGCTGAATCTGCAGACACCTTGATCTTGGACTTCTGTTGTTTATGCGCCTCGCAGTCTATACTATCCTATTAGAGCCACCGAAACAGACTAAGCCAAGCCGTGTAACCAAAGTAGAGCCAATTTGCATGAATTCTGCCTCAGAGTTCAAAAGTATGTTTACAACCCACCGCCTCTGTTTCTCCTTTTCATGTAATAGTAGTAGCATGATCAGAATAACACCCTATCTGTTGTATCCTTGGGAGTTCTTTAAGGATTATGTGTGCAGGAGAGTTGAGTATAATCTTATTTATGTAAGTTTTGTGTATGTTTCTGCAGTGACTGCAGGGAAGGGTGACTTCAGGTACCTGTGTGCAGTGGCGATGTCCAGAGCTCAGTTACCTCCCCCATCTCACAGTGTAGCCCAGACAGCCCCAGCATTTGTCTGGAGCAGTGGCTGCAGGAAGATCCTAGTAGCTAGGTTTTTTTGTTTTGTTTTGTTTTTTAATTGAGGTATAGTTGACACACCAAGTTATATGAGTTTCAGATGTGCCACCTAGTGATTCCAAGAAGTCTACACCTAAAGCTGTGCTCCGCACAAGGGTAGCCACTATCTGTCACCATGCAACAGTATGACAGTACCATTGAGTACATGCCCTATGCTGAGCCTTTTAACTCCATGTTGTATTCATTCCATACCCAGTAGCTGGTCTTACGTTCAAGATCAAGAGTGTAGCGGTAGAGACTGGATCAATTTCTCGCACAGAAATTCTTACTTCCCTTTGCCTGGAAAGCCCCCTCTTTCAGTGATCTGGTCAAGGGTGCTGTGCTGGAGTTGATGTAAGAGTCTTTTGTGTACTCACTACCACAGTCCTCCTTTCCTGTCTCCCCCAAATCTACCTCACAGTTGTATAACTTTTCCTTTGAAACCTCAAAACACACATGGGCTTACTATATCCCTGGACAGACAATTATTTGCCCTAAAAGTATTCCTTAGATGAGTGGGCCTTATCCATCACTCTCCTCAAACACACATATTTCCTTTTGGCTGCCATGGGGGACTCAGAGAGCCGTGTCTGGAAGGGAGGTGGCCATCAATGGATACACGGTGTGTTCTAGAACTCTGGATTGATGAAGTGCAGAGGGGAAAAAATGTCATTTAATTTTCTGAAGCCACATGACAGGCCTTGCTCTTTACTTTTTTAACCCCTTCTTTTGCCGAGTTTTTGTGTAAGTCCTACTGTGTGTGTCTGTGTGTCTGTGTGTGTATGTACACATATCACATTGGGACCTGGTTCATCCAGGATTATTTAGTTCTACCTCTCTCAAAAACAATGTTAGTCAACTTTTTTGATGACTGTCTCTATTTATTTATTCTTCCAAGATCCCTTGAGGATCCTCTTTAATCATTTCAGAGGCTATGGGACATGTATAAAGAGTACAGCATGAAGAGTCACAGCTCAACAAACTGGTCTTTGAAAACTACTCCTCTATGTTCATAGAAAGTATTATACTTCAATATTTCTTGGTTGGGGGAGGGGTAGAGAGGCCATTGGTGTGCAGCTTTCAGGATTCTAATTCTTTGACTAACCAGACTGGAAAGACAAACACAGAAGGTTATGGACTACCTTTTTTTTTTTAAAGACTCCATATATTTTTGTCCCAATGTCTTCTGCTGTTCTTTGTCTGCAAGTATAATATTACTCCAAGTTACTTCTTATTTCTGATGACTTCAGACTTCTGCTTGACCCCCAGATCTTGCATGGATCCTCCGCAGTCATGGGACAATCCATCCTCTCCTCTTGGGATTTGGGTTGGAGGATGGGCACCCCTGGTCACATGCCAAGCCCATGGAAGGCTGTTGATGGGTGAGAGGGAGAGGAGGGCCTGTCTCTCTCATGCCCTATGTAACATCCCCTTTTGTTTTTCCAAGCTGGGGGTGGGAGGTAGGTATTAGCTTTATTGGAACTTTCTCCACTTATTTACTATAAAATATTTTCTTGAGTAAAGGGGTTATGTTTCAGCTTATGCTATTTTTTTTCAGTTTTATCCAAATTGTGTATATCTGATAAAAGTCCCTTTAAATTTATGGCATATGGTTTTAATACTTCTCTAAGTGAGTATTAGAAGGGTTTCTCTTGCCCTTGTAGTTTCTACTTGGTCTTTTCAGTTAATGTTTGGTATAGGGTTATTTACAAGCTAGTTCTTAAATTTCCATTCTTATTAGAATTCCCTTTCATGAGTGGCCAACAACTCTTTAAAACTCTGTAGCTTGGTACATCTAGATGATAGCCATCTCTGATATTTTGCTGTTGATAGTGGTGTTTGTGTGCATGTGTATGTCCTTTCTGATTTTGTTTTGCTTTAATTCATTCTCATACTCTATGGGCAGGATGATATTATGGGGTTATCTCTTCCCCAGCATGAGACTCTGCCTAATTCTCTCTCCGTTGATCTGAGATTCTTTCTTGCAAATGTAATCCCTCCTATGATCTCATTATTGCTGCAAACTACTTAGGACTATGTGTTTTATAGTTTGAAGTATTAGATAAATGTCAACCAAACTGTTCCTGGCGAAGAAAATGAAACACATTTGATTTTGAATACATTTTAATTTTTTTTAATCCTTTCTTGCTTCCAAATCTATTTTGTTGAAATAAGTGTATGATAAAGGCATAATTTATGACCTTTTTCTTTGTTGAAAAGCATTGTCCTTTCTGAATATAATATCATATAATCTGTAGATTTAAGAAAGATGTAGTATAACACCATAATGTTTGTATCTTTATATCATTATGTTCTATCATCATTTTTTTAGGTAGCTTCCACACCCAAAGTGGAACCCAATACAGGACTTGAATTCACGACGCTGAGATCAAGACCTGAGCTGAGAATAAAATTTGGATGCTTAACCAACTGAGCCACCTGGGTGCCCCTATATAATTATTTTTGAATCCTTTATGAACCCTAAAAAATTGGGGTTGGGGAAATTTCATTTACATGAGTTCAACCTTATCCTTATTGTGGTTCTGTTTCATTGTTGTTACCTTTGTTTTGCTTCAGTGACCTTTCAAAAAGTGTCAACCAATCTCCTTTTAACAAAATAGGGTACTTTCTATCTCTCTCAAGTTATTTTTTTTAATCAGTTGATTTTTTTTTTTCAAAAGACAAGCTTATGCTAACATAGTATAATATAATATTACCAGAGACCTCTCTTCTTTAGCAGTTTCAGAAAACTTTATGTTAAGGTTGTATTAATTTGCATAACACACTTATTGAGGAAGCAGTAGTCACAGCTCTTCACCAGGAAATAGTTGCCCTTACCAGGCTCCTTTCTGAGAGACTGTACCTCAGCCACAGTGTGAAAGGGCTTTGCTCCAATAGTCTTGCCTCCTCGTTCCACAGCAGATTACATGAGGGAGAACACTTGATGCGAATTTGACTCATAACATTCCTTCTCCAGGGAATGTGGAATGAGGTTTTAGAGACTAAATCCATTAATTGTAGGTGATTGGGCTGGGATTAGGCAGATTTCCTTTCATTCCAGGGTAGCCATGATATGGTTCATAGAAAAACATGAAAGTGAGGAGAGACACTGGTTTGCAGAAAGAAACGGAAACAAGTCCAGGAAGGGTGTGGAGATGAGAAACGACATGGCCCAGAGTTGCTGTCTGACAAATCCTTTAACATATTTCTTACATTTTCTGCAATTGTGTTTCTATAGTCTCTGCCATTATTCCTATATTTTCTGCAATTGTGTTCTCTGTATCTGTATGACATATCTTTTTGAAAATCTAATTTGAAGAGAATTTCCTCCCCAAACCAGTGGTTTCTGACAAAGATAACCTTAAATTAGGAATAAGAAATTATGAGGTCTAGGTTCAGCTGTCATAAATTTGTTGTGGTCTGACCACAAAAAATTAGGTTGTTCTCTCTCCTCCTGTAATATTATTCATAATCCTGCTATATTACTTACTATATATATTGTAATCATTTATTTGAGTACCTGTCTTTCTCACAAAAGGGGATGCTTTTGTTCTTCTTGGCATCCTCACCACCTAGTATTGTGGTTGTCACTTCATACATACTCAGAAACTTTTTGTTAATCAGTAAGCTAACTTCCAACCATGTGGAGTTCAATTCTTAGGTGCAGTTGCTCAGAAAGAACCAGAAGAGAGAATTCTGGAAGTTCTCACTACTTGTAAAGTTTTACCTTCGATCCCTAGGATCTCCAAACCCGGTCATTTGTTTAGTTTGCCTTTCCTGGTTTCAGTATTTTCTTGAGGAGCGCTTTCTTGTCTATTAAGAAACAAAGTATTTTCAGCATTTGGGGTTCTCTTTTCTTTGTTTCTTACGCATATGTTTACATGTGTTGTCTCTAGAGTTGGTTTACATAAATGCTGTGGTATTGCCTTAAAAAAAGAGAAAACACCCATTTTTGTGGTTGAGGAATATATGATAGGAGACTATGAAAACCCACATGTACTTCTCCCTGGTTTCCACAACTATCAACACATGGCTAATTTGAACTGTACTCCTCTCACTCCTCTCACCCTGCTGGATTATTTAAAATAAGCCAAAATTAAGTATCAATCATGTCAATTTGTCTGGAAATACTTCAGTATTTTTTTCAACAACTCTAAGGTTCAAGGATTCAACACTTCCTTTTAAGAGTCCAATTGGTTTGTAATAATTTATATTAGGAAATGAACTTCTAATACTTCTTTGAGCTAAGATAGTATGCTTGTAATTGTTTCTAAATATGAAAACTAAAATTTGATTGATTTTAGATAAGCAGCAATGATTTGTTAAAAAAAAAAAGCAGTTACAATGAAAGTGTATCAAATATCTCCTCATTACCCTTTTAGTCACTTTGCCTGAGTTTCTAGTCTCTTTTTTTTACTGTAGTTGGCTAAGATCAGTGGAGACCTGTCACTTCTCTCCACTGCTGTACATTCCATTCTAGTGATATGTGACAATTCTCTAGAAGTTATGTCGAACTTTGTACTGTATAGCCAAACCTTATTCCAACATAATAATATGGATTCATGTTTCACTTGGCATAGTCCTTAAGTATTATCCTGGAAAGTCTTGCTCCAGCTGTTTCAAATTATTTTCATTTCATATGTCATGTTTAATAGCAGGGAGGAGACTATAGCTAATGGTTTTTTCTTAGAAATTAATCTGTCAGCCTGGTGAAAATATAGAGTTAAAGCAGATGAACAGGGGTCCTTCAATTTAACGTACTAAGCATATTAATTCACTTAGCAAAAGCATAACAAGATTAAGTAATCGATGGGAATTTTCATTAAGAATGGAGAAAGGTAGCACACAGAGAAGGAGGTTAGCAGCCCATCAATGTGATATATTCATAATTTTTTTAAAACTTAGATTTTAGGTAGTGATGGTTGAGTTCTAATGATGTGTCTTGGGGCTGAGGACAGATAAAAGCAGGCAGTGTCCAGGCTGAAGCAATATTCTATATGGAGCCTGCATTCGTGACGCTAGGTGGGAGATCATTCCCTGTAAGCCAGGTGTAAAATAAGCTTTCCATTTCTCTAATGGCTGTCACTGAAAGGATTTTCAAAAGTTGCTTTAAGACCTTGGAATTGGATGAAAGTGTTTAGGACCCAGAGTGCCTTTTCTTAATGAGTCTGAAGAAATCTTCCTCCATTGTTCAAACAACAAGGTTTTTAATCTTTGCTATAAAATTGTTACACATTGCAAAGCAACGATCATAATGATGTAACAATGTTACGGTGTGTAACAGAGAGGATTTGACGTTTCTATCCTTCCCTTGCTAATGTACTGCTTCCTCCAGTGTTGAATCGGCCAGATGCTTCCTCTCACTTTTACCCTTATTCCCTCGTATCTGAGCTTTCGCTTTCCGCAGTTTCGCTTTCTTTGATTTGGGTTCGGTTGTCCCAGTCAGCGGAGTCCGGAAGCAGACGATCCTCCTTTGGGCTCATGGTCAGGAGGCCGGAGTAGCGTCTGCTGCGCCAGATTGTCTAGTCATTCACCTCCCTCCATCTCCTCACGTGGGCGTGGTATGGTCGCACGTCCCCACCGGAAGGGTGAGTACGGTAGAATAAGATATTTTGAGAGCAGGACCTGAGTCACAGAACACTTATTACAATATATTGTACAACATAACAATATATTGTTATAACGGCTCTATTTTATTATTAATGTTAATCTCGTCCTGTGCTTAATTACAAATTGAACTTTATCACAGGTACAATAGTATACATTGGGTTCAGTACTATCGGCTGTTTAAGGCATCTGCAGGGTATCTTAGAAAGTATCTTCCACAGATAGGAGAGGACTACTGTATTTCTCACCCAATAATTTATTTCCTAGCCTCTTTAATTCATTCCTCTTTTTACTCTTAACACAACTCTCACATTGCAGCATCAACTTAAAAGCTGCTATAAATTACTTGAAATATTTTTGAAGTTTTATTTTCCATAATTTTAACAGCTTATGAGCACCAAGTCAAATGGAAACATACAGCGGTAGTGTTGAGTACAGGTTAGCTTAATTTATCTCTTGTGATATATGGATGGCTCACCAGTGTAGAGAGTCGTCATATTCTTATCTTTCCATCTCCATCTGTGACAACAGATACTCGCCCCTCCAGCTTTTTTTTCATTGTATACCTCAAAAACATACTGTGTTTTGAATCATTAGAATTCCTACAATAAAGAAGTATGAAATAGGACGTTTTTGTTGAAATGGGAAAGAGACATATCTTAAATATCAGAAGATGGATGTTACTGTTTTTTTTCATCCTTTGATATTGAAAGTGGGTGTTTACAAATAGGTAAAAAATTGAGTGTTTATTAATGCATAACATGAATTGGGTAGATAAGAATAATTTTTTTTCTCCTACTAAAACAGTAATTTCACTTCTGAAAGTCAGGAAAAACAGATGAGGGAGAAAAATTGAAGCACAAAATAATTCATTGTAGCATTTTTATGATATTAAAACGACCCAAATGGTACATCACAAGGGAATTTAGTAATGGTTAAGTAATGGTTAAGTAAGTTTCAGACAAGCGTTCAAGAGGCTATTAGCATTCAATATGTTGTCAATATGCTGTTATTTAAAATGAGAGCAGAAGTTACATAAATCTTATGAAAATCAGTTCTATGTAAAGCAAAATAAAACCATTTAAAATGCTTTATAAGTAGTGGTTATGTTTGGTGATATGCTTATGAATGGTCCATCTCTTCTACTTTCTTACATTTCCCAGTTTTCTATTACACAAATGCACCACCACCACTTAAACTCTCTTGGAGAAGGTTAAACAACCTAATGTAAATTATTGCCATGCTGTAAGCTTAATTCAATTAATGTGACCTAGAACAGCAGCCTGGCTTCAGAAGGAAAATGTAATTATTTAATTATCTTGAGATCTATGATATAATGAATACAGTAAACATTAATGCAATAATCTAGGTGGGGGAGGATGTACTTATTCATTGTAAAATTCTTTCAACTTTGTTGAAAGCTTAAAATTTTTTATGATCCACTGTTGGAAGGAAAACGATGAAAATAAATTCTAAGTTTCAGACAATCTACTTACAGAGAAGCTTTCAGAGCCTCATTTCTTTGCAAGTTGGAAGCTGTTAGTATATGCTCCATTATTATTCATTTTATATTTCTGTTTTCCCTGGTATAATTTATGTAGATGCAAAATAGTCAAATATTGGGATTTAGGCAAGTCCATTTGTAACATTCAATGATTTTTTTCTTGTGTTTTAATCATCTTGACTCTAAGTTTGCTTCTATGAATTAATTATGATTTTTATTATGTTTTTTCTTCTATATTGTTTACCTTTAACATTTTATTCATATGTAGGTATAATATTTGAAGAATTTATTTATATGGAAGCAAAAGCATATCTTTCATGAATACTATTACTATCAATACATATATTCACATGGATGAAACATGTCTGTTATATGCAGATTTACAAATTAAACCTTAAGAAGTTGGTAACCAGCTGTTCTCTCTTCAGTAGTACCAGAATGAGTAGAAATGGGATAAATATGTATCAAAAAGGATTCCATTATACAGTTGTATTTCATTTGGGGACAATACATATTTCAGTGAAGTGTGTGTGTCTGTGTGTGTGTAAACTAAATATAGAAATAATTGGCTTGAGAAATTCTATCTGGTACTGCGTGGTTACTAAGCTGACATGTTCAAATATAGAATTTTTCTTTTTATGGGCTCATAAATGGAGTGTAAAATGCTAGAGGAAGTATATAGTCAACAATCTGCTAGATAAAGAGAAGATTAAAAATATATATCATTCCTGGTGTGCTTGTTCTTTTTAAATTTTTAAATCATAGCTTTATTTTTAAGCCCTCAGAATTAAAAACTGAATTAGACTGGTCCTTATCAGGGACACAGAGACCTATGCAAAGATCCTTAAAAGTGTCTTTCTTTTTAAATTAGAATTGTTGTTTGGTCAAGAGTTGGTGCTAGCCTTTAGACCAATCCTTTCAAGTTATAAACTTGTTAGGATTTTGCAAAGGAAAAAGGAGTAGTAAAAAGGAAACCAACCAATGATATAAATTTATGTTTAATCTCCCTAAATCCAACTTTATCTAGAGACTTCCTTTTGGTTCCTTGCATATAAACACATTAACTATAATTATAAAAAAAATCCCTCTGTTACAAAAAATATTTTGTTATACATAAAGCCAGTGTCAAAATTTTCTAAAAGATGAAAGTTTAATACTAATCCATCCAGTGCAAAAATATATTTGTATTAGTTAGCATTAAATCTGGCTATGCATAACAGAAAACTCCAAATAAACATAGTAATATATTTCTCTCCCACCTTCAAGACATCTCACATTTAAGAGGTCAGTTCAGGTTTGTTTTAGTTTCTAAAAGAGCCCCAAATCCCTCCTATCTTATAGTTCAACTATACAGAGATTCCATTGTGAAAGGTTTCCTCTTTGATCCCAGATGGCTACTGATGTTTCAACCATGGTATTTGCATTCCAGCCATCAGGATGGAAGAAGTCAACAGAGCATGCCCGTTTCTGTTAGGCGCACTAACTGCAACTTTCAACAATACTGCAGTTTATATTTCATTAGTTTCATCATGGTCACACCTATTTACAAAGGAAGACTGTCATACATGGTTTTTATCCCATCTGTCTATGTACTAAGCTGAAAATCAGAGTTCTTTTACCATGGGAGATAGATTAATGTCCCTACACTCAACAATATTTATGTCCTAATTTTTACAACCTACGAGTACGTGACTTTACCTGAAAAAAGAGATTTAGGTGATAGTGATTATGAATCTGTAGAGGAGAAGGTTATCCTGGGTTATCTAGGTGAGCTCAGTGGAATCACAAGGGTCCTCAAAAGAGTGCTGCCTGTTCAAAGAAGGCGATGGGTAGTAGCAATGAAGTGTTGTGAGATGGATGAAAGAGTGAGGGCCCATAGAATGCAGGTTGATTAGATGCTGGAAAATACAAGGCAATGGCATCTCCCTGGGAGCTTCCAGAAGGAAACAGCCTGACCAAAACTCTGTTGTTTTAAGCCACACATTTGTTTACAGCAGCGAAAGGAAACTGCTGTTGTTAAAGAGAAGAAGGGAATAGATACCAAGTCCATCAATAGTTGGCCATGCATTTTCAGTGATGTCTATATTTTTGATCCCTAGATCTATCTGAATTCTTTCTGTATTTGGTTTCAGCAGTCCCATGACATTGGGGAATGAATAAACGCTGTAATGTGGTAGCCTGAGTACTTAGATTCAGTTAGACCCTTGGTAATTAATGATATAAAGCAGTCTTAGAACCACTAAAGCTAGGGGGTAAGTCTCCTTCAGGTGCATATTTAGTGTTTGCATGCAATTCCTCCATTGCAAGATATGCCAACCAAGAAATGAAATTTAGGGCCAAGGCTAGTGAGAGAGCTGTGGCAGTACAAAGGCTTTTGGGTCTGGTAGAGGAGGAAGACCAGGAAAGTGGCTTGGAATTTAACATCCTAGCCCTTTCTGTTAGGGCTGATGCTCTGTTTCCTAGGCCTCTCCTGTTCTGTCTGAATATACCTTCCATTCCCATACCCATGGACAGATGATTTTTGTTGGTAATCTTACCTCAAATGCTACTCCTTTTTTTTTTTTTTTTTTGGTGGGAATTTGGGTTGTTACTCTTGACCCTAGACTAATTTCCCAACTCAGATTTTATATATTTTGTGAATATTAATCTCTACTTTTTTTTTTAAGATTCTATTAACTTATTTGACAGAGAGAGAGAGAGAGAGAGAGCATGCACACACATAAGCAGGGGGAGGGGGCAAAGGGAGTCAGGAGAAGATCCCCACTGAGCAGAGAGCCTGACATGGGGCTGGATCCCAGGACCCTGGGATCATGACCTGAGCCAAAGGCAGATGCTTAACCAACTGAGCCACACAGGCATCCCTAATTCTCCATTGTTATTTCAAGACTTGTCCTCTATGGGAGGCAAAATAATAGGTCTCCAGAGATGACTATGTCCCAATTCCTCAACCTGGAGATATGTTACATTGTGTGACAAAGATGAATTATGATTGCAGATGGAATTAAGGATGATAATCAGCAGATGCTGACATTATCCTGGATTAACTGGTTGGGACCAAGAAGGAGGTAGAAGGTTTGAGGGTCTGAACAACATGTGATTAGGGAAGAATGGCCAGAGAGATGCAACCTTGTTTTCTTTGAAGATGGAACGAGGGGGCCACGAGGTAGGGAATGTGGGTGGCCTATAGAAGCTGGAAAAGGCAAGGAAATTGATTTTCCCCTGGACCCTTCAGGAGAAAGAAGCCCTGCCAACATCTTGATTTTAGTTCACTGAGACCATTCTGAACTTCTGAAACTGTAAAATAATAAATTTGGGTTGTTTTAATCCACAAAACTTGTGGTGATTTGTTTTAGCAGCAATGGCAAATAATAAATCTCTCCATCTATTTAAGAAAAGATTTGCGAGATTAGGGGTTAAAGCACGGCACACAGGGAGACATTCAAAAGTACAAAGATCTCACTGACTAAAGAGACAGAGCCAGTACAGATGACAACATGTGCATAGCAACTTTTGACCCTTTCTGACATCCAAGGCAAAAAGAGAAACTTCTTTAATTACATAGATTTTTTATTCTGATGAGGGTGTGCAAATATACCTGAAGATGTAACATTTTTCTTTGGACTGTACCAGACCTGGGATTTATTGTGGTGACCTTGCTTAGAATAAGTAACACTGAAGACCATTATTGTAAGCAGGGTTTTAGGAAAAGATATGAGTTTTCTTCTTGGGTCTTAAAAGGAGCAAACTCTTTTTTGTGACTCTTAAAGGCAACTCAAGGAAACTTCAAGATAATATATTCAGGGACTTTGCTTTTTGAAAGTCTTCCTTAATGTGGAGATGCTTCCTGGAGAAAGACCTGAAAGAAAAGTTAATCCAGCTGATGAAATGTCAGTGTTCTGGATGCGTGGAGAGTAAAGCAAGGGCTTTTCTCTTTGAAAGAGAAGTGTTTTAGACAGAAACAAGCTTCATGAAAGTGTATCTCTTTCTGCTCTTTGCACATCCCAGTGAAGGAGAAAGGTGAAGATCCTCCTCTCCCAAAAAAGGAAAGTTCACAGGTACCATTCATCCTCACTTCAAACAAGGTAGCCTGAACACTGGTTTGCTGGAAGTAGGGATGTTGCCTACAATCATGCGTCCTTTCCTATGTGCAAAGAATGATAATCAGACTTTAAGCAGCAAGTGCAAGCAGGTAAGACAACACTATAATTATATCTGGTTTCTTTATAATGCTACCACCTTCATCTAGTCTAGGCCAGAGTCTGAAGACCAGAAAAAGGAAAGTTTGATTACATAATGGTGGCTGTTGATTTAGATAGTTGGTTGGGTATTAAATCACCAACCTCTTATTAAGATAAACAATTAAAAAACACCAAAAATAAATCCTTGAAGAGTTAACATTGCAGTCTAAATCCATGTAATCTTTGGCCAAATTCTACTTTGTTGAGTCAGGTGAAAAGCATACATTTTCCCGGTACATTGGTGGAGGCATCAATGCAAAAGCCAAACATGTATAATTTTCCTGACCTCCATTTGCTTTAGAAGGGAGCAGTCCATCTATCTCTCTCTCTCTTTTTAATTCTAAAAAGGATTTTTTAAAGTTTCCAGACATGGGGTGATGGAGAGGAGTAGGGAGTTGAGGGAAATTAGAGGGGGAGATGAACCATGAGAGACTATGGACTCTGAAAAGCAATCTGAAGGTTTTGAAGGGGTGGGGGGTAGAAGGTGGGGGAGCCTGGTGGTGGGTACTGTGGAGGGCACATATTGCATGGAGCAGTGGGTGTGGTGCATAAACAATGAATTCTGTTACACTGAAAAGAAATTAAATAAAAAACAAACAAAAAGTTTCCAGATTTTTTTGTATTTCTCCACCACCATGGCATATTTATATTCAAAATTTTGAGTCATCTAAATAGGAAAAATGATTTTATTCTATGAACTGTTTAGGATAAAATATTGATTATCAGGAGACTAAGGGAAATGACAAACATCAAGCACATATTCTGTGTTGGTTACCAAGGAAGATTTTTTTTTCCCCCAAAGATTGATTTATTTATTTGTCAGAGTGAGAGAGAGAGAGAGCACAAGCAGGGGGAGAGGAAGGCAGAGGGAGAAGCAGGCTCCCCACTGAGCAAGGAGCCCGATGTGGGACTGCATCCCAGGACCCTGAGAGCATGACCTGAGCCAAAGGCAGACACTCAACTGATAGAGCCACCCAGGCATCCCAAGGAAGATATTTTAACATGCTATCTCATTTCATTGATAGAACAACATTCCAAACCAGGTTTGATTCTTTCTGTTCTATAAGTGAAAACATTTTATCTAGAGCAGAGAAGCCTAGATTCAAACTCATGCTTCCTATCTATACTTTCCCCATTATGTTAGTTTACTATTTATTATATTTAATTTCCAACTCAGAAATACTCATTGGTATTCTAGGGAGAAATAAATGTGGGAAAGGACTATAATATCTATAACCCTATGTTGAAAGGGGATGCTACAAATTTTAATACTTCTTAAATATTAACTGATGAAATGTCTACATGATCTTAACTGAATGTTGTTGGTTGTGATTTGTCATGTAGATAGTTCAAGATGGCATAATCTTGTAACTATTTTGAAGAAATCACCAGTGTGCTCAAAACCTTGTTCTACTTCACAGAAAATGTTAAGATTAGAAAGAATAAAGAAGCATATGGGATTTATTTTATTTTTATGTCCATATTCACTTATGAATTACAGCATTTTAAAAAACATATAATGTATTATTTGTTTCAGAGGTATAGGTCTGTGATTCATCAGTCTTACACAATTCACAGCACTCCCTATAGCACATACTCTCCCCAATATCCACCCCCAGTTACATCCCTTTCCACCATCCCTTTCACCCTCATCCCCCCACCAACCCCCAGTTTGTTTCCTGAGATTAAGAGTCTCTATGGTTTGTCTCCTTCTCTGGTTTCATCTTGTTTCATTTTTCCCTCCCTTCCCCTATGATCCTTTGTCTTGTTTCTTAAATTCTTCATATTAGTGAAATCATATGGTAATTGTCTTTCTCTGATTGACTTATTTCACTTAGCATAATACTCTCTAGTTCCATCCACATAATTGCAAATGGCAAGATTTTTTTTTTGATGGCTGCATTACACACACACACACACACACACACACACACACACACACACACCTCACATTTTCTTTCTCCATTCATCTGTTGATGGACATCTAGGCTTTTTCCATAGTTTGGCTATTGTGGACATTGCTGCTACAAATGTTTGGGTGCATGTGCCCCTTCAGATCACTGCATTTGTATCTTTAGGGTAAATACCAAGTAGTGCAATTGCTGGGTCATAGGATAGCTCTATTTTCAACTTTTTGAGGAACCTTCATACTGGTTTTCAGAGTGGCTATACTGCCTTGCATTCCCATCAACAGTGTAGGAGTGTTCCTCTTTCTCTGCATCCTTACCAACATCTGTCATTTCCTGACTGGTTAATTTTAGCCATTCTGGCTGGTGTAAGGTGGTATCTCACTGTGGTTTTGATTTGTATTTCCATGATGCCTAGTGATATTAAGCATTTTTCATGTGTCTGTTGGCCATTTGGATGTCTTCTTTGCAGACATGTCTGTTCATGTGTTGTACCTATTTCTTAACTGGTTTGTTTATTCTTTGGGTGTTGAGTTTGATAAGTTCTTTATAGATTTTGGATACTAGCCCTTTATCTGATATATCATTTGCAAATATCTTCTCCCATTCTGTTCTTGTCTTTTGGTTTGGTTGACTGTTTCCTTTGCTGTGCAAAAGCTTTTTATCTTAATGAAGTCCCAATAGTTCATTTTTGCCCTTGCTTCCCTTGCCTTTAGTGATGTTTCTAGGAGAAGTTGCTGCAGCTGAGGTCAAGGAAGTTGCTGCCTGCGGTCTCCTCAAGGATTTTGATGGATTCCTGTCTCAGATTGAGGTCTTTCATCCATTTTGAATCAATTTTTGTGTGTGGTATAAAGAAATGGTGCAATTTCATTCTTCTGCATGTGGCTGTCCAATTTTCCCAACACCATTTGTTGAAGAGACTTTTTTCCAGTAGATGTTTTTTCCTGCTTCATCGAAGCTGTTGACCACAGAGTTGAGGGTCTATTTCTGGGCTCTCTATTCTGTTCCATTGATCTATGTGTCTGTTTCTGTGCCAGTACCATACTGTCTTGATGATTACAGCTTTGTAATAGAGCTTAAACTCTGAAATTGTGATGCCACCAACTTTGGTTTTCTTTTCCAAGATTCCTCTGGCTATTTGGTATCTTTTCTGATTCCATATAAATTGTAGGATTATTTGTTCCATTTCTTTGAAAAAAGTTGATGGTATTTTGATAGGGATTGCATTAAATGTGTAGATTTCTCTAGGTAGCATAGATATTTTCACAATATTTGTTATTCCGTTCCATGAGTATGGAATGTTTTTCCATTTCTTGGTGTCTTCCTCAATTTCTTTCATGAGTACTCTATAGTTTTCTGAGTACAGATTCTTTGCCTCTTGGGTTAGATCTATTCCTAGGTATCTTATGGTTTTGGGTGCAATTGTAAATGAGATTGAATCCTTAATTTCTCTTTCTTATGTCTTGTTGTTGGTGTATAGAATTGCAACTGATTTATGTGCATTGATTTTATATCCTGACAATTTACTGAATTTCTGTATGAGTTCTAGCAGTTTTGGGATGGAGTCTTTTGAGTTTTCCACATAAAGTATGATATTATCTGCAAAGAGTGAGAGTTTGACTTCTTCTTTGCCAATTCAGATGTCTTTTATTTCTTTTTGTTGTCTGATTGTTAAGGCTAGGACCTCTAGTACTATGTTGAATAGCAGTGGTGATAGTGGACAGCCCTGCCATGTTCCTGACCTTAAGGGAAAAGCTCTCATTTTTTTCCCATTGAGAATGATGTTCACTGTAGGTTTTTCATAGATAGCTTTGATGATATTGAGGTATGTACCCTCTATCCCTATACTGTGATGAGTTTTGATCAAGAAAGGATGCTGTACTTTGTCAAGTGCTTTTTCAGCATCTATTGAGAGTATCGTATGGTTCTTGTTCTTTCTTTTATTAATGTATTTTATCACATTGATTGATTTGTGGATGTTGAACCAACCTTGAAGTCCAGGAATAAATCCCACTAGGTCATGGTGAATAATTCTTTTAATGTGCTGTGGGAGCCTATTGGCTAGTATTTTGGTGAGAATTTTTGCATCCATGTTTATCAGGGATATTGGTCTGTAACTCTCCTTTTAGATGGGGTCTTTCATCTGGTTTTGGGATCAAGGTAATGCTGGCCTCATAAAATGAGTTTGGAAGTTTTCCTTCCATTTCTATTTTTTGGAACAGTTTCAGGAGAATAGGAATTAGTTCTTCTTTAAATGTTTGGTAGAATTCCCCTGGGAAGCCATCTGTCCCTGGGCTCTTGTTTGTTGAGATTTTTTTTAAAGATTTTATTTATTTATTTGACAGAGCGAGAGAGAGAGAGAGGGAACACAAGCAGTGGGAGTAGGACTGGGAGAAGCAGGCTCCCCACTGAGCAGGGAGCCCGATGTGGGACTTGATTCCAGGACCCTGGCATCATGACCTGAGCCGAAGGCAGATACTTAATGATGGAGCCACCCAGCCACCTTGTTGGGAGATTTTTGATTATTGCTTCCATCTCCTTACTGGTTATGGGTCTGTTCATGTTTTCTATTTCTTCCTGGTTCAGTTTTAGTAATTTATATGTCTCTAGGAATGCATCCATTTCTTCCAGATTTTCAAATTTGCTGGCGTATAGTTGTTCATAATACTTTCTAATAATTGTTTGTATTTCTTTGGTGTTGGTTGTGATCTCTCCTCTTTCATTCATGATTTTATTATTTTGGGTCCTTTCTCTTTTCTTTTTGATGAGTCTTTCCAGGGGGTTATCAATTTTACTAATTCTTTCAAAGAACCAGTTCCTTGTTTCATTGATCTGTTCTACTGTTCTTTTGGTTTCTATTTCGCTGATTTCTGCTCTGATCTTTATTATTTGTCTTCTCCTGCTGGGTTTAGGCTTTCTTTGCTGTTCTTTCTCCAGCTCCTTTAGCTGTAGGTTTAGGTTGTGAATTTGAGACCTTTCTTGTTTCCTGAGAAAGTCTTATATTGCTATATACTTCCCTCTCAGGACCACCTTTGCTCCTACTCCTCTGCTATCCTGCTCCTCCCCCTCCCAATTGCAGCATTTCTAAACATGGTGTTATACTTAATGTTTATTTGTTGCAAGTTTTTATTAGTTAGCATTAAGAGTACAGAAAGTAAGGATTGTGTTTTATTAAATTTAATTAATTATGACTTCAAAAAAATAAAAGATTTTTTGTTGTTCTCATCCTGTAAGAAGCTACTTATGATTCAGCTATTGACCACCCTTCAGGGGTATGAACTAGGTGTGTGGTAAAAGGAATCATCTTCTTGCAAGCTCAAAAGATCCTCTTGGTTCTCAGGAGAATATCAAAACAGGACAGTGTTATGGGGTAAAACAATCAGCCTAAAGGCAACAGGGCCTAGAAAAGAAACCAGAATTCTCAGCTACCCATGTCAAGAGAAGGCTCGACATGACATTATTTCTTAAGTACAGGAAAAGAAAATAGGGCAATGGCAGGGGAGATCTCCAGGATGGCCCTCATCTTCTTCACCTGTTTGTTGTGTCATACTGCTTGAATCTGCCTTGTTGACTCTTGATTGGTAGATTAGAAACTGTCACATGGGATTTTCCTTCACCTACCCTCAGAGATTTCCTTTACTTCTCTTCCATGTGGAGTTCCCTGATGCTGGCATCTCATGTTATCCTTTTTTGTTTTGTTTTCCTTTCATTTTGATGAAACTTATCTTCCACTCTTTTAAAAAGATTTCTACTCAGGTGTCACACATATATCATAGATTGCTGAATCTACAGTGTACATCACATTAAGTTTTCACATATGTGCACGTCTGTGTAACTACCATCCAGATTCAGGTATAAAACAGTTACTGAGCCCTGAAAGTATCCTTGTGTCGCTTTTTTGTTAATATCCTTCTCCACCAAAAGTAAACACCATTCTGATCTCTATCACTATTGTTGAGTGTACTTGTTCTTGAATTTCATATGAATGGAACCACACAGTATATATACTTGTGACTGACTCCTTTGGCTCAACATTTTATCTGCATTGTTGAACATGGACGTAGTTCATCTCTTTTTATGGCTGTTTAGTATAATTATTTTGTCCATTTTTCTATGAATTAACAATTGGGTTATTTCCCAGATAGTTTCGTACATGTCTTCTGGTAGACATACATTTCTTTTTTGCCTGAGTATACACCTGAGGTAGAATTACTGGAGCATTGGATAAATATGTTTACATTTAGTAATTCTTTGGCAAACGGTTTTCCAAATGGGTGTACCAATTTATACCTTCGCCAGGAAAGTACCATAATCTTCATTGGTCCACATCCTTTTTTATTTTTCCTTTTTTCTTTCCTTTTAATTCTTTTTTTTTTAATTTTAATAAACATGTATTTTTATCCCCAGGGGTACAGGTCTGTGAATCGCCAGGTTTACACACTTCACAGCACTCACCATAGCACATACCCTCCCCAATGTCCATAACACCACACCCTCTCCTGGCCCCCCTCCCCCCAGCAACCCTCAGTTTGTTTTGTGAGATTAAGAGTCACTTATGGTTTGTCTCCCTCCCAATCCCATCTTGTTTCATTTATTCTTCTCATACCCCCTTAACCCCCCCCCCCTAACTTCCTCATATTAGGGAGATCATATGATAGTTGTCCTCCGATTGACTTATTTCGCTAAGCATGATACCCTCTTGTTCCATCCACGTCATCGCAAATGGCAAGATTTCATTTCTTTTGATGGCTGCATAGTATTCCATTGTGTATATATACCACATCTTCTTTATCCATTCATCTGTTGTTGGACATCTAGGTTCTTTCCATAGTTTGGCTATTGTAGACATTGCTGCTATAAACATTTGGGTGCACGTGCCCCTTCGGATCACTACGTTTGTATCTTTAGGGTAAATACCCAGCAGTGCAATTGCTGGGTCATAGGGTAGTTCTATTTTCAACATTTTGAGGAACCTCCATGCTGTTTTCCAGAGTGGTTGCACCAGCTTGCATTCCCACCAACAGCGTAGGAGGGTTCCCCTTTCTCCACATCCTCGCCAGCATCTGTCATTTCCTGATTTGTTAATTTTAGCCATTCTGACTGGTGTGAAGTGATATCTCATTGTGGTTTTGATTTGTATTTCCCTGATGCTGAGTGATGTGGAGCACTTTTTCATGTGTCTCTTGGCCATCTGGATGTCTTCTTTGCAGAAATGTCTGTTCATGTCTTCTGCCCATTTCTTGATTGGATTATTTGTTCTTTGGGTGTAGAGTTTGCTAAGTTCTTTATAGATTTTGGACACTAGCCTTTTATCTGATATGTCGTTTGCAAATATCTTCTCCCATTCTGTCAGTTGTCTTTTGGTTTTGTTAACTGTTTCCTTTGCTGTGCAAAAGCTTTTAATCTTGATGAAATCCCAATAGTTCATTTTTGCCCTTACTTCGCTTGCCTTTGGTGATGTTCCTAGGAAGAAGTTGCTGCAGCTGAGGTCAAAGAGCTTGCTGCCTGTGTTCTCCTCAAGGATTTTGATGGATTCATATCTCACATTGAGGTCCTTCATCCATTTTGAGTCTATTCTCATGTGTGGTGTAAGGAAATGGTCCAATTTCATTTTTCTGCATGTGGCTGTCCAATTTTTCTAACACCATTTGTCGAAGAGGCTGTCCTTTTTCCATTTGACATTCTTTCCTGCTTTGTCGAAGATTAGTTGACCATAGAGTTGAGGGTCTATTTCTGGGCTCTCTATTCTGTTCCAATGATCTATATGTCTGTTTTTGTGCCAGTACCATGCTGTCTTGATGATGACAGCTTTGTAATAGAGCTTGAAGTCCGGAATTGTGATGCCACCAACTTTGGCTTTCTTTTTCAATATTCCTTTGGCTATTTGCGGTCTTTTCTGGTTCCATATAAATTTTAGGATTATTTGTTCCATTTCTTTGAAAAAAAAAATGGATGGTACTTTGATAGGAATTGCATTAAATGTGTGGATTGCTTTAGGTAGCATAGACATTTTCACAATATTTATTCTTCCAATCCAGGAGCATGGAACATTTTTCCATTTCTTTATGTCTTCCTCAATTTCTTTCATGAGTACTTTATAGTTTTCTGAGTATAGATTCTTAGCCTCTTTGGTTAGGTTTATACCTAGGTATCTTATAGTTTGGGGTGCAATTGTAAATGGGATTGACTCCTTAATTTCTTTTTCTTCTGTCTTGTTGCTGGTGTAGAGAAATGCAACTGATTTCTGTGCATTGATTTTATATCCTGACACTTTACTGAATTCCGGTACAAGTTCTAGCAGTTTTGGAGTGGAGTCTTTTGGGTTTTCCACATATAGAATCATATCATCTGCGAAGAGTGATAGTTTGAATTCTTCTTTGCCAATTTGGATGCCTTTAATTTCCTTTTGTTGTCTGATTGCTGAGGCTAGGACTTCTAGTACTATGTTAAATAGCAGTGGTGATAATGGACATCCCTGCCATGTTCCTGACCTTAGCAGAAAAGCTTTTCTCCATTGAGAATGATATTTGCGGTGGGTTTTTCATAGTTGGCTTTAATAATATTGAGATATGTGCCCTCTATCCCTACACTTTGAAGAGTTTTGATCAGGAAGGGATGCTGTACTTTGTCAAATGCTTTTCAGCATCTATTGAGAGTATCATATGGTTCTTGTTCTTTTATTAATGTGTTGTATCACATTGATTGATCTGCGGATGTTGAACCAACCTTGCAGCCCTGGAATAAATCCCACTTGGTCGTGGTGAATAATCCTTTTAATGTACTGTTGAATCCTATTGGCTAGTATTTTGGTGAGAATTTTTGCATCTGTGTTCAACAAGGATATTGGTCTGTAGTTCTCTTTTTTGATGGGATCCTTGTCTGGTTTTGGGATCAAAGTGATGCTGGCCTCATAAAATGAGTTTGGAAGTTTTCCTTCCATTTCTGTTTTTTGGAACAGATTCACGAGAATAGGAATTAGTTCTTTAAATGTTTTGTAGAATTCCCCTGGGAATCCGTCTGGCCCTGGGCTTTTGTTTGTTTGGAGATTTTTGATGACTGTTTCAATCTCCTTACTGGTTATGGGTCTGTTCAGGTTTTCTATTTCTTCCTTCAGTTTTGGTAGTTTATATGTCTCTAGGAATGCATCCATTTCTTCCAGATTGTCAAATTCGTTGGCGTAGAGTTGCTCATAGTATGTTCTTATAATTGTCTGTATTTCTTTGGTGTTAGTTGTGATCTCTCCTCTTTCATTCATGATTTTATTTAGTTGGGTCCTTTCTCTTTTCTTTTTGATAAGTCTGGCCAGGGGTTTTCAATCTTATTAATTCTTCTAAACAACCAGATCCTAGTTTCATTGATTTGTTCTATTGTTTTTTTGGTTTCTATTTCATTGATTTCTGCTCTGATCTTTATGATTTCTCTTCTCCTACTGGGTTTAGTGTTTCTTTCTTGTTCCTTCTCCAGCTCCTTTGAGTGTAGGGGAAGGTTGTATACTTGCGACCTTTCTTGTTTCTTGAGAAAGGCTTGTACTACTATATATTTTCCTCTCAGGACTGCCATTGTTGTGTCCCACAGATTTTGAACTGTTGTGTTTTCATTATCATTTGTTTCCATGAATTTTTTCAAATCTTCTTTAATTTCCCGGTTGACCCATTCATTCTTTAGAAGGATGCTGTTTAGTCTCCATGTATTTGGGTTCTTTCCAAATTTCCTGTTGTGATTGAGTTCTAGCTTCAGAGCTCTGTGGTCTGAAAATATGCAGGGAATGATCCCAATCTTTTGATACCAGTTAAGACCTGATTTAGAACCCAGGATGTGATCTATTCTGGAGAATGTTCCATGTGTACTAGAGAAAAATGTGTATTCTGTTGCTTTGGGATGGAATGTTCTGAATATATCTGCAATGTCCATCTGGTCCAATGTGTCATTTAAGGCCTTTATTTCCTTGTTGATCTTTTGCTTGGATGATCTGTCCATTTCCGTGAGGGGATTGTTAAAGTCCCCTACTATTATTGTATCATTGTTGATGTGTTTCTTTGATTTTGTTATTAATTGGTTTATATAGTTGGCTACTCCCATGTTAGGGGCATAGATATTTAAAATTGTTAGATCTTCTTGTTGGCAGACCCTTTGAGTATGATATAGTGTCCTTCCTCATCTCTTATTATAGTCTTTGGCTTAAAATCTATTTGATCTGATATAAGAATTGCCACCCCTGCTTTCTTCTGATGTCCATTAGCATGGTAAATTCTTTTCCACCCCCTCACTTTAAATCTGGAGGTGTCTTCGGGTCTAAAATGAGTTTCTTGTAGGCAGCATATTGATGGGTTTTGTTTTTCTATCCATTCTTATACTCTGTGTCTTTTGATTGGGGCATTTAGCCCATTAACATTCAGGGTAACTATTGAGAGATATGAATTTAGTGCCATTGTATTGCCTGTAAGGTGACCGTTACTGTATATTGTCTCTGTTCCTTTCTGATCTACTACTTTTAGGGTCTCTCTTTGCTTAGAGGACCCCTTTCAATATTTCCTGTAGAGCTGGTTTGGTGTTTGCAAATTCTTTCAGTTTTTGTTTGTCCTGGAAGCTTTTTATCTCTTCTTCTATTTTCAATGAAAGCCTAGCTGGATATAGTATTCTTGGCTGCATGTTTTTCTCATTTAGTGCTCTGAATATATCATGCCAGCTCTTTCTGGCCTGCCAGGTCTCTGTGGATAAGTCTGCTGCCAATCTAATATTTTTACCATTGTAAGTTACAGATTTCTTTTCCTGGGCTGCTTTCAGGATTTTCTCTTTGTCACTAAGACTTGTAAATTTTACTATTAGGTAACGCGGTGTGGACCTATTCTTGTTGATTTTGAGGGGGGTTCTCTGAACCTCCTGGATTTTGATGCTTGTTCCCTTTGCCATATTGGGGAAATTCTCTCCAATAATTCTCTCCAATATACCTTCAGCTCCCCTCTCTCTTTCTTCTTCTTCTGGAATCCCAATTATTCTAATGTTGTTTCGTCTTATGGTGTCACTTATCTCTCAAATTTTCCCCTCCTGGTCCAGTAGCTGTTTGTCCCTCTTCTGCTCAGCTTCTTTATTCTCTGCCATTTGGTCTTCTGTATCACTAATTCTTTTTTCTGTCGCATTTATCCTAGCAGTGAGAGCCTACATTTTTGATTACACCTCATTAATAGCTTTTTTGATTTCAACTTGGTTAGATTTTAGTTCTTTTATTTCTCCACAAAGGGCTTTTATATCTCCCGAGAGGGTTTCTCTAATATCTTCCATGCCTTTTTCGAGCCCGGCTAGAACCTTGAGAATCGTCATTCTGAACTCTAGGTCTGACATATTACCAATGTCTGTACTGATTAGGTCCCTAGCCTTTGGTACTGCCTCTTGTTCTTTTTTTTGTGGTGAATTTTTCCGCCTTGTCATTTTGTGCAGATAAGCGTATATGAAGGAGCAAGTAAAATACTAAAAGGGTGGCAAAGACCCCAGGAAAATACGCTTTAACCAAATCAGAAGAGACCCCAAATTGTTGGAGGGGGAGAAAGGGGATAAAAAGAGGTTCAGGAAAAAAAAAAGAAACAATTAAAGAAAGAAAACAAAGAAAAAATATAAAAAAGAAAAATATATATATGTATATTAGATAAACTAGTTAAGAAACATTAAAAAAGAAAAGGGTAAAAGTTAAAAAAAATTTAGCAGAAGAAGAAAAAAAATTGAAAAGAAAAATTAAATTAACTGTAAGACTAAAGAATCATGGGGAGAAAGCCATGAGGTCTGTGCTTTGCTTTCTCCTCCTCTGGAATTCCGCTGCTCTCCTTGGTATTGAACCTGCACTCCTTGGTAGGTGAACTTGGTTCTGGCTGGATTTCTTGTTGATCTTCTGGGGGAGGGACCTGTTGTAGTGATTCTCAAGTGTCTTTGCCCCAGGCAGAATTGCACCGCCCTTACCAGGGGCCGGGCTACGTAATCCGCTCGGGCTTTTCGGGAGCTTTTGTTCCCTGAGCGCTTTCCGTAGAGTCCGGAGGACGGGAATGAAGATGGCGGCCTCCCAGTCTCCGGCCCGGAGGAGCCGAGAGTTCAGGGCCCCACTCCTCAGTGCGCCCTCAGAGAATAGCGCTCAATCACTCCTGTCACCCTGGCCTCTGGCTGTGCTCCGAGCTGACCGAGCCTGCGACCGGTTCAAGGTAACCCCGAGCTGAGAGTCACTCCTCTGCTCTGTCTCTGTAGCCGGCTTCCCCATTCTAATACCTGTGAGCTCTGCCACACTCAGACACCCCTAATCCTTCTGTGACCCTGCAGGACCTGAGGCCACGCTGACCCCGAGTGGGCTTTATCCCGGTTTAGCCTCTGCAGCGATGTCCCTCAGCGGAACAGACTTTTAAAAGTCCTGATTTAGTGCTCCTTTGCTCCACCGCTTGCAGGGAGCCAGCCCCTCCTCCCACGATCTATCTTCCAGTCGCTTTGGATTCACTTCTCCGCCAGTCCTACCTTTCAGAAAGTGGTTGATTTTCTGTTTCTAGAATTGCTGTTCTTCTTCTCTTTGATCTCCCGTTGGATTTGTAGGTGTTTGCAATCTTCAGATAAGCTATCTAGCTGATCTCCTGCTACCTGATATAGTCTCAGCCTGCTACTTCTCCGTCATCTTGACTCTTCCCCGATTGGTCCACATTCTTGAAAACACTTGAATTTTTCAGCTATTGTGGTGGATTTGTAGTAGTATCTCATTCTGGTTTTAATTTTTATATCCTTAATAAGAAGTGATGCTGAGAAATTTTCATATATTTATTGGTCATGTAGATACCTTCTTCTGTGAATTGTGTATTCCATTCTATTTTCCATTTTTAATCAGGCTGCTTGTATTTTTCTTTATTTACTTATAGGATTCTTTACATATTTCAGATATGAACTCTTTGTATATATTGCACGTTTTCCAAGTAATCAGCTTAACGCTATTTCTACTGTTCTCTTTATACCATTTTAATGACTTTAGTATCTGTGTCTATATTCCCTTTATTAATGCTGATGGGGTATTATGTTCTGTTTTTTTTTCATAGTGTTGAGTGTTGTGAGGGCTTTAACAATTTTAAAATATTCTTGAAGACTTTTCCTTAACTGAATTTCCCAATTTCAGTCCTGCTTTTTGTTTCATTGATAGGTTGTTTATTTGTATTTCTACTTTCATTTAAGATTATTTTTATTTTTCTAGCTTCTTTTAATGAAAGTTCATATCCTTCTGAAAAAAGTAGATTAAATTAGCATCTATAATTTTTATTCATATATTTCTTCTCTTAATTCTTTACATTTTTCTATAAATATTATAAAACTAAGATATCAGATTAATATAAATTTAACACTATGATATCTTCTTACTGAATTGACCTATTTATTATTGTGAAATGTCTTATTTGTCTCCTTTGAATTTTACTTTGTTTCATTATAGTCTCACCAGTTTTTTTTTTTTAATGTACTGTTTGAGGGTGTCTTTCTCCATTCTTTTACTTTCAATTTGTACCCATGCTTATATTTAAAGTTTGTCTTACAAATAGCATAAACTGTGTTGAATCTTGAATATTAATGTGTATACATTAATGATATAATTGGTTTTAAATTAATCTTGCAGTTGCATTCCAGTTCTATTTGTTCATTATTTCTTCTTTTGCATTTCTCTGGATTAATCAAGATTTTTAATTTTATTTACTTTGGATTAGCTTTTTAAGTTATTAATTCTTGTATTAAAGTTTTTGAGGTTTTGCCACATATTATGATATCATCACTGAATTATTATAGTCTACATGAATTTAGTACTTTCGCCACTTTCCACACGGAAGCAAGAATCTCATCACATTTTAATTCCATTTATGCCCTCTTACTTATGTGTTGGCATATATTTTACTTTACAAATATTTCAAATTCCATAAGCCATTATTATTGTTCTTGTATTTAACAGTCACTAATCTTTTATAATTACTCGCATATTACTCTTACTGGTACTTTCATCAGTGATTATTTTCCTTCATCTGAAGGTTTTTCTTTAGTATTTCTACTATTACATATATGCTAGTGTCAAAGTCTTTGGTATGTCTAGTTTGTTAATTTGCATTTATTTTTGATGGATATATTCACCAGATGTAGAATTTTAGTTTCGCAGTTATTCCCCTTTCTTTTAGCACTGTGAATGTGTATCTCATTGTCTTCTGGTCTTCATTATTTCAGTTGAAAAGTCAGCTGTAATTCTTATTGGTACTACACTGAAAGTGTTTTCTTGGTTTTTCATGCTTAGACTGTGATGTACCTGTGTGTATTTTTTTGTGCTTACTTTTGTACAATTTTTTGAACTTATGAATTGGTTTCTTCCATCAGTTTAGAAAATACTTGGCCAGAATGTTTTCAAATAATGCTTCTGCCCCATTCTCATCCTTCTCACTTTCTGGAGTCCTATAACACTTATCTTAGACATTTATAGTGTCTCCTGTGTCTCTTTCCTCTTTATCTTTTCTTCTTCTGATCTGTCTTCCAGTTCACTGATCTTCTGGTCTATTGTTTCTAATATTTTATTAGATATAAATTTATTCTCTATTTCAGCAATTTCCATTGTAATCCCTTTTTAGTGGATGCCTTGTCTTTGGTGAAATTTTCCATGTTTCCTCTAGTTTCATGAAAGTCAGTTATTTATTTTTTTTAGGGCACCTGTTGATTCCATACCTGAATCAATTGTGGGTATGTTTCTTTTTTTATTATTTCTCAGTAAATTTGTCCTGTATTATAAAAAAAATGCATTGTAAGTTTTTATTGGATACAAGAAATTTGGGGTAAAAAATAGAATGATGAATCAACAAGGTTAGCTTTAGGGTTTACTATGTTTGTTATATTTTAGTTTTACCCTTAAGCCCTTAGTTCTAGGTCATGGCTTGTAACCTTAGGATGAGCTCACACTCCCTAAGTGATGAACCATTAGAGGACTATATAGAAAGCTCAGAAAATTCAGTATTTTAGTGAGGTTTGAACTCCCATCTCTGTCTTACCAACAAAATGAGTTAATCACTCATTAACTCAAATAGATGTTTAGATTTTCAGTTTCCCAACTGCTGTTTCTGCTAAGTTTCTTGAATTCTTACCTTGCACATGTTCATACTGAGTCTGGATGTCAGTAAATAACTGGAAAGGTGATCACACATGGATTTTGAAACTCTTTTATCTATTGTTTTTCCTCTCAGTGCTCATACCTCTCAAGTTATGGTGCTTTCTCAGCTTTAACCTTGAATTCTATCTCCTTAGCCAATAAGACTGTTGTTTTCTGCTTGGGCTCAAATCTCCTGCAGCACACAGAAATACATATAAAGCAAAAGCTGGAGTGAATATGGACACCTCTTAGGATATGCTTCCCTTTTCTCAAGGATTATAGCATCATATATAATATATATTATATATATGTAATATACACACATATATATAATTCCTATATATATTTGTCACACTCCAATGTTCTCAAAGAGTTAATTTTTGAATTCTGTTCAAATTTATAGTTGTTTTTAGGAGGAGCATTTGTTTAATGTCAACTACTCTATCCACTGCCAGAACTAAAAGCTCCTATCCTAAGTGATTGGAAATTCTGAACTAATATGCCATGGTGTGAATCCATATTCATTTATTTTGCTGGGCAGATAGGGAACTATTTCTGGAAACTTGTGTTCTCTAGTTCCAAAATATTTCCTTGATTATACCATTGATGATTTTCTTTCTCAATTATCTTTACCTCTCTTTCCATAAACTTCTCTATTATTTCAATTTTGTACTTCCTGAAACTCTTTTCTAACTTTTCATTAGTTCCTCTTTTGTTGTATATTTGTCCTTTTTTATACTTTGTGAAAGATTCTTCTCAAGCTTAGCTTCCAATTTCTTTTTAGTTTTTCATTTTTATTGTCATGATTTTAAGTGAAATGTTGGTAACTTTTTTTTTTTTTTTTTTTTTTTTTTTTTGGCCATCTAGATTCTTTTTGTAACATCTTCTACCATTTCATAGATGTAATAGTTTTTCATTTTTCTTTGATGGTATTAATGATAATTTAAAAAAAATAGCCTTAGCACCTTTTGCCTCTTTTTCTTGTTATTTTTTTTCTAATTTCCAGGTTATATTGTCAGTGTCCTCTAGATCTCATTTTCTACTTAAGATTAAGAGGTAAGGACTACAAAGTTGACTGAAGCTCTGAGTGCATGAATAAGGCTTATGAATGAGTGTCACTATATGTAATATGGCTGGTATAATTGTTGTATATATTACTTATATTATGCTCTTTGCTATAACATACTACCCTTAATAGAGCCAGTAGATCCAAAGTGCCCAACAACTGAAATCCAAATTTTCTGTAGATAATTAGGTTGGAAAGCATCCCTTCTACATACAGTCATTTAGTGCTCTAGAGAAACAGAGGCTTTGTCCTCTTTAATATATGATGTTCAAGGTAACACTGGAGGTCATCTACATTTCAAACACCTTAAAAGGGAAAATAACATAAAGAAGTTCTATGGCAAGGTTTTATAGGCATGCCAGACCTAGAAGAAGTACACATTGATTCCACTCATATCCCATTACAATCATTTTGCATATACATTTATAAGGTAATGGGAATTACAGTTTCTTGTATGACATCTGCCTCATAGGGACAAATCTATAATATGGAAGCAGATGATAATTTTTGTTGTATAGCTAACCATCACTTCTACATTTTATGTTTATTTTATTGTTTCTGGCTAAGTCGGTTTGCTCAGAAAAGAAATTGCAGAAGCTAGGATTTTGAGAGTCAACCTAGTTAGGGAAGAAAATCATGTGGGGAGAGTCTCAATATCTAGAATGCATATATTGACTTAAATATTCTCTTTAGAGTATGAGAGAACTATATACAACAGTGTCAACTCTGTTTTAGATAATGAAGCTCTAAATAATAAATCTTTAGTCTTCTGCTGTAGTGGGGGATTGGGAGTAGGGGAGTAATTTGCTCATAAACATGGAGTAGAGGATGAGATGTCGGGATTTAGTTTCTTTGTCAGTATATTCTTTTTTTTTTTTTTTTTAAATGACTTACTTATTTATTTATTTGATAGAGATCACGAGTGGGCAGAGAGGCAGGCAAAGAGAGAGAAGGAAGCAGGTTCCCTGCTGGGCAGAGAACCCGATGCAGGGCTCCATCCCAGTACCCTGGGATCATGACCTGAGCCGAAGGCAGAGGCTTTAACCCACTGAGCCACCCAGGTGCCCCTCTTTGTCAGTATATTCTAATCATTTTCTTAATCCTTCCTTCTCTATTGCCAGGTCTAGAGTATCTGTTTTTTTCTGATTTTTGAAACTTTCTTGATAAGGTTTCTGGCTCTATCTATTGCTGGCTTAAGATCTGGTTTTCCTAGTCTGGGAAGTCAGTCATCAGTTATCCATCTTTCCAAATATTGTTCTACTTTTCAAAATTTTGTTCTGTTTCTACCTTTCAAATTTTTGTTTTGTTTTCCTCCTTTGTTCTCTCTGCCACCCACATAAAGAAAAATAAAAGAATACTTTTTCTGTAGTGTCAGTAAGATGTTGAGTTCAAATTTGCCATTTTAGCCAGTAGTCATATTTTGAAATAATAAAAAAGTACATTTTTATCCCTGCAAGTAATATCTGCCATATTCCTCTATAGCCATTCAGACTCAGTGAAAGAAGGATTTATGAATTCCACCTCATGAAGGAAGAGGACACGATGTAAAAAGAAATCTATCATATGAGAACAAAAAAACACCAATCTTTCTGAGGTGGGTGAGTGAGTTTTAGGAAGAAGAAAACAAATTGAAGTGTTTATGTGTATGCCCTTGCTCTCCTTTCTCTGGGCTTAAGGTCCAAGGAGAGATTTTTTTGTTTGTTTGTTTGTTTTTTAATTTTATTTGTTCGTCAGAGAAAGAAGGAGCACACAAGCAAAGGGAGTGGCAGGCAAAGGAAGAGTTAGATTCCCTGGTGCACAAGGAGCCTGATGTGGAACTTGATCACAGGGTTCTGGGATCATGACCTGAGCTGAAGGCAGACGCTTAACTGACTGAGCCACCCAGGCACCCATGGAGAGTTTTTATTCAATATACCAGTTGGTAAATTTGGTGATTCTATGGTGCAGGAGGGGAGACTTCTTCCCATGGCCACAGGGATTGTCTGGACATGAGTTGAGAAAGTTGTAGTCTCCTTCGAATGCTCAGAGTCATGTTAAGATTCATGTCAGATTGTGAGTGCTGTGAAGTGTGTAAACCTGGCGATTCACAGACCTGTACACCTGGGGATAAAAATATATGTTTATAAAAAATTTAAAAAGGAAATAAATAAAAAATTACAAAAAAAAAGATTCATGTCAGAACAACATGGAAGAGGTTCATTATGACCACACATTTTATAGAGGATCCAGACATTTTCACATGCCCTGATAGGTAAATGCAGTGAGATTGAGAGAGTTAATTTTCAACAGAAGCCTGAAGCTAGAATTAAGATGCTACACAGCATGAGGATATTATGACCTGGGCAAAGTGATGAGATGTATGGATTTCAGTTTTGAGAACTAATGCAATGCTTCAAAACTCCCAGAAGGATCAGCTGCACTACCTCAGTGAACCTTGCACAGGAGCTCAGAAATCAGACAAGGCACACATTCAAAGAATACACCATCAAGGACACAATTCCCGTTCCTCAAAATCACAAGGTCTTCAAATCCATCTCTTCCCCATCATTTCAGAGAATAACCACATTTACCTTAAAAATCTTCATTTACCCAAAAGATAGCATTTATTGGTTTCATATTGCTACTGTAACAAATTGATACAAATTTAGTGGCTTAAAATAACACAAATATATTATCTTATAGTTCCTGAGATTGAAAGTCCAAAATAGGTGTCAGGCTAAAATCAAAGTATTGGCAGAGCTGTATTCCTTTTTTCTTTCTTTCCAGCCTCTAGAGGCTGCCTTTCTTCCCTACTCACCTTAAAAGTGAACAGTGTTGAATCTCTCATACCATTCTTCTATAGTCACATCTCTAACTCTTTTCTTATGCTTCCCTCTTCCACTTAAAAGGACCCTTGTGGTTACTTTGGGCCACTGCAGATGATCTAGGATAATGTCCCTATTTGAAGATTGGCTGATTACCAACCTAATTCCATCAGCAACTTTAATTCCCCTTTGCCATGTAAGGTAACATATTCATAGGTTCTGGGAATTAGTCTGTGGACATTTTTGGAGGGCCATTATTATGTCTACCACAGGGGAAATAACTCAGAAGAGACTATTGAAACCATAAAAGAATGAGATAAGTTAGCAAATTTCATTTCCCCTCCCCATTCCTAATTACCCAATGGGATGGGCATATGGAGAAAATTTGATCACTTTTAAAGTAGAGAAACCTTGTTCCCTTTGCACATCAGTCCTGTAGAGTGAAAAAATGTTTTACTTCACTGCATGTAGATTATGAGATATAATTTGATAAATTTCTTATTAATCACAGATTTAATATAATTCTGGCTTTCTGTCATGGCTTGAGTAGAATGTTTCTCTCTTATTCATCCTAGATGTTAAAAACAATTTTTATGTAGATGAAAATCATTATCCAAAGACAGATAATTCTAGATTCTTGGTGACAACTTCCCATATGAAAGGTTTTCGTTTTCCTTTTCAAGTTTTCTGCTATTCCTTCTATATAGGATAACAAATAATAGTAATTATAGAGCATCATGTTAACAGTGGGTAAAACCTGTAGTGGTTTTTCTAATAGAATATTTCTCTTTAGGTGATTAATCTGGTTGAAGTTTTTCTGTTCCATTGGGTACTTAAATGTCACGATTTATTATGGGTCTTTTTTCCCCATGCAGTACACTTTTAATAAATAATCCTAATTGAAACAACTGGAAACTGCAAAAGAAACAAGTTTTAAGTGTTTTATTCCACAAGTGATGCACTGCTAACATTTTTGAGGTAATATGAATGAAAGCAATCACAGCTATGCTCTAAAAAGTATCCTTTGGAAACAGATTCATGCACTGGGTAATCCAAAAGCGGCAGCTTTGAAAATCCTATGATTCTCATATCTTACAAAGATGGTGATTATGAAAAAGTTCAAGAATTCGTTTTTTTTTGGAATCCTAAAATACAGATACTGAAATTTTAAGCAGTGAGTTTGTGGGCACAAAAGCAGACAGATATTGAGTTATTGTGATGATTAACGGCATCTTGTTTTGTCATCTGGATACTTGTCATTGTGTAGACAGAGACATAAACAGTGGTTTCTTGATGTTGATTATACTATGAATAATTTCCACACTTATTAAAGTGGCTTAAGATTTTTTTTTTAAAGAATGAGTCACATCAGGAGACTGACAAGTTGCTTTTTAATTTATTGTTTTTGCATCTCTCTCCAAGTTGGCTCTGCATACAGAATGCATTGGATTATTTTTAAAGTTAATGTGATTGGCTGCTATCTTACATTCTTACAGCCAATTTGTGCTGACTCGACTCTTTTGATGAGATCATCGTGATTATAAGTCTAAGGTTATGCTTTTGATCTTTATAAAGAAGTTTGGTTACTTCCATCCTGGGAACACAGATGGCACTCATATTTCTCCATACACTTATTTTATAAATGCATGTCTTTGATCTTATGGGAAGACACCATAAATTCCTTATCTTTAGTAAACCTCAACCAATTATGAATGTCTTAACAGCAGATCAGAACTGTATTTAAAGTATGGTAGCATGATGAGTAGAAGTACACTAACTAGTTACTAATTTTCTTTGGATGTCATGTCTAAAATTAACGGTTTGAATTTTTAAGATATATCAAAGGTCTAAGTTCTCTAGTAAAATGATTTCAAATAAAATTTTATTGCAAAACTATTTTAGTTTGAGTAGTATATTAAAATCTTACAACTGCATTTTGTGTTTGGGGTGTGAGAACAGTAAATCCTAATGCTAAAATGCTATGAAAAATACAATGTTGTTTTCCAATATATCTAATAATTCAAACTATGAGAGAATGTTATAGTAGGAAGTGGGAAGCCTAACTTGCCAGGCTTAATGTATTATGGTACTAAGAAGGCTTTTTTTTTTTTTTTTCAGGGTTCATTGTTTATAAATCCCTATTTGTTTAAGGAGGTCAGATATAGACCATCCATTAATCTTATTATAAAATTACTATATTCATCAAAATACTTTGTATTGTAGTGAATTTCTAAGTACATTTTATGTGTTAGTGGAATCTAAATATATGTAAGTTCATTAATATTATGAGTTTATCCTGTTTTAAATTTACTTAGCGAAATGGACCACCAGAAATTAGGTGTTATCTTTTTGATTTTCTTAATGCTTTTTTGTACAATGCCAGATCAAAGAACTGAGATGACTAGGTAGAAATTTTGAACATTTTTGTAGAAAAATAGAACAGTCATGGTTGTATATATGTGTATTTATGCGTGTGTGTGTGTGTGTGTGTGTGTGCTTGAGAGAAAGAGAGAGATGGAGACAAGGCATACATATCTTAATCTGATTACCAGTAAATTTTTTTGTGACTTACTTGAAGATTTAGATAAACTGGACTTTGATAGATTTAGAAAAACTGGTCTTTGGTAGAAAAACCATCAAGAAGGTGAGGCAAACAGCTTCTTAGGTTTTACTGCAATCACCTAGGAAAGGAGTATCATGTATTATGTATAAGTAACTAATCTACATCTTTGATTTCTGGTGTTTTGATTTCAATATATGTAGTAGTCCAGGAATCAAAAATGTAGTATTTTCTTATATCATTTGTGTTTCTTATAATTGAATTTTGTGATCTCTTATTGGTCTAGTTTGGATTTTGCCTTACTCATCCTTCCTATTGAAACTTGATTTTTTGGAAAGTATCGATAGAAGAACTGTGCTTTTAAAAAAATGCTTATAAAAGGCAAAATCAATTTGAATGTGTTTTATAATACAAATATTACTAGTATTAATAAAAGAACTATAAAATATAAATTGATAGAAATAACATTGGTATCCTTTCTCTCTAGCATGGGTGAACTATGAGTTATATGCATATATCTATATGGATATACTCTTTCTCCTCATGTGCCTACTATACTGATGAATTCCATTCCTGATTAGAGAATCATGAGCTGAAAATCAAAATACACCATAAACATCGGTAGACATTAGTGAAATTCCACCTTAGGAAATAATCAATGCTTAAAGCTTAGCATTCTGATTTGGAACAGGAAATATATAAGTCACAAAATAATAAGAAAATTCAGAGCTGCTGAGCGTATTCCATTTTGATGATATTCTAAGTAGCCATAAAAGAAAATGTAATTTTATTTACCTGCAAAGACCCGAGACAGAAATCTCCATTTCAAAATTCTTATTTCTTTACAGTGTGGCTGAATGGCCGTGAACAATGCATATCTGTTTTACTTTCTAAGTTTATTATACTTACACATATTTTGGTAAGTTGTCTACCCAGATCCTTTATTACACAATGAGGTAACCCCCCAATGAAACCCCAAACATCTTCTCTTCCTGGTCATCATACTCTGCTATTCTTCCCCTAGAAATTAATATACTCTGTCTGCTGGCTCCTGTCTTTTCATCTCCTGCTGCGGAATCAGCGATCATAACAGCTATTCTGTTCATGAATATGTAAATGCAACATGCATAAAATAAAAAAAAAAAAATAGCGGGCGGTTCCCCCTGCAGACTGTTCCCAACTCTGTTTAACTAATACACAAAAAGCAGAGATTTGGTATTTCACCCATTTTGAGTCAGTGTAGCAAGGCATGCTCTAATTATGCAACATGAAATCCCTAAATGAGACATACGTAGATGCTCATGATAGTTGGACTCTTAGTAAATCGGCATCTATGCACGGCTAGGGCGATGCGTGCAGATTCCCTTATTACTTCATTCTGATGCTTAGTGATAAGGGGAAAATGCCTTAGGTCCTCAGTAACCTTTTATTTGCTGACTAGGTCCCACTTCCGTACCTCACCCCAATATACGACTAAAACGATGTTTAAACTACCGTGGACACACACACATGAAAACACACACACACACACATATGCACACACACACACACACACACACACACACACATATATGCACACACACTCTTCTCTTTCGAGGGGAGACATGATGACTGTATCCGCCGAAGTATTCTGGAGGAAACATCAAGCTCCGGGAAGGAACTAATTGGGGGATTTTATTATTGAAATAAGCAAGCATGTTCATGCATATTTTGACGGCGTGCATGCCTATGCGCCACCCTGTGCTGCTGTTGCCGCTCGTGCGCGGTAATTAGGTGGCTGTAATTACGGGGAAGTAAAGGCAGCCTCACTGATAATTTCACAGTGAATATTAAAGACATATGTGCCTTCCAGTGTACAATAAATGAACCTGAACTGCTGTCAGGGGCTAGGAGGACAGTGTGGCCAATGCACCTATTGTGTCCCTGCTGCAGAAAGGAGCCTGCCGATTGGCCACTGTCTGCAGCACATAGCACGGGCTGGTTATAAAGGACTTGTCTAGGGGAGAGCCTGTAGGTACTCCATTGTCTGGTAAAGTTCATACGACTGCATTCTTTTTTGCAAGGGGGGTGGAGGGAGAGCGGGGAAGGAGGGGGTGTCAGCTCAACTGTAAAAGCTGCACAGATTTGTTCTTTCTCTCTCTCTCTGCCTCTCCATAGATCGTTTCTGTTTCATGCCCTGTCTCATTTCGCATAGCTAAAAAAATAATGCTAATTAAGATCCCTTGTCTTAACCTGAAAATAATGACTCGGATATAATTAGAAATCTGGCGAGAGTTTAAAATTCTGGTAGAGGACCAAAACCATCAGTTACGGTGCTTAGGAGGGAAATGAAGAATTATTTTTCTGTAATCAAGGTAAACATGGGAGGAGGGGGGTTCCCCCCTATCTTTTTTTTAAACCAATTTTAACCAATGGTGTTCTACTGCAGATGAGAAGATACTGTATTTCAAAAACTATTTTAACCATCAAATTGAAAGGACACAAATCAGTAGCAATAGAAGCCTTCTTAATCCTCCTTAGGATGCAATTCAGATGAAAGAACTGCTTTTTTTTCTTTTTTTTTTTTTTCTTTTTGTATGTGTGTGTTATAGATGGATCTGAGAACGCTGTCTGGGCTTGGTGCCAAGCGCTGGTATTTCATAGCAGCGACCGCCTCACAGACGAGCTGTGGGAAGCAGGAGGGAGACTCTCTCTTAGGGTGCCACTACTATGGAGACACAGCTGGGCTGAACAAGATTTGCTTCAAACGACAACAAGAGAGACAGAAAGTATTTGGTTCAACCGCTGCCCAAGCAGGCAGGCACCAGAAGAGCTAGCAGCCAATCCGGCCATGCTCGAAGCCAGCTCTGCGGCTCAGCCAATCAGTGACATCACTGGTGAGAAACTCATTTACATCATGCAGTAATGAACTTTGTTTAACATAGCCTCCCCCCTTTCCTGTTACCCCCACCCTTCCCCATATTAGGTCCTTCCATTAATTATTCTGGTGGCATAATTTAAACCTCTATGCAAAAATGTGGCTACATTCTCTCTGATAGCTTCTACCTTCCCCTCCCACCCCACCCATTGGTGTCTGCTGTCACTGAAAGTGATTCTGGGTACGATTCTGTTTTGTTTTGACCTTGCAAAATTATCGTCTCTTTCTTAAAAAAAAAAAAAAGTCAGAAAAAAATTAAACCTTTGTTTATTTTATCTGCCTGTTGTCCCTCCCTTACGAACAGCATGCATTTTGCAAATTGGGATTCGGAATTGTGCAAGGTAATAGAGAATAAGAGAGTGCATTGGCATGGAACTTGCAGTTTTCCCAAGCAGCCTGCATCTTTGAGCTTCCTTTAATGCTTTCAGATTTTGTGCTGCAGTGGCCATTTTACATATAGTGTTTTATCCCAAAAGCACTTATGTGCATCTGTCACATGGAGGAAAGTTCACTCTGGTTATATTTCATTCTTCACTGCGTTCAGCCAACATGTCATTTTATTAATGAATAGAACTGAGGTCATTTCTGGACAAATCTCTCTCTTCCCATCCCAGCACAATGCACCTGATTTGCATCCATTTACTAGAAAAACTGAATACAAGAATCAGCTTGAAAAGAAGTTAAGGGACCAGCTTACATATTATTTTAGAATATGTCGCAGCATTTGTGTTTTAGGATGTGTAATATTGAACATCTGCCTTAGGGTTTCTGCAAAAATGCCTGATCTCCATTCTCAATGTAATACCTTTAACTAATTTATCAGTTTGTTACATAACTAAAATAGACCAAATGAAATAATATTCACGAATGACTTCATTTGTCAGCAGAAAACCTCCGGAAACATAATTTTGTCTCTTCCTGTACATTTGTATTTGGTTTGTCAGAGATAAACTTATTTGTCATCTAGTTAATTTAAAAAGGTTGGAACGTGTGGCATGTGAAGATTTTCAGGTTGCTTTAGAGAATCCCAAGGAGCGGAAACTGGGTCACACTTGAATGTGATTTGTCTTAAGCCTTATCTTTATTGCATATTGGCATTAAAGGGATACAGTTTTCTGGCAGAGAAGGTAAAGTTACATTGTCTTTTTTTTTTAAGAGTATTCTGAATATAATTATTCAAAGACATGGAATTTTTAAAACATCGACAAGGATTTCATAACAGTGCATGATTCGTTTAAGAAGCTTAAAGAGTACAATGATAGGCATAGACACTTTTTAAAGCATATGAAGGATTTAGGTGCTAAACCACAGCCCTTTTAATTCATGAGGCATTCCATCATCCCATCATCAGTATTCAGGGAGCGACTGTCCTAAATCAGTCATGAGCTCCCCTGCTGCAGATCCTGTAATTTGAATCATGTGTAATAATATATTATCCTACTGGGGGCCTTCTTTCAGTAGGAGAATGGTTTATACATTCTGCTATAAGAGAACTTTTGGCTCCTAGCCGACTCGCAGCCATTACTCACATAGGCAATCATGATCATCTTCCTTAAGGAGTAACATCTGCACGACCTCCTGAGCCAAAAATCTGCAACCTCCCCCACATTCTGAATTACGATTTCTTGGAACTGGGAACACTTGACAAAACTGAAGTAGAAAAATGGAAGGTTTAGGGGAATGGATCACAGTCTTATTGAGCATGCCATGTGGCAAAAGTGCAAGCTCCCATTCCTTCGAGATGATGGACGAGGGTGGGGAAAGAGGGCCCAAAATAGACCTCGATGTGTTTGTTGGAGTTTTAGACACAAGCTGAAAGGTAATGTGTTCCAGGGAGACGTGGCTGCCTGTGTGTGTTTCTCTGGACATCCTCACAAGGTCCTACAAAGGGTGTGGCAATACGAGGGATCAATGGAGGGCGTGGATGGTTGTGAACACAGAGAAACCTTGTTTCACCTTGGGAAGGAAGCGGTGGGATCTAGCAGGAACCATCTGATGTGGGAGTTAACGGCTCAGGGAATGGCTTTGATTCTCTCTTGTTCTGACTTGGAGCAGATCACGTAATTGCTCTGTTTTTCCTTATCTGTAGAAGTTAAATATACTGCCAGCAACAGAGATATTCTCTGTGTGTGGAATATTCCTCCCCCTCTATTTTTTAAACATCTGAAATCTTTCTCTGCTTCAAGACGAGATTCAGTGTTCCCTCTTCTGTGAAATCTTTTCAGAACATCATGGCTGGAATCTCTTACTCCTCCATCATTCTCTTTGTGTCTCCATTTTTGTCTGTGTGGAAGTGAGCATTGCTCTGGGGCCACATGTGTGCATATCTTTGCTACTAGACTGAGAGCCCCTTGGGGACAGTGACCACGTTGAATTCACCCTGCACCCTCTGCTCTAAGAATAATGAATTATGCTCCTAAGTTTTGAATCAGTGATCTAATTAATGAGTAAAAGGTTCATTGTAAGTTGTGATGGGAGTGTTTACAAATTTCAAGGGTTGCTGTTGCTGTTGTCAACTCTTACAGCCAGGTCAAGGCTGATATCAGTTTTGCCTTATCAGTGTTATGCCTTTCATTGCATGGGTCCTATATTATAACGCTCAGAATAAGTGGTTGCTGCATCATTTTTCTTAAATAACCAGTTACAGAGAATTGTAAATTCCCAATTTACCAGATATGGAATTAAGCCAACTTGGTGTGGTGTTTTAAAACTAAAACATAAGTGAAATGGATGTAAACTAATTGCCAAAGCAGCCATGATAAGCGAATTATAGTATCAAGCTCTACTGTTAATGATATGGAAGAATTAATTACTTGGAAGAGGTAAGCAATTAATGTTGGGTGTTGAAATGCTCTATAAAGCATAATAAATCAGGGAATATGGACTCCTGAGTCGTATTCCTAGTGTTATAATTTTAAGATATGTATTTTTAAACTGTAAACTAGTACAACAGTCTTTAAGAGATTATTTCAAGATGCACCTGATATAATCTGATGATGCCAAAATATGGTTTTGGTTTAATGCTGCTCATTTACGTTTATACTTTTGACTACTCTACTACGGCTAAGTAGAGATTGATTTCTTTGCAAACAGTGATATTCTTATTAAGATGTTTACAAGTTGTGCTTAGAATTTTAAGATCCTATTTCAAACTCTTTTCCCAGTACATGTTATGAGATGGGGATGAAGTAGTCAGAAAATATATACATCTTTACTTTTTATATATGGGAGAACAGAAATTTAAGCACTGGAATTGGCTAGCCTCAAGTCCATGTTTTATACAGGTCTTAGAGAGAAAAAGTCTCTTGCCCAAGACTATGTTCTATCAAGTTCTTCAGAACAGCTGAGACTGGCATCCAGAATTCAGAATGACTAGTTCAATATTCTTTCCACTCCATCAAATAATCTGTACTTTTAAAATCAGCTAGTTAAAATTATATAATTTTATAATGCTAACATAAATTAAGCTCACTGTAATTCACTGTGAGTGTATAGTATTCTTTTTTTTTTTTTTTTAAGATTTCATTTATTTGTTTGACAGACAACGATCACAAGCAGGCAGAGAGGCAGGGAGAGAGGGGGAGGCAGGCTCCCTGCAGAGCAGAGAGCCCGATTCGATTCGATGCAGGGCTCAATCTCAGGACCCTGGGATCATGACCTGAGCCAGAGGCAGAGGCTTTAACCCACTGAGCCACCCAGGCACCCCTGAGTATATAGTATTCTTATTTAAGGTTGAAAACAAGGAGACTAAAACTTATTGAGGTGTATTTTTTCTACCACCCTACAAGAATCTAATCAACTACTAATAAATCACCACTTATGTTAGTATTCTTTAAAATAATTTTGGTTTTGATGGAGGAAAATGGAAACCTTATATCTGGGTTCACTTTGCAGTGACTTTGAATTCAATTTAACATGAATAATGTATCTTAAATTATAGGACTGGTTAAATACGATTTGGGTAGGGCCAGTTTGTACCTTGTTTTTGTCGTTGTTGTTGTTCTTGTTGCTTTTAACCAATGAATTGAGCTATTATTGCTGACCTTTCCCCCCCCCCCCTTTTGTCCTGCTGAAATCTTCAGGTATCTCAGTGAATGTATTTCCTTTCGTCCCAGTATTTAAAAATAGAATCCTGAATCTCATAAATACATGAGATGAGCTGTGCCTTCTTAAGGAACAAATGTTTCTCAAAGACAGGAAAAGTAATAGTAGTCTGTTCAGCTTCTTCTGTTCAGACCATGATATTTAAGATGTCTCATCATTTGAGACATGGTAACTGAAAGCCATTTGCATCTGAATGTTATTGTCTTTTCTAAATTTATGAAGGTAGTGATAAGTAAGAAAAAACTAATGTGACAGTCCCCTTTACATGGACAATTTTCATAGGATGATCCTATGATTCTTATTCTAAAATGAACTCTTGAATTAGAAAAGCAGGAGTAAATATTGGGACCTATGCTTGTACAATAAAACTATGAGGTCTGTGATTGAGAATCACTTATTTGTAAGATGGCAAAGAAACAGATAAACCTGACCTACATAGTTTTCATATTCAAGCAATTCTCCCTACTTAAACCTCTAGACCTGCTCAATGTCAAGAACAGTTATCAAGTATGTTTAGGAAGTTAATGAATATTTTCATGACGTTGATGATCACAGTTCTTACTGTTACTGAACAGTGACCCTGCTCTGGTTGCTGGCACAAGAGGAGGAACAAAATGGTATGGGTTATGGGGATGAGTTATATGCCATGCTACACTATGCACTATGCAGGAATTATTTCATTTAATTCTCAAATCAGTCTTTTGGTATTATCTTGATTTTATAGATGAAAAAACAGAGTTTCAGAAAGTTGAGCAACCTGTCAAAGTCGCATGACTAAAGAGCAGCAAAACTGGGATTCAAAGCAAAGATTCTCACTTGAGAACCCATATTCTTAAGCACTGTAGGCAAATTGAATAATCACTACATGTGATTTTGTGTTTGACTGTGGGAACAGAATGTTTTTTCTTATTCTACATCCATAAAGAGTTTCTCTGGTCCATTTTGTTAGATATGCACATATGTTTTCCCCTCAATATTTTATAAATCTGTTTCAAAGCTATGACCTAGATGTAATATCTAGATAATTATTTTTCCTTATATTTTTGTATTTATGCAGTAATTCAGATCACTTAAGGTAATGCATACAAAAGCAATTTCAGAGTAGTTAAGTACCGTATAAATGGAAGGTCATGATTTTATCAAAATGTCTTTGTAACTCTGAATTACTTAAAATGATTATTAGGCTAAATGTTTCCGTTTCCTCTATCCTCTAGATATATTACCCATTGAATATGTCACCTATTTTATGAGAAAATTAATATTTATTGATTTGGCAATTGCAGAATGTCACAGTGTCACTAGATCCTGACTATCCGGATAGTTGAGGTATCTCCACTTCCTCAGTCCTGTTTATACATTTTGTGTCCAACCCACTGCAACCCATGGGATGCTAAAAGAGAAGAATCTTGCAGCCCTCATTTCTAAAAATCCCAATGCCTATTGTTAGATTTTCTAGTTTTTAACCTAGTGGTCAGCCCTAAGGGATAGAGTCAACAAGTTGTGGAATTTAACAGAATTGGTTTAATTTAGTGAAGGCAAAGGAGAAAACAGAAGTGTGGTAAGTTTCTTCCCTTTCCGGATGAATCCTTGTCCAGTTTCTTCCTCAATTTTCTGATTATTTCTTTCTCAAACGTGTCATGCACTTACCACATGAGAGAAACTTCAGGCAGTAGACCTAGACTCTTGAACTTCAGTTCAGCATTCTTTTTGATGTTTATTATGGAAATGCCACATCCCAATACATATTAGTATGTAATTAAAGTGTTTAGTCATGTCACATAATTTACGGACTCATCTTCTCAAAAATCCTAGAAAAGCAATAGGTTTGAGCCCTGTGATTCTCATTTGAATGTACTTCACTTTATCTGTGGTTCTTCTCTGATCTTGACACATAGAGCTCAAGAGAATGTTCTCGTTGGAAGGTCTAAGGAAGGAAGGCTGAAGCAATGCTATCTCTGTGCTCAGACGACAAAAGGCCCACTGATAGGGTCTACGGGCTCATTAGCCATTTTCAGGGTCATAGTGTGATTTCACCTGTGCCCTCCATTATCCTCTTCTGTGTTCAACAGTTGATAATTTTTTTTTTCCTCCTAAGATTCCTTTACTTCATGTTACTAACAATTTTCTATTTGTGGGCAAGAATAAAGGTCTATGTAGTAGATTTTCTCATTGCTTTCTGAACCTACCAAGATAGTGCCTCACTAGTAACATATTTAAGGTGTACTTATTTTCAGAATGTTTATTTTTATTCAATGAAAACCAGATCTAATAATAAGGGAAACTATATCAGTTATTACTTAATGATCATTTAACTCTGTGGGGCCATATAGAAGGGGATAGGAGCACGGAATCTCTGGCCATGTGCTTGGTCCTGAAACTAGACTCCATGATTACTATATACATGACCTTGGGCAAGTTAAATAATTTCTCTGTGTCTCAAGTTTTCTCATCTGTGTGATAATACCTACCTTGTAAGATTTGAGGATTCTGTGCATTTTTGCAAAGTATGGTAGTACAAGGATGGGCAAATTCATGGTCTCTTTCTTCAAAGTGTAAAATGGAGAGTATGAGTGAGTGTGTGTGTGTGTGTGTGGGTGTGTTTAAATATTAAGACAGTGTAGATCGGTGCTATACCAGATATATTCACGCTTGTATAAATACTTTGTTTATTGACTCTACCTATTCCATTAGTTTTTTTCTTTTATTTGGTCAAATTATCCAGCTATGGTTTTACTATAATTATTAGGTTTATCTCATCAAATATTGGTTTCATTTTAAAAGTTTTTAAAAACCATGTCATCTTTTAATTATACTTGTATAATTTTATAATTACAATAGCATTTCATTCCTTGATTCTACTTTTCCTTCCCTTATTAGTTAGATGTGTCAGAAAAAAAAAAGTCCTAAGACTCTTATAAATATGCATGAAACCACTTATTTTTATTTTTTTTCTCAGAGGTCTGTGGTAGAACTAATATTTCAGATCATGATAGTGGATAGCTTCCTAATCGGAGGCATTCTGTCCATAAGCTTAACTCACAGTCCAAATGTCTAATGCTCATCAATCAGATAATTGATACACATGGATTTTCCTATAGCAATCTCCATTATGCTCAGGAAGAAAAAAATTAATTCTAATCTATTTAGAACCTTGTGTAAATTTTCTAAGCCTCACATTTCTTATCATAAAATAGGGATAATTATGATAACTACCAAGAAGGGTAGATGGTGCGAGTGAAGTAAGACGTGTGGAGTAACGTTTTCTCTCTCTTCTGTAGACTTTGCAAAGCCTGTTCAAGTGTGTGTTTAAATATCAGTAAGAGCAGTATGACTTCGATAAAATGCCAGCTCTGAGGAGACAACCTCTAGTATTACGCGTTCTAGATTAGAGAATAAAATTGCTGTGGTTTACATTTCAAAGACTATTAATGCAACTTAATTAAATCAGATTGTTTTCTTTTCTTAGCCTGGGAATGAGGACTGAGACTGAAGGTTGGTACATTTTAAAAAGAAGTACAGGAAACTCTCTCCCTCTCTCTTTCTGTCACTGTGTCTCTCTGTCTCTCTCTTAGAAGACTTTAACGTATTTGAATAGAGAAGAGAATCAGAAAGGGTTTCCAATAATTGAGTTGGAGGGATGGTCAAAGGCATATAAGTTTTTAGATGTGACAAATTGGCTGGTCAAATTGGATGGTCAAAGGCATATAAGTTTTTAGATGTGACAAAATGAGGGGGAAGAGATGATATTCTATACACAGTATCATATTTGAACTGTGTACTAATTTTGTGATTTTTAAAATTTCTTTTTAAAAATTTTATTTATTTGACAAAGAGAGAGAGACTGAGATCACAGGTAGGCAGAGAGGCAGGCAGAGGCCGGGGGCGGGGGTGTGTGAGGGGAAAGCAGGCTTCCCACTGAGCAGGGAGCCCGATATACGGCTGGATCCCAGGACCCTGAGATCATGACCTGAGCCTAAGGCAGAGGCTTAACCCGCTGAGCCACCCAGGTGCCTCTAATTATGTGATGTTTTATAATTCCATCTTATCTATTAAGGTTTCTTACTACTTTCTTCAGGCTCTTATTTTTTTTCATCGTGCCAGTATTGAGGATAGCAATGAAATGAACTTGGTCACTATACCTTATAGGTGTAGCTGTTCTGTAAACTGTGTTTATAAAATACAATGAAATTACACATTCTCTTTTGGGTATCTTAAAGCAGTGCTGTCTTTTAATAATTCCTAGGCCCTCTTGTCCTTTTAAACAGGAATTAGCTAACATTCGATTAAACATCACGAAAAATAGTCTTGGATGTCAGTGTCATTGTGTACTAGGAACCATCTATTTCGTTTTTTCATTTCTTAAAAGCTATTCATTTTGCAATAGGGTTAAACTTTACCTTTACCTTCCTAGCCCTGATGGTCTCAGATTCTTTCAAATTTCGTTGTTTAATTTTTTACGTTTGTTATTTAATAATTGAGTTTCTCAAATTGACTGAGTTTTTAGCACTGTAGATACATATCTTTTCACTAGGTACAGACTTTACTTGGACTCTATTAAAGAAACCATGCACACCGTTTCCCCAGAGACACTTCTAGTTAAGGCATGGTAGCCCAGGGCAAATATTGAGGATGCCCCCTTTCATTTTCCATAGTGACCCAGTTTAGATTAGAAATTATGTGGCTACTCTATAATATAAAGTTAACTCCTGAATTTATTTTCAGCAACAGATGTCCTAATCTGTTGTCTTCATAAGGTTGCTTGCACTGGGCTTACCAAGCAAACTGAGTTTTGGTTTTGAAAGTATGGTTGCAATAGAGATAGGTAGTTTTGTTAACGTGTATTAGATACTCAATGAGTAATCGCTGATTAAACTCTCTCATTTGAACATATTTCATTAGTATGCTGGTCTCCTCTAAAATCAAGAAGGGGCCCAGAATATTAATTCTTTCGACAAATATTGTTTAGGCACTATCTCTGTGCCAATCTATTGTAAGCAGCAAAGGATATAGCAGTAAAGCAAATAGACAAAATCCTATGCTTTCATGAAGTTTGTTCTAGAAATCCTTTATATGGTAATAACATATGTTTATTAAGTTACATTGATGAGGTTTTGCTCTCTTATACAAATTGCATTGAGAAATGGAAAGCTTTATTTAAAGCCCAACCCATTCTTAATAAGATGTTTCCATGATGAAGGTAACTTTAGACCGTAAATTCCTACTGGGTACCTTCAATTTTTCTTCCACTCAATAACTTACCTGACATCTTAGGCCCTCCTGGAGTTGATGGTGCCACTTTCCCCTTGACTTTTATGTGACAATTTAATAAAGAAGAAACAGAAAATCAAAGTCCTGGTAGTCTTGATATCTTCTGTGTTCTAGTCATAATGTGTAAGGGCATATGGAAAACTTATTACTTCATTTGTCTTTGAAAACTTTTATTTTTCCTTACTGAGAGGGATGGGTTATTGTCATTTTCTACAAGCATATATAATTCATCTTTTAAAATGTATCCCGGAGCTTCTCAAATGGCTTCTCTCTTTGGAGAAAACACCTTCTCTTGTTATTTAGTTCTTTATAAAGCCCGTCAATGTTTTAAAATTTTATTGACTTATGGGCATAAAAGAAATAATCAGCAATTTATATACCAAATAAGCATCCTCATTCAAAATGGGAATAATTGTATCATAAAATCAGAACCATTTAGCATTTGAAATAGAATAAAATGATCTAGTTTCATTCCCTTATTTTTCAAATGGGCACAGGAAGTATGGAAAAGAAATGATATTTGACTTGCCTAAGTTCACAGAATAGTTTGTGGCAGACTCAGAAAAAGAACCAAGATTTTTTAAAAATGTCATTTTTTAAAAAGAATTCTGATTATACAAGTGATACTTCATCTATTATAAATTTGAAAAATTCAAGAAGGATATGGAAGAAAGTTAAAATGTCTGGTTAATTTACTTTATATGGTACCATGGCTACATAAGCTCTATTTAAAAATATACGCATCTTTTGAATAATATTGAAGTTTTACCTTAATAGCAATTGTATATCTTACTTTTTAAAAAGATATTTTATTTACTTATTTGACAGACAGAGATGTTAAATAGGCAGAGAGGAGGAAGCAGGCTCCCCGCTGAGCAGAAAACCCGATGTGGGGCTCAACCCCAGGACCCTGAGACTATGACCTGAGTGGAAGGCAGAGGCTTTACCCCACTGAGCCACCCAGGCACCCCTGAATATCTTTTAAACACTAAAAGAAACAGAATATCATATGATATCATATGAGAGATGTACATTTGGATTTTTAAAGATGAAGGAGGGAGTAGCTTATAAGATAGATACAGGAAAAAAACCCTAGATTTTTAAATTACAAATTTACAAATTATAATGAGATGAAATAGGATAAATGTGTAATATGGGGGCGCCTGGGTGGCTCAGTGGGTTAAAGCCTCTGCCTTTGGCTCAGGTCATGATCCCAGGGTCCTGGGATCAAGCCCCGCATCGGGCTCTCTGCTCAGCAGGGAGCTTGCTTCCTCCCCTCTCTCTCTCTCTTCCTGCCTCTCTGCCTACTTGTGATCTCTGTCTGTCAAATAAATAAATAAAATCTTTAAAAAAATGAAAACTTCAATGTCCTTTGATAAAAATATTTGTTTGTGTCAAATTCAAGTGAGATGTATCGAAGTGACAATGCTTTTCTAGACTTGGATACCCCATCATGTCTGGCAAGTATCCTCTCTTCCACGTACATTTTGGTTTATATTTTCTCCTAAATCCTCAAAGAACTTACTTCACTGATGATCCTTTTTTCTCCTGTATCATCTCCCTTCAATCAATTCTTTCCTCCCAGAACTCAAAAATCCCCAACGTTCCTGCATCATAAACAGACAAAAATACAACAGCCACCTCCCATCAACCTGTTTGTTCTTGATCTCTCACTCATCCGTCCTGTTGGCGAACGGGAGGCCAGGAGAGCTGGAGAAACACTCTAACTTAGGACTAGTAGGGTGACTTCTCTGCAACCCAGAGTGTTGATAGTTTTATGTCTTCTTCTTTTTTTAAAAGAATTTATTTATTTATTTATTTAGAGAGAGGGAGCACACATGTGCTCAGGTGGGAGGAGGGGCAGAGGGAGAGGGAGAAAGAATCCCAAGCAGGCTGTGCACTAAATGTGCAGCCCGTCATGGGATTTAATCTCACAGCCCCAAGAGATCATGACCTGAACTGAAGTCAGGCGTTGGGTGCTTAACCAACTGAGCCACCCAGGAGCCCCAGTTTCATGCTTTATAAAGCATAAAATAATTTAAAAAATGATAGTTGCATTAAATGATTTGTGATGTCTCTTTCACCATTAAAATTAAGTGACTCTAAAGGAGAGGAGAGAAAATATCCCTCAGAAGTTACATTGTCATTGTTACTTTGAGGGACTTCAAGACTAATTCTAAATGTGTATTTGACATGATATAATTATGGGTTACAGCTGTGATCTCATTTCCATTGATTTACTTTGGGATTCTATACCAATGCATGTTTCTAATAATACAAGGGAGGTAGTAAAGTCAAATTATTTTTAAAAAGGATCAAGGAAATAATCTATTTTTAAATGAAATAAGCTCTTAGTGCTATTGAACAAAGTCCACCTGACTTGAAGTCTACTGGACTTGAAGTTATCCAAGATTATTTGAATGGGAACAGAATCAAAAGATTTTAGTTCTGCTAGTTGTGCCACTAGCCATTTGTGTGACATTAGAAAATCAATGTTTGGTGCACCTAGTGCTTCAGTGGCTTAAGCATCGCCCTTGGGCTCAGGTCAAGGGTCCTGGGATGGCGCTCCGCATTGAGCTCCCCTGCTTCTCCCTCTGCCTGCTGCTCCCCCAGCTTGTGTGTGCTCTGTCTTTGAAAAATAAATATAATAATTTTAAAAAACCCAATGCTTATTGGTATATCAGTTTACAGAATGATGCACATGAGGTCAGATAAGGTCTTATTTGATGTTATTTTCTTTTTCAAGGTGAAATCCTTTCTTCAAATGAAATTGAGTCAGTAGCTCAACATTTGGAATATGTAATATTTCAGCTGCCCTGGTTGGATTAGGGATGGGACTTCAGAGCTTTAGTTCCCCCAGTCCCACACTTCAGGTGACACTCTTGTGTTGATGACAGTCTCAGAGCTCCATGAGACGAGAGCCACTAATAGATAGTCACTTAGGTTCTGAGGATTTAAAATAGGAGGTATTTTTTGTTTCTATTTTTGCTTTAGATTTTCTCAGCTGCTAATCAATAAACAGAAATCAAATCTCCACTAGATGGCAGTAGATCAAATCTTTGTTCTAAAGTTTCAATCTATAATCTTGGGTTCAATACGTAAGCACGTTTAGATTACTAACAAAACTTCCAGAATTCTGTTTTCTCATATTCCACACTTTAAAATACGTTATCAGCCTCTTAATTTACTCCCACTTTCTGTCCTGTTTTTAAGCCACTGTGGAATTACTGGTTAGTCCAAACAGTATGATGCCTGGTAAAATATTACTTGCTCTGGTTGTGGCAATTGTTTAAAAATTGGATAATATTGAATACATTTACCTAAGCATCTAAATTTATGAGGAATACCTGCTTGGTTTTCTAGCTTTATTAGAAGCCTAATCTTTAGCCCAAAGGTGATGGCGACCTAGTTCCTTGTCTTTCTTACCATATCACCTACCCACTTCCAGAGCGCTGACATTCCGATGGTCATGGCAGTCTGCACTGTGCTGCATATTAATGTTGCGAGGAGGAGATGCTTTCAGGTAATATTAGGTGCTGGAAGTTCGTGATAAGGATAACTAGGGAATCGAGGTAAATCAGGGGACTGCTTCAATACTTCCAAGTTTGAGTGTATAGCAGCCTCATAGAGGGACAGAACAGCTCCTTTCTTCAGGATTCAGCAGGGTTCCAGGGCCAACAGCTTTGGTAAATTCTTGCCAACACTGAGCCCTTGGAAGTTACACCCCACTAGTCTTTTTATGGTTAGCATGACTTATTTATACTTTCAAGAGAGAAGAATTGGTTGGGTCTACTTTTTGTAGTGTTACACAGATCGTCCTTTATGGGCAGTCTCTGACTGTATTTCCATAAAGCTGGTGGGATCCCATCAAAGGCATATGCCTAAAAGGGTCAAGGAAAAAGATCAAAGTTTTTGCCTGTTTCCAGGTGAAATTAATAATAGCTCCCCATTTTACTCTCAGAATTCTCCCAATTAGGATGATAAATTACATTATTACCTGAATACATAGTCATCTTTGCCTTGAGCACTAATTCCCGCTCTTCAGGCCAAGGTCATGTGGCACAAGATTTAGCTAATTGGAAAAGTGTTGCCTGAAGTCACTTTCTCAGGAAGAAGTTGTGGGGCACAGGGATTTAGGGTTGTATGGACTGCCAATTATGTAGTCCTTACAGTAAAGAAAAAAGAATTTAAAGAAAAAAGCTAACTTTAAATTCAAGTTCCTACGTTATTATTTCAATTTTATCCACTCGATAGAGTCTTTCTTTAATGCATTGTGGAAAAGAGAATATAATTTTCATTAAGAAGGATATTATAAAGCTAGAAAAGAATTTAAATGGCTTGCCTGTATTACATTATAAATATTGGAGAAAATTCCAAAATTAGAGCTCCAAAGATGGTTTGCTCACAATTTCTTATGCATAAATGGTAGATTGAGTCTTTTAATTATCATACAATAATAATTCACATCACTACTTAAATGTATGGGAAGTAGTTATCTTTCCATCCAAGTCATTACCCCATTCTCTCAAATAATCATATCTTTAGATCTTTAAATACTCTTTTCTCTACATTAGTCCTCTATTATTTTAATTCAATATTGTTAATATAGCAAATCATAGATTGTTAAACCTTTCCCCTTCCCCAGAACAGGTTGACAATGAACAAATATTAAGTGACTGTTCGAAATGGTTCCCCCAAAGAGATTGAGTGGTACTGTTTTTCAAAATGTAAAGGAATTTTTTTTTTTTTAGAGTGAATGGTGATGAGCTTTTTGCTCACCTTGAAATAAAATACCTGAAAGAAGGATTTAATTATAATCTGAAGCATTTTGTTCAGAATACTTTGATGAATCCTGCTATCAGGGTGGGCTCCTAAAGACATTCGGGCGAAGCCTTTCCTCTACAAATCATTTATTTCACTTATGGTATTTTGGACATCATCATGCTAACTTGGGGGGGGGGCAGTGAACGTAATGGTCTCACTACTTTGAATAGAAAAAGCATAGGAATAGCCATTTACTTGGTTGAAAGCTTCCTATGGCTCTGTGAAGGTCACACTTCTGTTTACCAAATCCCCTTTCACTTTTCTCCTTTCGAGTGTAAAGAAAGAGCAGATTGCATAGCTCTAGAAATTAGGTGGTGTCGTTTAATAGTTCTGGCCAAAGAATGTGATCAGAAGTCATTGAGTCACTTCTTCTGAGAGCCTTCAGGAGCCCATGTACCCATTCTCCTTGTGCTTCTAGCCATAGTAGTGGTGGGGCCGTGTACCGAAGTGGCGGAGCCCCTAAGGCGGAAATAACCGGGATTCCCAGGACTCTGCTTATAAAGGACCTATACTGAAACGAAATAGAAAGAAAGAAAATATTCTGACTATTAAGTGAAGAGGAAATTCTTTTCTGCCATAAATAATTGATACTTTGGGGTTCATTTGCTTCCATAGTGTAATCTGGCCTTTCTTGACTAATTTAAGAATTATATGAAATTTAGTTTTATAATTTAACTTTCTGACTTAGTTTAGTCCTTGACATACCTCAGATGCTTTCCAGCAAGTGCTGACTGAGACAGGTTATTGCTTAAAAGTAGAAAAGAGTGGAAATTAGTCTACTATACAAATAATTTTTAATTTGACTAAAATGTGGAAAATTGTCCAGAACCTTTAGAATTATTTTAGCCACCAAATATAATCTGAAGGAATTCCTTTTTTTTTAAATTTTATTTTATTTATTTGACAGACAGAGATCACAAGTAGGCAGAGAGGCAGGCAGAGAGAGAGGAGGAAGCAGGCTCCCTGCTGAGCAGAGAGCCCAATGGGGGGCTCAATCCCAGACCCTGGGATCATGACCTGAGCCGAAGGCAGAGGCTTTAACCCGCTGAGCCACCCAGGCACCCCAATCTGTAGGAATTCCTATGGGAAGGAAAAAATCTGTAATATTTTATAGTTTGTGGTATAAAAGGTCAATATAGAATTTTATAGTTCTCAGTTTTTATTCTTGAAGTAACAATGTTGTGTAACTAGAAAACTAATTAAGTTTCTATGATGCATGAGTTCTTGCAGCCTAAGAACATAAAAGTGTTCACCTTGTAGAAGTGGCTGTTATATCCTGGTTTATCTGGTCATTTATAGTAACATTCCCTTTCATTCAAAGATTGGGTGGAATTGGACAGTACATTGTATCATATGACCATGGGGCCAGACTGATTGGTGAGAGTTTGGAAGACATGTCTTGTGGATAGCTAGATTTCTTTTTTCAGTTCTGGGGAATATATCACCGCATGAAAATAACATTATATGGAGATGTTAGATGCCCGGGCCAGCCCACAAAAAATTTTAAAATCCATAACTGAGCTACACAATAGTGATTAATAGATGTAAAATTAAAGTTTATAGGTTTTTGTGGATTGGCACAGGCTCCTAATCATCATGTATATAAAATACTACATCAAATGAAAAATGTGGTCTCATTTCCAATTATTAAGGAATTTTAGAAATAGTTCCTTTTTCATTTAGGCATAAACTGTGGTTTTTTAAATGTAGCTTTTATTATTAATAAAATTAATTTTTTATTTTTTATTTGAAAATTTGAAGATACCCAAAGTCAGTAATAACATTAAACCACCATGTAGCTATTACCTTAATCCAAGCAACCATCTGCCCCTGGCCAGTTAAATCCTATCCACACTCCCATCTAATTCTTTCCTCCTATATTCTTTAGAAGTAAACCTAGACATCCTATCATTTCATCCTTACACATTCCAGCATTAATCTCCAAAGGAAAAGTACTCTTTGATAAATGGACTATTATGTGCTTTCCATATAATAATATATGTGTAACAAAAACTTGTCAAAATAGGTTTGGGTTGAAATTTAACATGCTGGCATTTAGCCACATTAAATGGATACTATCTCTTGGAATAACAGTCCCCCCATTTTACCTTTATCAGAACAAATTACCTTTAAACATTCCAAGAGTAAACTCTAAATTTCCCTTTAGACCATTTAGAAGTAGAGGTACACACTCCAATCCAGAGATCAAGGAGCCGTGGAGATATGTTGGGCAGCTGTCTCCCTTTGAAGTTCTTTGCTCTGACACTTTAGATAACAATGTAGCCGGGTTCCAGAGAACCCAGCAGCCTGCTCTTCAAAGAAGGACGTGAATAGCTTAGGTTGACAGGTTAACTTCAAGAAAGGTAATCCTAATAAATAGAACTTAGGGAGCCAATGTTAGGACTAAAAAAAAATGCTTTTTATTGGCTTGTTTGTGAGACTAGGGAGAAGCAGCATGTTAAATGAATCTTCTTTTCTTTGTGCAAAAGTCATTCCTGTAAGATCTTTTAATATACCTTACAAGATTTGTAGGAAAGGAGTAGGATTCCCTTTCTGTTTCATACTTCGGAATGTAATTAAATCACATGTCTGATTTGATTAGGAAGAGAAAGCCAAACGGTGTTTTTAAGAAGTCATCGATTTTATGTAATTGAAAGAAAAACAAAGGGAAAATTAACTTATTTGATACAGATTGTAGTTTTAGTAAAATTAGAGAACTTATGCAGGTTGCAACATATTGTTTATATATTGCACCAATTTCCTTGAATTCATATATATGTTTTGTTCATATTAAATGATATAAAATAATTAAAAAGATCGATTAAGTGCTGCTTATTTGTGGTGGGCATCAGAAATAGGGTTTATCTTTTTTTTTTTTTTGAAATAGGGTTTATCTTAATTGGATTTTTTTTTGTTACTACTTATATCAGTGGCATGTAGGTGGTATTTAACTTAATTTAAGCATTTGATTTATATTCCAGTGTAGATATAAACAGCATATTAAAAGGAATAGTCCTGTTTCTGTCATTTAATAGAGTGGTGTGTGTGTATATATATACATATATAATGTATCATATATACCTATATCATATGTATCATATATATATCTTATATCATGTAAAGATATAATTTCCCAATTATGTAATGATATTTATAGCATTTAACCTGTAAAGGTATTATAAGGATTAAATGATATCATTTATATAAACAGATTTTTTAAAAAATCAACCTTATTTTTGTGTTTATATATAAAATACTAAAATTTTATGTGTTGTTTTGACAAATCCATACAATCATAAAACCATCACCATAGTCATGATAGAGAACATTTCCTTCACCATCCAAATTTCCCTTGTGTTCCTCTGTAGGTAGCAGCTTCCACTCACCTTCACTTCTATTAACCATTGATTTACATTCCGTATTAGAGTTTTGCATTTTATGGAATTTCATATAAATTGAATCATACAGTATATAGTAATTTATACCTGGATTTTAAAACTCAACACATTGCTTTTGAGACAATCCACATCACAGAGGGTATCAACAGGTCACTCCTAATTATTTTCAAGCTGTATTCTATATTAAATGACTATGCTATAATTTGAAGGACATTTGGATTATTTCCAGTTCGGGGCAATTAAAAAATAAAACTTCTGTGAATATTCAAGTACAAGTCTTTGTGTGGATATAGTTTTCATTTGTCATAGGTAAATGTAAATGTATCAAAATGGCATTGCTGGGTTGTATGGTAAATACGTTATTAACTTTTTAAGTAACCCACTTCCCTTCATATGTTTTAGAGTTCTGCTATCAGTGTATTCATATTAGGCTTTTTTATATGTGCTGATAAATTGATCCCTTTATCATTATGAATGCCATTCTTTAAATAACATTCTTTATTGTAAACTCCATTCTGTATGATATGGATACAGACACCTTAGCTTCTTTCAAAGTTTTGTTTGGTTGGCATGTTTATTTTAATTATTTTACTTTTAAACTATGTATATCTTATATTTAAAGTAGGTTTTGGGGCGCCTGGGTGGCTCAGTGGGTTAAAGCCTCTGCCTTCGGCTCAGGTCATGATCCCAGGGTCCTGGGATCGAGCCCCACCTCGGTCTCTCTCCTCCATGGGGAGTCTGCTTCCTCCTCTCTCTCTCTGCCTGCCTGTCTGCCTACTTGGATCTCTGTCTGTCAAATAAATAAATAAAATCTTAAAAAAAAAATAAAGTAGGTTTCTTTTAGACAATATCATAGTTGGATCTTACTTTTTGATTCTATCTGACAATCTCTGTTTTTTCCTTACCTTTTTTTTAAAGATTTATTTATTATTTCAGAGAGAGAAAGAGAGAGAGAGAGTATGTATGTGTGTGCATAGGGGGAGGGGCAGTGGAAGGGGGGGAGAGAGAATCCCAAGCAGGCTCCACACCCAGTGTAGAGCCTGATAAGGATCTTGATCTCATGACCCTGAGAATGACCCTAATGAACTGAGCTGAAATCAAGAGTCAGATTAATGGACTGAACTATCCAGGTACCCCTATTTTTTCATTGCTTTTAATTGAAGTGTTCAAAAAATTTACAATTAATATAATTTTGTCATAGTTGCATTTGCATCTATGATCTTATTTTTTCTACTTGTCCCATCTGTTTTTTGTTCACCACCCCCCCCCGCGTTTTGCTCTCCTTCTTTTGGGCTGAGTAATTTAAAAAATTATTGTTATTTTTACTATTGGCTTTATCTCTGTTTTAATTTTTGTTGGTTGCCCTAGAGTCTATAATATACATCTTTTCCTCACAATAATAGACTTTCAATTAATATCGTATCAGTTCATGTGCATAGTAAGAACCTTTTAATAGTATACTTCTATTCCCTAACAGTGTACATTTGTTCCTCAGTAGTCTCTTCCTTTGTACTATTTGTGTGGAACATTTATTTCCCCTTATGCTATGAACAATACAATATATATTTAAAGCATTACATTACTTTTTGTGGTAAAAATGTTTATATTTACCCAGTTCATTGCCATTTCCGTTATTGTTCATTCCTTCGTGCAGACACAGGTTTTTTGTTTTGTTTTGTTTTTTTCTGGTATGATTGTCTTTCTGCCTAGAGGACATCCTTTGACATTTCTTGTAGTACAGTTCTGCTAGTGATTAATTCCCTTGGTGGTTGTTTCTCTAAAAGAGTCTTAAGTCTACCTGCATTTTGAACGCAGTTTCTCTGGGTAAAGAATTAGAGATAGCAGTTCTTTTCCCATTCAGAACTTTAAATATTTCTCTCTATTGTGTTTGGTTTAAATAATTTTTTAGCAGAAGTCCTCTGTGATTCTTATCTTTATTCCTGTGTATGTTATGTGTCTTTTATTCTATGGCTGCTTTTAAGATTTTCACTTTATTGGTGATTTTCAGCAGTGTGATTTTGTTACATTAATTGTGTTTTTCTTTAATTTTATTCTGTTTGGGATTTGTTGAGGTTTCAGAATCTGTGATTTGATGAATTTTATCAAATTCAGAAAAATTTGGCCTTTATTTCTTCAAACCATATTTTCTGTTCCTTCTGCCTCTTCTCCTTGTGGGACTACAGTTACATATAAGACAGACTACACGGGGTGCCTGGCACCTGCCTTCATTAGGCACCTGCCTTCAGCTCGGGTCATGATCCAAGCCCCATGTTGTCAGGCTCTCTGCTCAGCAGGGAGCCGCTTCTCCCTATCCCACTCCCCCAGCTTGTGTTCCCTCTCTCACTGTCTCTCCTTCTGTCAAATAAATAAATAAAATCCTAAAAAAAATTATGTCAACTACATGACTTTTTCTCATAGGTCACTTCTCTGTTCATTGACTTTTAAAAAAATATATTTATTTTGAGGGAGAATTTACTATATTGAGAAAGAGAACATGCACGCACGTGTACATGTGTGAGCATGGGGGTGGGGCACTGGGACAGGGAGATGGAAAGAGAGAATCTCCAATTGATTCCCCACTGACCTTGGATCCTGACGCAGGGCTTGCCACAAGGCTTGATCTCAGGACCTTAAGATCATGGTCCTGAGATCATGATCTGAGCCAAAATCAAGAATCCCATGCTCAACGAACTGAGCCACTCAGGTGTCCCTTCATTGACTTTTTAAAAAGTCTTTTTGTTCTGTCTGTGCTTCACTTTATGTAGTCTCTATTGCTATGTCTTCAAAATTCACTGATATTTTTTCTTTTGCAATGTATAACATGCTGTTAATTATACCCACTGGATTTTCATTTCAGATATAGTATTTTCCATTTCTAGAAGTCTCATTCATGTCTTTTAAAAATCGCTTCCACTTCTCTTGTTATAAGTCTTCTATTTTCCTTTTCTTTCCTCTCCTCTCCTCTCCTCCCCTCTCCTCTCTTCCCCTCCCCTCCCCTCCCCTCCTCTCCCCTCCCCTCCCCTCTTCTCTCCTCTCCTCTCTTTTCCTCTCTTCCCCTTTCCTTCTTCCTTCCCTCCCTGCCTCCTTTCCTTCCTTCCTTCCTTCCTTCATTTATTTATTTATTAAGTTTATCACCTTTAGACTCAAGGAATTAACAGGGATGGGTACAGACTACACCAGGCCCAGGATTTTGTGGCTCCCAGGAGCAGACGCAGCTATAGCAAACACATAGAGAAATGGTGGAAGGGGAAGGGGTAATTAACAGATTTGGTCTTGAGCTTGGAAGGCAGGTGTTGGGGGCTTGGGGCGGGGGTGGAAAAGTGATCCTTGGGGCTTGGAAATAAGAAACAGCGGGAATAAAGCTATTTTAGAGGGGCTTGGGCAGGCCTAGAGAGGCAGCCCCTTACCCCTGGGGCTCATAGTTGAGTGGGAAGAGAAATGAGGCCCCTCCCCTCAGTGCTGAGGAAAAGGCACTTCTCTCAGGCTCCTTCTGCCCCACCCCCTCTTCTTTATCTTCTTGAACATACAGGATGAATTTATGGCGCTGTTTTAAAATACTTTTTAATGGTTCCAAAATTTCTGTCATTTATGAATCTGTTTCTATTCGTTTCAGAGTTATATTTTTCTGCTTTTTACATGATTTGCAATTTTTTTTATTGGATGTTGTATTAGTCTGCTCAGGCTGCCAAATATACCAGAGACTGAACGGCTTAAACATTAGAACTTATTTTCTTACAGTTCTGGAAGCTGGAAGCCCCAGTTCAAGGTCCAGCAGGATGTGTTTCTGAGGAGAATTCTCTTCTTGGCTTGAAGACAGCCACTTTCTTGCTGTGCAGTCAGTTCACAGGAGATGTTAAATATTGTTCTTTTTATGTTGTTTGTGGCTTGATTTTGTTACAGCCTGTTAAATGGTGTAAATTTTTAATTTTGCCTAGTATTAGGTTACTTAAGAATCAGTTGGATCCTATCGCATTTTTAAGCTGTGTTAGAAACTTTATTCCTCAACCAATATGTATCACCACCAAGATGATATTCTTCTGAGGATTCTACCCAGTTCATGTGTATTATAAGGGATTTTCACTTGGCTAGAATTTTTACTCTAGTCCCCTGTGAATTTTAGGAATTGCTCTGTCCAATCCTTTTGGGTTCCCCCCACCCCAAGTCTCTGGTAGCTTCCTCTCATGCATGCATGGATTAGGACTTAGCCAAAGACCCAAGGGCATCTCCTCTGCACATCTCTAGGTATCTCTCTGTATGTGCCTCCCTGCCCACAGTCTACCCTCTATAATGTCTCCAAATTTCATCTCCTCATTCCTCAACTCAGAAAGACTGTCAGGCTATGTTTGGGTTTACACTCTTTGCTGTGTGACCTGGAAACCACCTCCAGGTGGTAAGGTGCAATGCTCTTAGGTCTCACCTTGAACATTTCCTTTCTTTTGTGTATCATGCTCCTGCGTTTGCTGTTGTCCAACATATGAAAACTCTTGTCTTGTATCTATTGTGTCTAATTTTCTATCTAATGAATTTGGGAAGGCAAATTCAGTTCTCATTATCTGGGTCAGAAACAAAAGTCCTGTTATAGAGTTTTATAAACTATAGACTCCTGTAGATTCCATGTTATACTTTGTGAATAATGCCTTGCATTGGTTCATCTTCATAATCAGGGTGTCTTCTTCCCTGTTTCTCCCCTCCAAACTGTATCCATTTAGCCATTGAAAAAGGTCTCTTAAAGTGCAAATATGGCCATGCTTCTCCCCCCTTAATGGCTCCCTCCAGATGAAGTCCAAAGTCATTATAAATGTCTATATGTTTTTCTGACTTGGCCCTTTAATATCTGTGACTTCATCTCATCCCCCCATTCCCATGCCACCTGGTCCTCCAGCCATAACAAGGTACCTCATGCTTATTATCTCATTCCTGACTTTGCACATATCATTTATGGCTGTGAAAAGGACAAATAAAAGGGCTTCACAGGTTTTCTTGAGAGAATCATTTGACTTAGTACATGTGAATTACTTATAACAGTGTCTGACACATAGTATTCAATAAATATTAGCTATTATTGTTGTTTTAATCAAAGAGTACACACTTTGTATACTTTAGAACAGCAGTTCATAAGATGTATTCTTTATAATTTACAATATTTCTTGAAGTAAATTACCTTTAGGTTGCCTTGGACTATCTATGGAGTTTTTGTTTTGTTTTTTTTTTTAAACTATGAAAGAAAGATGGGAACAACTACTTCTGAAAGATGGTTGTACTTTTCCATACTCAAATATAGTTAGTGTTATAATTTTCCTTTTCTTTTCAAATTGTTTGGCTCTTTGGACATTGGTACTTCTCTGATGGATTTAAAAAATCTGGTGGAATCAATTTGGTAAAACTCTCTTTTGCCAGTTACTGTATCAGCTCTATTATCAAGGAAGGAAATAATTATATACACACTTAATGCTTATTAATGTTTTAATATTGACTACATTCTTTTACACAGACTTTTACTTAATCCTCATAACTATGTTATTTTACATATGAGTGTAATATTTCCAAAAGCATCAAAAATGATTGCTTTAAAATAAAATTTCTCATTAATATATTTGTATGATAGCAACTTTAGCAAAAAAAATTATAGAGAATAACCTCCTAAAAATTAAATTATCAATACTCATTACTGTTGTTTTCTCAGGAGGAATAGAATAACTTCCCTCTCCCCCATCCCATTTTAGGTGGATGGTCACCTAAAATGTTACCTCATTCCCAGAGACAAGTTAAAAGTGTTTTTATGTTCCAGCATAGAGAAAAAAGAAAGGGATTCATGGACACAATGGGCCAGTTGGGAGATAATCCCAAGCAGGTTTTGATTTTTAATTTCTTAACTCTTGAAGGAGAACTAAACTATCTTACCACAGAATGGGAAGGAGTGAATCTTCTAGCAGTAAAAATGGAAGACCCTCTGCTGAGAAGAGAAACAAACATTTCTCTGGGCTGGTAGAGAAGAAAGGCTTTAGGTTCTTGGAAGCAATGTGAATGAGGTGTCACAGAGATGGCAGAACCCGATATAAGGTTAACGCCAGGGTACCTGTCTTTGGTGGCCTTCAGGGCTGAGCACAACATGAGAGACAATTCCTGCCTCCATATGGATCTAGGTCAAACGATCTGGCAGTAATAAGTCATGGGGATGTAATGTATAGCATAGGGACTGGTTAATATTGTATTGTACATTTGGAAGTAGCCAGGAGAGTAATCACACACAAAAAAATGTTCTGTAACTATGTACAGTGACAAATGTTATCTGGACTTATTGTGGTGATCATTTTGCAATATAGACAAATGCTGAATCAGTACACCTAAAACTAATACAATGATGCCAATTACACCTCAATCAATCAAAGCAAAAAAAAAAAAAATGTTCCAGCAGGGGCGAGTGCTATGGTCTGAGAATCATGGACCTCCCTATGTCCTGGATCACACAGGACTACAGAGAAATTTTTCTGTGATTTTCTATTACTTCTGGGAGATCGGGGAAAGCCCCAGAAGTGGATCAGTGTTGGACTTTCCATACACTAAGCTATTGTGGTTACGATTTGGAGTCAATTTCATTTAAAAAATAATGTATAAAAATGACATTATTTATTTTGCTGGTATCAGAGAAAGATTCATAACTGGTAAACTTGTCTGAATAGTTTTTGAAAGCAACCATATTGGGTTTTTTTTAGCTTTCTTCCTTCCCAGTAGTAGATTCTTGATAAATACTTATTAAGTGAACACATGAAGTATTCTGTTTTAATAATGACAACTATCATACTACTACTGATAACATTTACTGAATTTACTATATACCAATCTCTAGACAAGGTGTTTATGAATGAATTTCATTTAGTTCTCACAATGAACCATGATGGAGAGTAATTTTTAATCCCCTTTTTAGAGAGGAGGACACTGAAGCTTAAACACATAAAGGTCACACAACTAATCAGAAGATTAACCTAGACAGCTTGTCTTGGGAACCAGAAGTCCTAATCACTAACTGTGAGAATGCCTTTATTTTTTAGCACTGACGAACAAGGCAATTTAGTAACCATATTGGCTACAACACCTGGTACACATTGTTTGGTTATATAACATGATTGAAATTTTTTCTCTGAGCAGATCACTTTTCATTAGAGTTATTGCAGTGATCTGCATGCTCAGAATTTTTTCAGTCATGACCCCTCTGATTTTTAAATCCTGAAATCAATGTGTAGTCTCAGAAAGAATTATTGCATAATTTTTAGGCCTCATCTTAGAGAGATCAATCATTTTAGTGCTCTTTTCCTTCAGTTAGTGAAGTCTGGGTCCTTGACACTCTGGGATCTTGTTTAAAGGCAGTAGAAAAGGCATAAGCTTTGGGCTTCATGCAGGGTTTTCTTCAATCTTAATGCTATTGTCTTGTGGTGAGGATACCAGGGACTGTGAAAATAGCAATGGGTTTTCATGTTGTCATTGTTCCTCTGTAACCCTCTTAGTAGCATCATTTTTCACAGTGCAGGTTGTCTATGATGGAAAGAGCTATAAGCTATGGTTGCCACTATCTTTATGTGGGATGTAGAAATAGATGTTTTCCATTGCATTGCGATGCAAAATAATTTTTTTTTATTGATTGAGTTATTTATTTTTGAGGAGGGGGGAGAGAATGCATGCATGTGCAAGCTGGTGAGGGGAGAGAGAGAGGGAGTGTGGGAGGGAGAGAGAGAATCATAAGTGGATTCCATGCCCAGTGTAGACCTGACATGGGGCTTGATCTCATGACCCTGAGTTCATGACCCGAGCAAAGATCAAGAGTTAGTTGCTTAACCCACTGAGCCACCCAGGTGCTCCAAAATAGATCATTTCTGACAGAGTTGAAAAGGATTCCCTTGCTCTGTGGACCCCATAGCTGATGGCCAATATTATACCTCCGTAACCAGACAGTGTTTATTATGAATGATCTTGATTATGATCTACACTAAACAGAGTTTGGAAGTATGACAATGCTTGAGATTTGCCATTTTTCTCATCCACTTTCCTCTCTCATTTCCTTCAGTGTGTGTGTATATATATGCATGTGTGTCTATTTCAGTGTGTGTGCATCAATAAAGTCCTTTCATCTCAACCTCCCCCATGTGTATGAAATTTGTCCACCTCCCTCCACCTCTACTGTCTCTACTGAATTCTGACATTTCAGCCTGAAAATGACTTCACTGTTGTTTCTACTACTGCTCATGTTCCCCTATAATCTATTTTCCACATAACATGTAGAGGATGTTTTAGAAATAGAAATATGATCATAATATTGCTTCCTGCCTAAAAACATTTGGTGTCTGCCTGAAATTCCTAATATGTCTAATCTTCATGGTTTTCTTCCTGCAAACATATCCAACCACATTTATTTACTAGATTGTACATAGCTTTTGCATTTTTTTGATCAGTAAGAAATGCATTTTACTTCATTCAGTACATGTGCAGACACATAAATACACATACACATGTCCCTAAAACAAAGTTTCACAAAATATACTTACCTTTCTACACACACATACATATGTGTATTGTTTGTGTGTGAATATTTACTATCTATTTCTACTCACTACGCAGGAACAGGAAATGTCTGTTCTATTTGTGTATTGCTTTATTTCCCATATCTAGAATAATGCCTAGTACAGAATAGGTACTCAGGGTAAATTTGTTGAGTGAATACGTGTTAATCTTTGAGATTTATCAAGAAATTATTATCTCTAAAATACTACTCAGTAATGCTGATTTGCTTTATAAGTTCTGATATTTAGGCATAATAATTATTAAAAAGAATTTATCAAGGAAAACCACACAGTTGAATTTCTTTCTTTCTCTGATATTTTTATGAATCAAGAATATTTGTTTTGAACTTCGGATTTAGATTGGGTGAAGGTTTTTGTCAAAATATAGCTTAGCAAGCTCATTGTTAATTGTCCTTGGAATTTGTGTTCCAAAATAAGTTAGTTTTATCCTTTCTGTTACACTTTTAAAGAACTTAATTTGAAGTAACATTTAAATAAAAAGAACCCTTACTCCAATTTTTAATATTTTAAATAGGAGCTACAAGTCAAATCAGTGTCTATACAAGCATGTTATAGAAAAGTTTCTTTTTGTAGCTTGCAATTAAATAGTTCTCTATAAGAAAAATAAAGCTCAGAAAAATATTTCTCTTTTCCTTTTATGGACATTGCTATTTTACTTGTCAACTACAAGTAATTTAAGTTTGTGACAATTTTCCTTTAAAATCTGTAACAGTACCTATTTCAGGAGCAGAGGTTCACTTATTAGACATTTTAAAGTATACTCTAAGATATAGAGAAACAAGATACATTTTAAAAATATTTACGTATTGCTTTGTTTAAAATAGAACATCACATTTCTTCTGCCTCTGGGCAAAGATATATTTTCATTTATTAGACAAGATTCATCATTGTAAAATCCATTAAGCAGTAACTGAATGTCTAAAAGCTTTATGTGTTAATGGAGGATGTTTGGAAATCTGAAGATGTGGGAATCTGAGCTAGACAGGTAGGATTCGTTAAATTTGAGGACATTGTGGAGTAGGCTTTAAGGTACATTCATCATGATGGTTGATCAAACCATCTAGTATTTGCAATTGGTATGTGATTGCATGCATAACTCTTTTTTTCCTAGGACATTTGAGCTGACTATTGAGCCTTTTAGCTTTCAGTGTTGGATCTAATTTATGTTAGCCTCCAGCACTAAAATGAAATGGTTTCACCATTAACTATTTGGTGGCTCTTCTACAGTCCAGCTTGAGACCAGGACTTGAATGGAGGAAGAAGGACACTACGCTAATCTTCAGAGATACCCAGATATATCTGGCATGGAGACTTGTTTCCTAAAGTCAGTATTATTTGTGTTCTTGATATTACTGTGGTTATCATCCTCTCTAAAACCACTTTAAAAATAGGACTATTTCTAGGTGTTTTTTATAATTAAAGAAAAAAACAGAGAAACAAACAGCCTCAAAGATCTATAACAGTGGAGGTCCAATTCTTACATTTTGCTATTTAACCCTTGAACTCATAAATGACATGGATGACTTGTCCTTCTAACAGTCATTTGTTAGTTAGGAATTGACTGAGTTGCAATAAAACTTTAAAAATGATTGTGAAAATTTGAAGGAATTCTTGAAAAAGTTATTTTTAAAAAAGTTATACCTGTAGATTGAAAGAATTTATCTCATGCTTTTCTATATTTTGCCCAGCCTTTACACTTCTGTTTCACAATTATGGTTTTCATTTTTATTTCTCTGGAAGGTATAGAGATGATAAATTTTTTTCAGTGACATTCCTTATATTTGCTACCCTTCCCTGGGCTTGAGTGCTCTTCCTGGAGCCATTGAGAAGTCTTGGCCACTTAGTGTCAAGAGATGAGCTCGTGTCAAGTTTAGAGAAAGAGCAAGGCAACTCATAGTCTTAATAAAAAAGGATTTGAAAGCTCAACTCTTGCTATTTGAAGGCATGCTAAACTTTATCTCTGTAGCCTGGAACTTCACTGAGCGGGGCTGGGCAGTATTTGGCAGATGTCATTGTAGTAGGCATCCACATTTTTATTACGTTTACTACTGTACCTTCTTGTCTTGGAATTTTCCCCTTCTATTCCTCTCCATTCATACTGGCACTTTCATGAAACATAATCCGGCTTACCATATGGTGTCTGTTAATACAATGGTGAGTGTTAATCAGCAGTGAGTGTCTTACCCAACTGATATTTTCCCCTTGATTTTGTAGCTGGGATTGGGAGCCAACTGAGTTTTTCTGAATGCATGGATTGGGATGTGCGAAATTCAGGACCTGTCGAAAGCTGTAGTTTCCTATAGGTGAATTGGGGACAGAAAAGTCAGTTCTGCAGCAAAGAATAACAGAACAGATGAGTAGGATGGAGAAGAAATGAGGAATATTAATAGTTCAGAGAGAATGAGTTCTTGATTGTACTGTGGTTAATAGAGTAAATAAGATTCAGTCTTGAATCCCGCAACAGCAGATGTGGTTTCCTGTTGGTAATGACTCTGATTTTGTCAGTTTATTAATCTTGGTGGCTAACCCATTATGTCTGTGATGATGTGGTTTCGGGGCTAGCTGGAAGCTAGTGGAAGCTCCTGGAAGCTTCCCAAAATGCCAGGCAGCTTCCTGTTGTAGAAGGAGCAATTATTTCTCCCATGTCCTAGTCCTAAACTATGGCTTTAGTTCTTCCTGAAAGTTCAACATAAAGTGTTTTTCCCCCTTCTGGGTGATTCTGTAAGCCATTTAACACCCAGCAATAAATCACTTGGGATTTAAAATATAATGTGTAGATTCCGTTCTCAGTAACTGGTACAAAACAAATACAAGAAGTAAAGCACTTAGAATGCTGCTCATTGCGTAGAAAGCACTCAGAATATGTCAGGTGGTATTATAAATGTTTTCATTAATATGTGTCTGAGCGTCATTGGTAACAAACAGACAAAAGCCATCACCTCATGGAACTTACATGCTAGTGGAGTGAGACAGACAGGAAACAATAAACAGGAAAAAAGTAAGCACATTTTATACCATGTTAGGAGGTAATAAGAGGGAAGAAAAAAGAATTGGAGAGGGTATTTGTAGCATTAAATAGGGCAATCAAGATAGGTAACATCTGAGCAAAGACCTGAAAGAGGTTTGTGTTTTTTAATATTGTTTTACTATGTAAGATTAAGGATAAAACATTTATTTTAAATATTTTACTTATAACTAATGAACCTACAAAATATTTAAAGAAAAATCCCATCTTGCTGTCATCTTTGTCACGTTCCATCATTCATCCTCTTCAGATGGGAACTGATATACAGGCTACATTACAAGCTTCCTAAACCGACCTGCACAGATTATCATGTGATGGGTTTTTCCCTTCTTATATCTCATCTAGATCCAGATTGAAGAATAGGTTGAAGCTGAACAGGGAATCACTTAAAGACCATTAGCTTGGAGTTGTGGAAGTAGCACTTTGCATTCTGCTGAGTGTAACATGAACAAAAGAAGAGAATTTTTCCTAACATAAGGGTTTCACACAATTATGGGTTGAAAGGAACCCCAGAAATCAAATTTCAACAGTCTTCAGAATGTACAAATCTCTTCTATAACAAGATGGATCATTTTAATTTGCAAAAATGTCCTAAGCTGAACAAATGTCTCATTGGTGATGTACAAGGGTCTGTGACTGTGGAGTTTTTGCCTTCTTTGTTCTCTTTATTTGTTTAGCTTCAGTTTGTATAGATATTTTTGCCTTTTGTCACACATCCCATCATTGAGCAATATGGAACTTGAAGTGCAGTAAAAACTCACGCTTGCTCTACAATGCCTTTCTGTATCCTTGCAGTTTTGTTTTTCAAATTCTAATAGCTGAATTTTACAATTATTCCTACTAAATTTAACTTTCTTAGATTTGGATCACTGTCCTGACTATTGAATCTAATCCCTGACTCAGTCACTAAATATGTGATTTTTGTGTCTCCCTCATCTCCTTTTCGTGCTCTCTTCCATTCCTATTTCATAGGACTAATGAATCCTTTCGTGCATCAAGACAGAAGATGAAATCTGTCAGTATGCTACTGGGAACATCTCACTGAGTGCCCATTGACCCCACGCTCATAGGAATGGCCACCCAGCCATTTACCTGTTTGTTGGTGTAAAACAAAAGGTGCCCCCAGAATTAATGAACAGCTATAGTTTCCCTGTGTGCATTATCTGTAGTTTTTGTTTTTTTTTTGTTTGGTCGTTAAGGGAGAAGCTTGAGAAGCTATTATTGGAATTACATAAGCTAAGTTAGTAAAACGCCTGGCATATAGTAAGTATTTTATGAGTTCAAGTTCTCATCATTCTCTGTCTTCTTAATTGTATTCCTATTAAGCTGACACTGCCCAATCTTGTCTACAAGAATCCAGTGATTAAACAGCTTCTTGAAATTTAGGTCACAATGACTGCAGTATTTCCCGTCAAGCTGTAAGTTTTTGAAGTCAGAATTTAAATGTGACCATCCTTCTGTGCTGGACATGGAGCCTAATGCTGATACACGGAGGCTGTGGATCAGGATGCTCGAAGGGTAGACCTTGTCTCTGAAGGCAGACAGAGCTGCATTGTTTCTATTCCTCTGCATAAGTCACTGAGTTTTCTCAGCCTGAATTTTCATCCCAACAAATGGACTTAGTGGGTTTGGATCAAGTTCCTAGAAGTATATTTAATACTCCTACAAACATATTTAAGAATCCCTTTAGATGATGGTCTATTCCTGCATAGGCACTTTGTATCCTGAGCACTTTTTATTCTAAACTTATAGACCAGTACCTCATTTTGTTTGTTTTTAAATAGAACTCAAGCAAATAGATTTCCTTGATTCTTACAGAGCCCAAAATAAAGAAAAGCAGGAATCAGGTTGAAGAGAGGTTGGCTGAAATACATTTATCAATTTAATTGAAGGGAAGCTACAATCAGATTGTCCAGCAAAATGGTTTTGGCAAGTACAGTGTCACAATAAACCATAACAGATATCTCATTCTAGGTACGATCTTTGAATTTCTTTTTTCTGAAAGTCTAGAGAATTAACTCATCCTGCACTAATGTTTTGATGATTAAGTTATAGGAACTATATTTATTAGTTAGAAATACAAACTGGGAGGCTCCTTCTTGATTTACTGGTTATAACAAAAAAGGCCTTCAGAAGGTTTTCTCCTCCTAGAATAACAGTAAGGAGGAAACAGTGAGGACTAGCTCAAGTAAAAGCTGAACTCATTTATTGAAATTTCGATTTGAAAGTCAAGGCAAGGGTGCCTGGGTGGCTCAGTGGGTTAAGGCCTCTGCCTTCGGCTCAGGTCATGATCCCAGGGTCCTGGGATCGAGCCCCTCGTCGGGCTCTCTGCTCTGCAGGGAGCCTGCTTCCTCCTCTCTCTCTGCCTGCCTCTCTGCCTACTTGTGATCTCTGTCAAATAAATAAATAAAATATTAAAAAAAAAAGTCAAGGCAAAAACCTTTCTAACAATTCAGTTATGTTATTGCCAATTTTTTCTGACTTTTTTATTTTCTATCTTAACCAGATGGGTTTTTAATTTTTATCTAAACAAAACTTAGTATATAAAGTAAATTTAGACAAAAATTTATAAAATTTGCCTGTTTTCTACACCTTTGTATTTCTTCTTTTATCTGCAATTTTAAATAAACTTAACTAAATACATCTCATTCCTTCAGTTATTTATTAACAAATATTTATTAAGCATCCAAATATACCAGGCACTGTTCTAGGCAGTGGACATATAAAGAAGGAAAATTTTTTGCCCTCATAGAGAAAAGGGGAGTAAGAATAGTGACCTCCACAGGTAAAAAGTAAAACCTATAGCTATTCAGATGCTGTTAAGTGCTTTGGAGAATAAAGAAAGCAGAAAAGAGGAAAAGGGAATGGGGATGAAGGGCTGTTTCAAACAGGATGGTTTGGAAAGACCTGAATAAAAAGATGAGATGAGAGAGTGTCACACAAACACTTAGAAGGAAGGCTTTGCAGTCACAGGGAGTAACAAGGACAGGATGTGACACCAAAGGGCACTTGGCAAGTTTAAGTAACAGCAGGGAGGTGAGCATGGTGACAGGAAAAAGCTGCTGGAAATGGGCTCAAAGCAATAGGCGGGTCTAGTTGTAGGGGACCCTATAGGCCATTGTAAATACACTGGCTTTTATTCTGAGGGTTTTGAGGAGTGACATTACCTAACATATTTTAGAATTAGTCTGGCTGTTGTATTCAATATAGGCTATGGCGACGGGGGTGAGGGTAAAATTACTTGTGTGTGTGTGTGTGTGTGTGTGTGTGTGTGTGTGTGTGTATCCTCATTATTTGCAGGTTTCCTATTTGTGAATTTGCCAACTGGTAAAATGTATTGGGAAGCCCCAGTCATCCATAGACATTTTCACGTTCAGAATGCTTCTTCCTCTCCCCCATCATCTAACAATTTGAGATGTATGTGTGTATGTTCCCATCTGAGATCCAACAAGAGAACTCTTTCTCTGCTCTCCTGTTTCAGCTCTCGTACAGTAAGCAAGTGTCCTTTCTGTGGTCCATTTGGTGCCATGTCGTTTGCATTTTTGTGCTTTTTGTTAGTGACTTTTTTGTTTAAAATTGGTCCCATTGTAGTGCTAAAGTTCTGTCTTATGTTACTAAGTGCAAGAAGGCTGTGATGTACCTTATGTAGATCAGCTCCATTCAGGTATTAATTATAATTCTCTTGGTTGTGAGTTAAATGTTAAGGAATCAACAGTAAGAAGCATTCCAGAAAAAGGAGAAGGATGTTTGTCAATCTGTATGTGAGACAACTCTGGAAAGTGCTAAACTAACATTTATAGGGTGTGACGAAGCTGTGGAAAAATGAGAAGTCAATTTGTGGATTAATGAGAGGACAGCAATAAAATAGGTGTGGTAGACAGGATTGTTGTGAGGTAGGACACAGAAATTTACAGTCATGTTACCCAGGATCAGGAAAATTTTAAACCCTTCTCGGCTAGTGCTAGCTGGTTCACACATTTCAAAAGGGAATGTGTAAAAAATCTTAAATTTGCAGGCAAAGCAAGTTCTGCAGATCAGGAGGCTTGGGAATTTTTAAAAATACCTGCTCCATGTTATACGGGAAACAGATTACATGGAAGAATAGGTTCTTGATGCTGCTGAGACTGGTTTGTTGTACAATCACATCGGCAAACAAACATATTATGCAAAAATCCTCCCAAACCTTTGGCTTTAAGTCATTCAAGGATCAACCATGTAATTAATAATTTGTAAGAAAGCTATGTGTGGGTTTTTTTTAAGATATTTTATTTATTTATTTGAGAGAGAGAGAAATAGAGCACATGGGCATAAATAAGCAGGGGAGGCAGGATGGGGGAGAGGAAGAAGCAGGCTCCCCACCAAGCAGGGACCCTGATGAAGGGTTGAATTCCAGGTCCTCAGGATCATGACCTGAGCTGAAGGCAGACATTTAAGTGACTGAGCCACCCAGATGCCCTTGTAAGAAACATATGTTAAATATAAAGTGTCTTTATATAGAAATACACATGAAACAGAGGTATTGATGGACTGACTAAAATGTGACCAGAGGACTCCAGGAATATGGCCCTGCATTTCCCCTAGAAGCAATGTTTTTGTACATGCTAAGTCAGTGTTTTCAGCATTTCTTAGTACATAACTGTCACCAGTAATGAAAATCATCTCTGTGTATGTGTATGTGTATTTTATTTTTCTTTTTTACTATTTTATTATTATATGTAAAATACACATACATATGTGTGTATGTGTATTTTATGTGTGTGTGTGTGTGTGTGTGTGTGTGTGTCTGCGTGTGTGCATGTTATGGACTGAATTTCCTTCAAAATATGCATATGTTGAGGGTCTAACCCTCAAACCTCAGAATGTGACTATATTTAGAGACAGAACCTTAAAAGAGATAATTAAATTGAGGCCATTAGAATGTGCCCTAATCCAATCTGACTGGTATCCTAAGAACAGGAGATCAGGATGCACAGAAAAGACAGCAGAGAAATACGTGGCCAGAAGAATGACCACATGTGAAGGGACAGCAAGAAACTGGCCATCTGCAAAGTGAAGGGGGAGGTCTCAGGAAAACCTTACCCTGCCAGCACTTTGATGTTGACTTCTAGCCTCCAGAATGGTAAGAAAATCAATCTCTCATTTAAGCTATCCAGTCTGTCATATTTTGTTATGGTAGTCCTAGCAGACTAATACAGTGTATAGCAAGAAATTGTGTTACGTAGCTTAGGACAAGCATGCATTCTATGCTAGTAGCTTGGACTTTATAGGACATGGTTGAATTGGGGGTTCATTTCGAAGGCAGAGCTGAGACAAATTGCTGGAGAATAGGGTATTGCTTGAAAGAGAAAGATACAAGTTTGTATTCATGGGTAAATGTTCCCCTATTTTGTTCTCTCTTATTATTCAACTGTTGTATCATTTTTTGGAGAAAATAAAAATCTCATGGTGTGAGTGAAAGGAGACAATCCTATATCATTGAAACAGATCTAGTGAAATCAGCAAAAACATGATGACAGGAAATATGATAGTGTCGTTTGTGATAATGCAGAATGTGAATGATCAGGGTTCAATTTTTAAAAATTTGATTGGGAAAACTTAGTTTGAAGGGTTTAAAATTTCTAAAAAGAGAAGTAATTCTTATTTCTTTATTAATATTGTTTCCATGGTGTTCTATTAAGAAGAAATGAAACTAAATGTCCAAATTGTAATTACATTCAGGTTAGTGAGTACACAATGGGTTTTAAGACTTACTGGGATAATTACTGTATCTATGACAAAAATTACCTGAAAATAAATTGAATTGTGGATATTAATTGTTTTAGGGAACAAAAGCATCCAGAATAAATATGCTAAGGTTCTTTTTGATTACGAATAAAAACTTATTGTTTTTAAGTTTAAAAGAATCAGTGATAATTATATAATTAGAAAATGTACTTAGAGAAGTCCTTCCTGCCCATTTTAGTTCTTTAATTAGTGTTCAATTTCATTACTTGGATTTGCATTTTTGCAGTAATATATTATTTGTTAGTATATTGGGGTGATTTTTAGGAGAAAGACATTTTCATCTATTTGTTCAATTCATACTTTTTGGGGGGGGAAGGGCAGAGAGAGAATCCCAAGCAGACTCCACACCTAGCACAGAACCTGTGGCTCGATCCCATGACCCTGAGATCATGATGGGAGCCGAAATCAAGAGTCAGATGCTGAACTGACTGAGCCACCCAGGTGCCCCCCAGAGCGCTTTTTTTAAATGCAATCTACTTATTTCACTTTATAAGTTTAACTTTTCTTTTGTTCTGTTACCTCCAATAATCCTATGATTATTGACTCCTTTTTATATCAAGAGGATTATGTATCTACTAAGATACTTTTCATCATCATTGCCACCATTGTAAAGATGTGTTTTTCTCTCCATGCTCATATATGTTTTTTATTTATTTATTTTATATTTCATTTATTTCATGGTGAGGGAAAAAAAAATCTATTGGAATTAACTAAGTCTTTAACTCCAGAGTTACCTTAACTAACTAAAAGGAACAGTTTTAGCTGTAGGGTAGTTGGTTCCTAACAGATTCTTCTTCCGCAATTATCTTTATCAGAAGTTATCAAGTAGTGGGGTGCCTGGGTGGCTCAGTCAGTTAAGTGTCTGCCTTTGGCTCAGGTCATGACCCCAGGTCCTGGAATGGAGCCCCTTGTCAGGCTCCCTGCTTGGGCTCCCTGCTTGACTGGGAGACTGCTTCTCCCTCTCTCTCTGCAGCTTCTACTGCTTGTACTCTCTCTCTCTCTCTGTGTATCTGTCAAATAATTAAAAAAAATCTTTAAAAAAAATAAAGTTACCAAGTACCTACTAGACCTCAGCTGTCAAAATTGAAAACAGGAAATACTGAGGGAAGAAAAAAAGAACCATGGGAGTGTAAGCCAATTCTGGACCCTTTCTTAACCTACCTTCTAAAAGAAACTGGATTATCCCTTCAGATCACTCTGCAATACCCATTAAGAAGGAACATTTACCAGCCATTTTGGTCTTGGTCTTTCAGTATCAAGCACTGGACGTGGTCTCTCACTAAGCTGGAGGATGTTAGAAGAATGTGAGAATAGAGTCAACAGATGAAAGGATGCCTGTTTATCCATTTAAAAGGAACTTATCGCGATAGAAGTACCAGCTTTTAGAAACCGTGAAATGGGAGAAAAGAGCAGAGGGAAAGGGGGAGTGGTTATTCCTCTTCTGGGAGATTCAAGACTTAAGTCAGCATCCAGACCCTGTCTATTTGTGAGACGAGAAGCAGTTCAGGAAGTGTCCATGACCTATTCAGAGAGGGAAGGAACTGCTGGGAAAGGACCTTCCTCTAAGTATTAGATCAAAAACTTTCCAGAGAGTAATGGTGTTTTCCCAACAAGTTCCAAATCCTGCAATATATTTGATATTCAATGAAATTAATTAAAATGTCTTATTCATGTTATTTTGAGAAACAAGGGCTGTTTAACTCCATGTAGCTTAATGCTGTTTGTAATAAATACATTTAAAAAAATTTTAGCTTTTTCTCTGAATTGAGACATTACCTACTTCTTACCCTTAGAACTAGCTTCATTGACTGCTTGTTCTTGCTCTGCTGCTGCAGACTACCCCTCATCCTACTCTGGAAATAACTTGTTCTGAAAGTTAGACTCATCATCTATTGAGTTACTATTCACTTATTCCCCAAGGCTTCAAACATTTGATTCACAACACTTGCAAATTAGTTTCATATATATTATTTCATTTGAACCTGACTGATATTACCTTGTGAAAAAGATTGGTTATCTTCAAAATATAGATGAGGTCACTAAACATCAAAGAGAATCTGTGACTTGCCTTTGGACACACTGTTGAAGAGAATGGGGTGGTGCAGTTAGAACTTGATTGGTTCCTTTGACTTCCAAGACATTCACTCCACGAACATCATATTACCTCTTAAGGTAGCTGAAGCTTGGATAGTCCACAATAGGGAGTTCTCTCAAGATTATCAGTCTTGGCTATGGCCATGAATACCATAATTCTTAATAAATGATACTAAGCCCATGTAAGTAAGATTATGTGAAAGTCCTTTATGAATTATGTCTCTATAAACAGAACATAGAATGTCACTAGCTCATTAGAGTTAACAAATCCTGCTAAACAAGAATTGCTAGATCTTTCTAAATTGATCATCACTATTTTGCTTTGTGAGGGTATTTTTTTTTTTTCCCCTATGATCCTTCATGGTTTCTAGGTCTTTCCATCTGGGAAGATTTTTGGTTTGTTTTTATTCATTATTCCTCATGGCCATATTTTAAGTGAATGTTGGAATGCATGCCCTCCTTTGGAAAAATAAAGATTTCATGGTCCATTTTCTATTAGCATTGATTTGGAGACCTTGAGGTTGCTTTAACAGTTGAAAAGTCACAGCCTTTTTAACATCTCCCTTGTGGTTTCTTTGAAAAGACAATTTACATAAAAATGTAATAGTTTCAGTCAAGTCCATGTGCAAGTAAGCACAAGGAGAAATTTCATCTCTCTGTAGATTTTAAGCCTGAAATTTTCTGTTCATTCACTGTTCCTGTGTGGCCGCAACCCACAGCTGACATTACAGCTATCAGAGAAAGGAAGATAAATTACAGAATAATATTTGTAAAGGTATAATAGAACAATAAGTGCTAGATATCACAGCGGGTAGAGCCATTCTGAAATGATCTGAAGATCACCAGGTGCTTTTAACTCCCTAAGGCCCTGGCTAATTCTGAATGAGGGTAGAGAATCAGCTCAGTCCAAGCAGAGGGCTACTATTAGGGAAAAAAGAAATCAACAAAACTTTCAGTTATCTTGGAAAGCTAGAGTGATAAACTGAACTTGAGAGAACTCTACCAGATAGCTGAGTTCTGGGACTACTCAAGAGGTTGAGGAACTAAGTCAAAAAAGGGAGAGTGAAATTTCCTGCAGATTTGTGGAGATTAAGAAAACAAAGATCACCAAAGAGAGAGGGTAATTTACTCAGACACACAGTTAATCTCCCTTTCAATAGAAGTGTCAGGATTTGAAGGTCAAGTGGCTGAAGAACTGACCTTGAAACCTATAATAGCAGAACTTGATCTCCCAAGTCTTTCAAGGATGAAGAAAGGATAATTGACAGACTTTCTGTCAAAAACCTAAGGAGGCCATGCCTTAGAAGCAGGGGTTAGCCAACAGGTAAACTGAGTCTTACCAAAACCCCTGAAAAATTTCAATCCCTAACTGGTTGAGATCACCAGCCCCTCGTTAAATGTATCTAACAAAGGAAAGGGCCAAATCCTTTCTGATGGAAGATAACATTATTTGGAACCTCCGTGGTTCCTTCTTTACAATTTTCAGCATATCATAAAAATTACTAAACATGTAAGGGGGCAGGAAAATATAAAGAGAAAGAAGAGATAATCCAAGTAGATGTGCAGATAATTTACATATTGGCAGTAACTTTAATTATAATTAAAATGTTAATGACAACTGAGGAAAAGTAGAAATAAAATACAAAGATAAAGAATTTCAATACAGACTTGCTACTTATGAAAATAGTCAAACTGATATTCTAGAGTTGAAAAATAAAATTAAAATATCAATATCTGACATGACAGTAAAATATTAATAAACAGTTTTAACAGTAGATTGGGAAAAAAATGAAAGTTTCCATTAAACTGGAAAACAAGTCAACACCCAAAAAAAAGCTCAAAGGTAAAAAAGGAATGTAAAAATGGAATCTAATAAACATGTGAAAGATCAACGTAATGAAAACCACTCTGAAGTTCTCTGAAACAACCTTGATAAGGGAGAAAGAACACTCTTTAAAATTGATCTTTCTTGCCCAAAACACATTGGAACATGACTGACAGAGGCTTGAGGGCCCTTTCTCTTCTCCTGTTGTTTGTGATATAAGAGCTGGTTAGCTTTTCCAAAGTAAGTGAGGCCCAAGTTGAATTATCTTCCATCAGTATAAATTAAAGTTAACAGACTGAATGAGACACATTTTTAGAAAAGCTCTATTCTCTTCATCCTCTTTTTTCAAGTGGGGTAACTCTTGCTAAGTTTATTTCTCTTAGGCCTTTTTTAGAGTGACAAGGGATAGCCAACATTTTGACTTTTCTTTCTTTTTTTTTTTTTTAAGATTTATTTATTTGACAGAGAGAAAGCACATGTGCATGTGCAAGCAGGGGGAGGGGCAGGGAGAGGGAGAAGCAGGCTCCCCACTGAGCAGGGAGCCTATTGTGGGACTCACACCAGGACCCTTGGATCATGACCTCAGCCAAAGGCAGATGCTTAACCAGCTGAGTCACACCCAGGTGCCCCACCATTTTGACTTTTCTAATGACTTTCTCTAGAGCTGTATTGTCCAATGAGGTAGCCACTAAGTTGTTTAACTGTAAATTAATGAAAATTTTTAAAAATGTAATATTCAGTACCTCAGTTGTAACAGTACATTTCAAATGCTCAGTAGTCACACATGGCTAATTGTTATTTCATTGAACAGTACAGATACAGAAATTTTCCACCATTTTTGGTATCTATTTGAAAATTCTGTCAGCACTACCCTAAAGTTGTAGAATCAGTGATCACAGTTTTCCTTCTAGCTTTTACCAAATGGTTACCATAACATAAAGAAGAGTTACCAACTTTTCAGCGGGCAATATTCGTTAAGCTAAGCTTTAATTTAGAATTGGGCAAAGATGTATCAATTTTGTTGAGAGTTAGCTGTGTTTAAATAAATGGATCTCTAGATTTTTTTTTTTTCTTTTTGTGTTTTGTCTTGCTTTGTTTTCTTGGGGGTATAAGCAAGGCTGCCACTTTTGTCAAAGCCCAGTAAGGACTGAGTTTAGTCATGGTAGGGTAGGGACTGTGTCTCACTGTCCAGCATGTAAAATTTTATTTAATCTGCTTTCTAGTGGCAACCAGAGCTTCTACTGTGTGTGTTTCTCTGAGTCTAAGTGTTTTAGTTCAGCCTCGGTGTGGAACAATTCTCCATCGTTTTGGAGGAATTTGGTGGGAGTTCATCACTTGATTGTGTAGTAATAGAAGGGGCATCTAGGAATCCAACTTCTTCTCACACAGACATTCAACCAAGTTCTTCTATTTTTGATTTCACCCCCGTCTGTCTTCAGGTTTGTGGTGTCTTGTATTTTGGGGGCTCTTCTTGGAATACAAGGCATGGTGACTTGCTTTGGCTTTCTTATCCTTTAAGATATTTAGATTTCAGGTTTCTCCTATGTGTTTTCTTTCAACACTTGGCCACCCTCTTTATAAAACAGATTCCTTCTTTTATTGAAATCTTCTACTTTCTCCTCTCCAGTCTTTTGTTCTCCTGGGCAACCCTCAGCTCTTTGAAACAACTCTCTCATAGACATTGTAATGGAATTTTTAAAGACAGAGCTGATAAACATGTTCATTATTCCAGGTGTAATCACGAATCCTGCATTCCTTTAAAACTGTGAGTCATAAGCTGGTGAAAAATTTGTATCAGTGGGAATTGCCATGTATTGTGTACTTAAAATGTGCCAGGAACTTATATCTTCTTAGAATTTGAATAGTTTTATGCCCTTGTTGGTATTATCCATGTGAGAAAACCAAAGTTACGATAGATTATATCCTGTTTAATAAGTGAAAATCTTAGCATTTAAACTATGTCTATTTTGTTATGCTCCCCGATATCATTGAATGCCACCACACTGTTAAATATACTGTTTGTCAAGGATTCCTGCTTGGGTTTGAATCCTAGATATGCAGTGCAATAGCTATATAACCTATTTAATTTTCACTTAATTTCTTTATGTCTCACTTGTGTGTAAAATGTGTGTAAATGTTGATGATAGTAGTATTTAATCTCATAGAGTTGTTGAAAGGATTCAATACATTAATGTGTAAAATGGTTTTGAATAGTGCCTGGCACACTGTGAGTTGGCGCTAATTATATTATTTTACTCCTCTACCTATCTCAAGGAAGAAAATACATCACTTCCTCTTACTGATGGTCTTTTAAATCTAGGAAGTGTTGAACATTTGTACTCTGATGTTCATTTGTAATTTTCTTCTCATGTTATTTTTCTAGAACTTTCTGAGACTAAGGCCTGAACATGGAAGAACTGTTATTGAGTGAGCTAATGAAAGAAAAGCATACTGATCTATTTTAAGAGTGAAGTAGACCACATAACCTCTGAAGATAGCTATCATGCTATCATATTTTTAATATCCTCTAGACTAATGTCATTGGTTTTCTATACCATATTCATTCTATTCATTCCTAATTCAAAACTCCTTTGTAATGTTTGCATTTTCTAAATTTGACTTAATGTCCCTAGAAATTTTCTCCCCATAACAGAGTTGCTTTAGAACCCTAGTTTTTGAAGTGTTGGTGCACTGGTCATAAGAAGCAATTGTGGGAACTTTAAAACTATCCTGAAACAACCCCCTTGCTTGCTTGGCTTTTATATTTCCAAGTAAATCCAAAGCACTCCAAGCCTGAGTGCCATCAGCCTTTGGCAAAACCTAGTTTCTTGGTTCCAGTCAAAAGTGAATCATTTTTTAAACACTCTAGCAACCAGGATATAAATCTTATGGTTTATACAGGTGAGCTCATGAATATTCTTTTTCACCATTTGTGTATTTGAGAGATAAAAATATTAAGGGCATTGAATATTAAAACTTTTTTGTAATCATTGAAACTGGAGGGAAAAATATGTTGCAGATCCATGCTCTGTACATGTGTTTTAAAGTTAAGGAGGAAAAGACATGAGAAAATACTTTGTAGGCTTTACTGAAACCAAAGCATTTGGAGCAAAGTTTAATACATTTGCCAAGTCCCAAATACAGCTGGGTTCTCCCACAGTTCTTTTAATTAGAAGCAGATTTCTGTGCTAATTCTGTAATGTGAAGAGAGCTTTAACAGTATTTCTTTCCTAAAAGTAGGGCATTTTATTTGCAGTGAGCACTTTTAATATCAACAACTTCTTAGCAAATTTTTTGTTATAATTCAAATAATATCTGATTTACAAATTTCCAATATTTTTCAGTAGAATTATCTTGTTATGTAATTATATCAATAGATTTAATTAATAAATACATAAAGATAACATTTATAAGCAAGTGATTTTATATTATTTATAAATCAATATATTTTGTATTTAGAAATACAAAAGCAAAATTTATCTAAAGAATTAAAAATATAGAAATGTGTATACTAGAAAGTAAAAGTCCACATTCTGTTTTAGTTCACACAAAATGAGAGAGAAGTTTTCTTCCCTGGTAAGTTTGCAAGGTTTACTAAATTTTTAACATTTGGATATGATAACTTATTTTAGAGAAAAAGACTGACAATTCTGAAATAAAAATTTGTATATATGTAATATTTATACAGAGTATACAAATGTATATTTTATATTTTAAAATTATATATATATATTCTATTTGAAACTGCTAATTTCTGAGTCAGCAAATGTGCAATTTAATAATAATATAATGAAAATATATTTCTTCAAAATGTATCTAACACCTACATGCCCACTTTCACGCTTAGTATATTTTATCCTTAATAAAAACTGATAATACCATTAATAATTTAAAGGAATTTCATTATAAAATTTCATTAAAAATATTGAATTTTTTTTTTTAGTAACTGTGAAGTGTTATTTCAGATTGCTTTATAATGGCCATTAGGTATTAGAAAAGAGTAGTTTTTAAATGTATCTCTTTTTTGATATGAATCTAAGCAGTGGGTAAAAAAATCATTTTTGAAAGAGTTTTATAGTTATTGAACAATTTTAAGGCTGTACCTATAGAGTATCTTTTTAACAATAAATACTTTTATAGCAACAATATATACCAGATAGCATCATCATCGTTTTCCAAACTTTCTATCCTTTGAAAATAAAATAATGAATTTTTGTTGACAGCATTATAGGTTGAGGTATTTATCTACATATAAAGGACAGTGAAAGAGCTGTTTCAGAAAACTGAGTATACTGAAATATAAGAATTTGCTAAGAAGATTCTATAAGGACTATCTTTATTAGGAAACAAAAAAATCTCCAAAGTATTAGTTTAAGTGTTAAAAATTGTCCCAATAATGTACTTGGAGAAAATGTTCCTCTCCTATTATTATATGGGACAGCTAAATGAACGTTTTGTGTGTATAGTGGTCTGTTGACAGAATCTTTAATCTTTTCCTGTTCATCTTTGTGTTATTCGCTGTACTAATATCACAATGTCTAAATATTAATATACTTTTATGGTAAGTTTTAGTATTAGTTGAGCAAGCCTCCTGTGTTTTATTTTCATATTAGAGTGTTTATCTATTCATGAACTTTTAAATTTCCATTTCCATTTTAGAATCAGCATTCTGTTGTGATTTTCATTGGTAATACATTGAATCTATAAATCAATTAGGGATGAGTTGGCTTATTTATGAATCTTCCAAGTCATGAATGTAATATGGCTCTTCATTTATGTAGATCTTTAATTTCTCTCAGTAAAGTTTTATCATTTGCTCCATAGAATTACTACATATCTTCTCTTAGGTTTATTCCTTGTTGCCTAATATTTTTGAAGCTATCATAAATTGTACCTTATAAGAATATTTTTTAATGACTGATAGCTAAAACCGAAAGATTTTGGTATACTGATTTTGTAGAGAATAACCTTGCTAAACTCATTAATTCCATCAATTTACAGATTATTTCCATTTTCTGTATTAAAAAATATTTGTCATCTACAAATGACAGCAGTTGTCCATACTGACATGTTGAATAAGAATAACGTCTGTCTTTTCCTTATTGTTCTAGATTTAGCAATAAGTATCATGTTTATGGAAATTTTGATTTTCTGATGTAAACCAGCATTATATACCTTGGATAGACCTGACTTGGTCATGGTATATTTTGCACATTATACATTCCCTCTTTGCTTTGAATTTTTATGTCTATATTCATGAACGGGAGCAACATAAATTTTATTTTCACGTTTTCTTTTTCTAGTTTTATATCATGGTATTCTAGGCATAAAAATAAGATGTAGAATATTCATTTTGTCTAATTTCCAGAAGAATTTATATAATATTGGAAATATATGTTCCTTAAGTATTTGTTAGAACTCACCAATAAGGACAAAAAGTTCTGAACTATTTTTTGAGTTATTGCTGCTACACATTTTAACATTTTAATTTTATATAACCATGGTATCTGCATGGTTGTGTGTGTGTGTATGATGTTTACTGACTAATGAAATAAAACACATACAGAAAAACACATCATTAATGTATAAGTCAATGAATGATCATAAAATGAACATACTTTAGTAATCTTATGTATGTTTATGTAAGTATGTTTACATACTTACATAATGTAAGTATGTTTACTTATGTAAACAAACAAACCAAAATCTCAGAGAGAGGGGCACCTGGGGGGCTCAGTCCGTTCAGTGTGGGACTTTTGGTTTGGCTCAGGTCATGATCTCAGGGTCCTGTAATGGGCCAGCATTTGGGTCTGCTGCTCAGTGCGGAGTCCTCTTGTCCAGCTCCCTCCCCTTTTACCCTTCCCTCCCAACCCCAGGCACTAGCTCTCTCTCTCTCTAAAATAAATAAATAAATCTTAAAAAACAAAAACAAAAACAAAAAAACAAACAGCAGATAAAAAGACATAAACCAGAAGATCTCCTAGGTCCCCCTCAGTCATTATCTCTGTCCCCACCCTATCCCCAGTACTAACCATTACCCTGACTCGTAACACCAAAAGTTAATTTTGTCTGTTTTTCAAGGTTTTTTTTGTGCCTGGCTTATTTCCTTCCATGTTATGGTTATGAGAGTCATCTATATTCCTGTGGGTAGCTGTAGTTAATTCATTTCCATGGCTGTTAGGTACCACAATGAATGTTAATTACACTATTCATGCATATTTTAGTTTCTGTATATTTAAAATAATGGTATAAGCATTCTTACAGAAGACTCTTGTTCCATATATGCATATAATTTGGGGGATATTTATCTAGGAGTAAGATTGGTGTGCTATTCATAATCTTCCTCTTTATTAAGTGATACCCAACTATTTGTGTACGAGACTCCCTGTTGCTTTACATCCTAACCACCGCGTTGTGTTGGTGGGTGTAGTATCTCATTGTGTTTTTAATTAGAAATTTCCCCATTATTAGTGAAGTTAGGTATGCTTTCAGTATGCTGAGCAACCATCTGGATATCCTGTTTTTTAAAATGCCTATTCAAGTCTCCTCTCCTTTTCACAAAATTAGGTTGCCTGACTTTTGCTTATGGATTTGTAACAATTCATTATATATTCCACAGATGAACCCTGTCAGTTTTATCAATTACAAACTCATCTGATGACTTCTTGCAGTCTTGCCTTTTTACTTTCCTAAAGATGTCTCCTGACAAATGTTTCTTAATTTAAAGTTCTTAATTTTAATGCAATCAAGTTTATCAATCTTCAGTTATACATAACACCTTTATTATTGTTTTATGGGGTCAGTGTTTAATTAAGGTCAGTGTTTTATGGGGTCAGTGTTTAATCCACATTTCCAAATTTAAGAAAGAAAGCAGAAGAACATATGGGAAAGGGGAAAAGAAGAAAAAAAGGAGAGAAGAAAATAAGCCATAAGTGATCCTTAAGGATAGAGAACACACTGAAGGTTGATGGAGGGAGGTGGGTGGGGGATGGGCTAGAGGGGCAGTGGGCATTAAAGAAGGTGCTTGTGGTGATGAATACTGGATGTTGTATGCAAGTGAAGAATACTGAATTTTACTTATGAAACCACTTTTTCACTATATGTTAACTAACAAAATCTAACTTAGAAAAGAATTATTTACATTTCTATACTTTTCCTTGGGCTTTCTCCCTCCTTGCCTCTCTGAGCTTTCATTTGGAATTATTTTCCTTATGACTGAATTATATCCTTCAGAATATAGATGGTTGGTGGTAAAGTCTCTTAGTTTTTGTTTAAAATACCCCTTTCACTTTCATTCTTAAAATGTTTTTTATTAGATATAAAATCTTCAGTTAAAATTTCTTTTACTTCAATACACTAAAGAAAAACACTTTAATGTTTTCTGGCTTCCAGTTAAGAAGTCAGCCATTAATCCTTGGAAAGTAATTTATCTTTTCTCTCTCATTCTCTTTCTCTCTCTCTGATTTTTTCTTTGTGGTTTTATGAGTTCTACCATGATGTGTCTGTTTTTTATCCTGCTTGGGTTTCATTCCATTTTTGGTATTGGTACACTGACATTTTCAGTTCTGGAATTGGTACACTGACATTTTCAGTTCTGGAAAATTCTCAGCCACTGTTTCTTCAAATATTGTTTATGCCTTCATTCTCTTTCTTTGTGAAATTCTGATTAAATGTTATGTTTTCTTATTGTATCCCTAAGTATAATATCTTCACTCCAATAACTTAATCTTTTTGTTTCTCTCTACTTTATTCTTGATGGTTTCTTCTTACTTGTCTTCCAGTTCACAAGTAGTTTCTTCAGTTGGGTCTAATTTCCTCTTGAACCCATTAAGTTTCTTATTTTGGTTATTATGCTTTTCAGTTCTATATATTCTATTTAGCTCTTTTGCAAATATTTTGTCATCATTTAAGAATACTCTGTTGCATTTTTCCAGCTTGGCTTTTATCTTCTTGGGAATTCTTAATATGGTTATTTTACAATCAGAATCTGGTAATTTGAATATGTAAAGTCTCCATGGGTCTGTTTCCACTGGATTTGCAAATGATATCTTTCTTTTGGGTGCCTAGTTATCTTTGTACACTAGATATTGTATTTGAAAAAAACATTGTGGAAAAGTTTCAAAGCCCGGTATATTATTACCTTTCTACACAGAGAATTTTGGTGTACTTTTGCTATATGTCTAGAGGTGCAAGAAATCCTAGATTCCCTAATCCAACTCAAGACTTAACCTTTTATGGGTTCTTGATAATGTACTGCTGAGCTGTAGGTATTTTTAATGACTGGTTTCTTTCTGGTTCACCTGTACTCTTAGGGAACAGCCCTTTGGGGTTGCAATCTGATACAGGGAATGCTTCTAAGCCCAATATAGCCCAAACTTTTTAGAACCTTGCACTCCAGGTTTCATATTTTGATCTCTGCAAGACTGCTAAGTAGCTAAAGTAGCTCCAGTACAAAAGTAGCCTTGAATGCTGGGTTTGGTTTTATGAGTTCCCATCCTTTCCCTGGATCTCAGCCCAGTAATGCTTCATGAATTTCTAACTTTTTCATACATTAAAGAAGTTTTCTTTTTAATAGTTTACTTAGCTATTTTTCATTCTCAACTAATAGACTGGTCTGAACTAGTACATCTTCAGTTGAAGCAGAAGTTCTAGGTATTCTTTATTTCTGTGCAATTTCACATCTATAGAAGTGGTCATTGGTGTAAAGAAGGTAGAGTATGTTACCATTGTCCTTTGTCCCCATGCACATTAGAGAATAAGCCCTGTTCCACTGATGATAATGAATTTATGGAAGACATTAACTTATGAAATATGCTCACTTAAGATCAAATGAAGCTGGTGAGTAATTCAGTATTCTGCACACATGTAAAAGGATGAGTAAGTCCTATGTTATTATTCCCAGGTAAATATTTAGAGCTTTTAGCTTTCTGTTTCTCTTGGTTAATGCTTACCATAAAGTCAGAGCACATTTAAATAAGCACATGAAATTGGGTTTGTAGGTACATTATTGGAGATACTGTTTAATAATTTTAAATTTATGTAAGGTATTAGAAATTGAAAGGTAACTTAAAAATCAGTTTTGCCACAAGATTCACATAGTGAAAATTGGCCAATGGCAATATTCTAAGTTACTAAAAATCAAATTACTAAATACTAACTCACTAATATAAGAAAGTGATCAGATATGTTATCAAATTATTTAGATTGTCAACCATTTAAAATTACAAACAAAAATATATAATTGAAAGTTCAATTAAGCACAACACCAAATTATTGGTATAACAATATGTCTCAATTGTATTTCTTTGCTCTTTTTCTTTGCAAGAAATGCAGGTTATCTAACTGTCTCAAAGGAAATTTTCCCTCAGGACAGTTCTGTTCTATTTTATGTCTATTTGGTTTTTTCACACTCCATAATTTTAAAAAGTGACTTGGCAGGAACCAAAGTACATAGAATAAAAAATGGTCTTTGTGCCTTCAGTATTGTAATCCCAAATATTTTAAATCACTTTTATATATGGCATTTATATTCTATTCAGCATATGGTCATACTACTCAGTATTCTGCCTGCTGAAACATTGAATAGGTATTCATTTAAGACATGCATTCTTTAGAGAAATAATTAATTTCATATGGTTTAACATGAAGTAAGACACATCAAAATCCATGTATTCTTATATAGCAAAGCTGAGATCACTCCTTCTCTATCAGGTTTTTGTATAGCTTCAAATGCAAAGAGGCATACTTATTCATGAAGTAGTAATTTGCAAGCAATCATCTTTTCTATCCTGTACCTTCCAGATATTTGCTGATATCTGCTTTATGCTTTCAGAATAACTTCCATTTGCATCATTCTGACATGACTACATCGGAAAATAGTGCATGTTACGAGTTGAAATTATTACTCTTATTTTGTAGCAAGAAAACTTGGGTGTGAAGAGCTGAAAATCACATGACTATTCAGCTTCAGATCTGGTACTCCACCCAGGATCCTTAGATTGTTTTTCCCCCTAATTTTTACTGCTTTCAGTCTCTCCCTTGCATTACTTTAGAGATTTCAGCTCCTGTAGAATGGTTTATGCAAATTATGTATTGACATTTGGGAGATTTCCTGAAATTTCTGTTTAATGAGTGATATAAATGTAGCACATGAGATAAGCTTTAATGTCTTAGGTTAATTCTTTACCATCAATTACTTTCTATGAATTGATTCAGCATTTTCTGCCTTTCTTGATGCTCATAGTGTAATTCTGTAGGTCAAAAGGTTTCATTTGTAATTTAACCATTCATGGAACTCCTGGGAGAATATTTTATGTCTAGTTCACATGGTATGGCAACATTTTAAATTTGATTTTAGAGTGCTCTAACTAAGTCTTGAAGAACTGTAACTCGAGGTGAAACCTGCTAGCTGTAAGTCCTTCATGTAGCCCAAGGGTTTGTTTGGTTTTGATTAGTTTTACTAGACTTCATTTGGTTTCAATTAAACCTTGAGACAAGCCAGTGACTTTCATGAAAAATGTGGGTTTCTCAAGTTAGAAAATAATTCTTTTGTGTGGAAGAGTGTAATTTTTTTTTTCTTTTTTACTGGAACAAATATCAACTCAAAGATAATTTCAGAAGATTTTGTAATTAGGATGCGTAGAGTGAGATATTTGTATATTGAACTGTTTCATGTTATGTTTTTGAATATTGATTATCTTATATTCTCAGATGGCAAAATGAAAATCGCTCCATATGCTTCCAAAGCAATAACAAAGTATATTTAATTATATAACTGTAACAACCTTTTATACTTAACTGCATATTGTGGAAAGCAATTTGATTTAAAAATAAGCAGCTATTCTAGTGAGCTTAGGGAATATTTTAATTCGTGTACTTTATAAAGGACTTTATTTCAATATTACATGGTCGTAGATTGTGTCTAAATGGGACCGTTTACTTAAGTTGTAAGTCTTTTATTACCTAGAAAATAATCTGCAAGTGTAATATCTCTGGATATTAGTTAAAATTAATGTATATTATTCGTTTGAGATGGGAGAAGGAATAGCACACCCTGAGGTTATAACTGTATTTTTGCTATAAAAAAGAGAAGTGTGGTCCTTAGTCCTCAGAGAAAAATCTCAGGTGTGAGTTATTTTACTTTCCAAATACTTAATTTCATCCTGAACAAAGTCCCTTGGTCTCCTAAAATTTATTTTTAAAAATTCTGTGTGGGGCAATAAAGACAAATACAAAACAAACTCAAAAATGAGGCTATTGGTGATAGCAACCAGTGTAAATTTCTCTTTGCATTAATGATTCCCCGCCTTAACATAATAATAGTTTTCCCTTAGAGGCATCACCAAATACCCCACCATCTGTTTAAGGTTATGCCAAAAATACTGCAGTTATAAATTTAAGACACATGTATTAAAATTGGACATATGAACCTAGAGATGTTATCATAATGTTCTTTAATGCTCTCAGCATCAAATGGTGAAATTAATGATTATATGAGTATTCTGCTCATAAACAATGTCCATAGAATTTAGAATTTGCAAATAAATTTGTTCAAAAGTGTAAGAGAAGTTAGCACTTATTACCAAAAGCAGATTAGCATTTATAAATAAATTTAGCATTTATGCCAAGAGCAGTTCACCTCTTGAATAAGTCTTCCAATCCTGAAATTCTAACAAGGAAATGTTTCATATATACAAGTTTTTTTTTTAAAAATTGAACTCTTGAAGTATTGCATTCCAAGATTTGAAAATCAACAGCCTCCTCAAATATTTTTGTTGAGTTGTTTATTAATACCTTATGTGGTGACATAAATTAAAATTAATGACATCTGGCATGCATATGAATAAAGTCTTTAAATATTTTATTATATTTAAATAAATAGAACAGGGGGGAAAAGCACTGATTTCATATTCAGACTGCCCACATTCTGCCATGAATTTATATTCTGTTTTTGGATTCATCTCCTTTCTAGGTTTTACTTTCCTCAAATGGAAAGAACTAGAAGCTCTCAATGCTTCTTTCCACCTTGAACATTCTATTAGTTTAGTTTAGTTTGGCTAGCCTAGAATTACACATGATTTATATTTCTAGTGTGATATCATGTCAATTTTGTAATTATTTTTAACCTAGTAACTTTTAAATTTGTCTTGAAGGAAGTAAAACTAATTAAGCTGTAACATATTTATTTAATATTTTACTGCTACTTCTAAGTGAATAGATATTATTTTCTCTATAGGCCAAGAACTACACATTAATCCATTAAAGAATATTGAGGGCCTCTTGTTTTATTTTCCAGATATTTGTTAAGCCCTCAGGGTTCTAGGGACAAGAAATTCAAAGATAAATTAGATATGGGCTTTGACTTTAAATTCAATCTTTTTTTTTTTTTTTAATTTAGTCTTGTTAAATAGAAAGGCACATAAACAAGTATAATGTAATGCAATGAAAGGTTCATCAGTTCAAGTTCTCATTAGCAGCACATCCTAAAGTTATTGATATGGAATCAATCTCAGATTAGTAAAAGTAAGTGATGGTACTTCTTTCAATAAAGATGGAAACATTTTATTTAGAAAATGAACACATATGATAGATTTTAGCATATCTCTCAGAAGCTAGATTGATATAACTATTTCATTTCACATATAGAGAAATATAAACTTGAACATGAAAGGCACAATTTGTATTGAATTTCCTTGTCTTGAAAGAAAAGAAACAAGAAGGTAGTGACCAACATTTTCACTGTTGTATCATCAACTACTTGCCTACCACGCTCAAGAGTTGCTGTGATCATCAAGGGAAAGAAAACACACTAGTGACTAACTGGGGGAAATGGAATAGGTGTTGATGCTATTCACCACAGGTATGCTCTTACCATTTATTTTCCTGGCTGGATTAATGACAGGATGCAGACCCTGGGTTTTCTAAAGGCAGAAAGATCCTCCCAACATACCAGTATAGTGAATTGAAAAGCAACAGCATACTAGCATACTATCTTCCTGTCTTATTTTTCTTCTTTTATTTCTTGGTTGGAGTTACAGAAAAAGCTTAGTCCAAAAAAAAAAAAAAAGAAAGAAAAAGAAAAAGAAGGAAAATTTTGGCCAAGCCACGGGATCAATTCAGGATTTCATTAGAACCCAGATTTTGGATAACCACAGTTTCTTAAAATGTCCAGTGGACTGGATTTCTTCTCTGGCTTCTGATACCAACCACAAAAGCCAAGAATACTTGAGAGGAAGCAGGCAACCACCAAAAACAATGGGATTTATTCCTTCATCCTGGTTTTAAAAAAGAGGATCTTAAAAATCAAACATCTTAGCCTAGAAAGCTTCACAAGCCTTTTCTCAAATACCTCTGAGAAATCTTTGTACTTTGTAGCTCAGCATTAGTCCGTCCCACTCACACGAGAGTCCCAGCTCTAAGACTCTCACTTGGAGAGGGTGGAATATATATTTTAAAAAAAGATATAGTCTGGATTTTGCCTTTGATAAAATCTTTTCAACAAGAACATTAGTACAACAGGTTTTGGAATACAGCTTCTGAATAATGGACAAGTGAAATATAGTCTGGTTTTGTTAACCTCCCTAGAAAGCTAATTAAAAGCTAATTAAGGCTATATGTTTCTGTATTGGCTGAAGAAACTTTATTTTTCCCTTTAAGAAATCACAGAAAAATGCAGGCTTTTATAATGAGAAATAATTGTCCCTTTGCTAATTTTAAAGGCTTTGAGGACATTGGTTTGTTAACCCCAAATACTATCTGGTGGGAACATGGAACTGGTAGCTAGAAGGCCTGAGTTATAGTCTTGAATCTAACGTGCGCTCCTATTTTGCCTATGGTCATTCACCTCTTCTGGAAGAGATCATTAATGCTTAGCAGGTAACTCACATGCTCTCCAACATTTTCTAGCATCCCCTGTAGTGAGGTTGGAGTCATGTGACAAAAGCCTGACATTAACCCAAGAGGAGATGATTGCCACTTCCAGTCTGAGGGAGTTAAGTGAAATAGGGTAAGTTTTCAATGATCTCTGTCATCTGCAAAGCAGTGAGCAAAGGATTTCAAATAGCAGAATAGCAAGATGGAAAGAAGGAGATCTCTGCCTTGTAAAAAGTGGAGGAAAACCACTTGCTCACCATGACATGAGCAAGAAGCAAATATTTGTTGTGTTAAGCCACTCCAAACTGGGAGTGGTTTTTTACCATAGATTATAAATCCATATTCCCCAGCTGTATTTCTGCCCAACCCATAAGATTAACTGTGGGGCCAATCAAACTGACCATTAATAAAATATTAAATTGTTCCTGTCCACTATATGTTCACTTAGATGTGATGCAACTCTCTGATTCAAAGATGATAACAGCATTCAAAGTCCTAACTTTCAGCCCAGGGACTGGGTGAACCTATTAGACTATAGTGTCTGACAGTATACATGTTATATTGTGTCCATTTTCAACTGGTGAAAAAAAATCCCATCCCCAGGCCTCTTTAGTATTAAGAAGGTTACTAAAGCCTTATCATAGATCCCAGAGTTGTTTTATCCCTTGAAATTAGAAACTCAGTGCATTTGTAACCAGTGGGCAGTTTCTTGTCTACAGTAGCCAGAGTGGACATAGTTGCAATGATCAAGCATTAGAATGTAAATTGCGATACACAAACACAAATATTAATGAGGATTAAATAAGTAAATGTCTGTAAAAGTACTTGTAATAGAGGCCAGCACCGAATTACCAAGACTGTGGGCTAAGGCAATTCCATTTCCACTGAGTAGCATTTTTTATTCAACTACCGATTCTGTTATTTAGTAGTCTGTGCAAAATTTTGCCATGGAGTCATGTAAGTCTTTCCTCTGACTTTTTTGTAGTGTTTTTCCTAATGGCTAAGGTATGTGTCTCTACAAGTAAATTAAAGGCAAGGCTTGACATATAGTGAATATTGGTTGTATAAACAGTATCCTATGTAACAAAGGCTTGCAAAAGTGAATTCTCTTTTAGCATAATTTGGACTTTAATAGATATTCCCATATGTGAAGTCTCTATCACTACTGTATCTTGCCTCTGGGGCATTTTGATCTTCTGTATTAAGAGAGTACCATATAAATCCTGTCACTGGGAAAACTAATTTGTTCACACAGTTATGTCACTTATGTTCTTCTTACCAAAAATCTTATCATTTTGCCTGTCTTCTCATAGGCAAATATTATAATTCCAATCCTTCCTTTTGGATTATGTCTATAAAATCTCATTTGTGCTTTATTTTTGTTTGCTGATTTGTCACCATTTTATTTTGACATAATCCTATTTACAGTTTCAGAGGTACTCATTAGATTGTATATTTGCCTTGTGTTAAATTATAGGCTATGTTTTTAAAAATTGTTGTATTCTATTCATTGCATTCTTAGTTACAGAGGCCATGTCTCTCTTGCCTACTATTTTAATATAAACCACATCTTTTGTTTCTTAGTACCAAATGATCTTTTCTCATAGGTATATTTTTCCAACCCTACCATGATTATTGTTTTTCCCTAAACCTTTCCAATTCTTTATCTCCTTAGGGATAATCTAGTGGGATAATTATGTGGAAAAATGAAAGGTGTGTTGGCTTTGGGTTTGGAAGTCTGGCTTTACTACTTGGTACTTAATGTCCCTTGCTGCTGAACAACATATTTAATTTCCTTGAACCTCATTTTTCTTTCATGTAAAAGGAGAATAATATGCAATATAGGACAAGGACCAAGAACATAGACTCTGAAGCTAGTTTGAAGTTTGGCTCTGCCATTTACCGACTGTGTTACCTTTGGCAAATTACTTAACCCTCAGTGGCTCAGTTTCCATGGTGGAAAAAAGGGGAGCTAGTATCTACCTCATATGGTGATCCTGAGGAATACACAGACTCATGGTCACTTTATCTTTCAGATTACGATGGAGAAACTCAAAAGGAAGCTTGCAGTATTGGCACTCTCAAGGGTGGTAGTGAATACTATTTCTGTGTACATCATAATGCTTTGACTCTAGTTCAGGGCTCAGTAGACTTTGTTTGCCAAGGGTCAGATAGTAAATATTTTACCCTTTGTGGGACACCATTGTATAGCAGAAGCAACTACAGATAACATGACTCTGTTCCAATAAAACTTTATTTACTGAAAATAGGCTTTGGACTAGATTGGCCCTGGCCCACAGGTCATACTCTGCTGACCCCTGATTAAACTGATGGTTAACAAGCAAACCGGATACCATAAAGCCATTATGCCTTTTCTTCTCAAATGACACATACTCAAAGTCTGTTGTTCTGTCTCCCGCTTTGTTTCCTTTCACCAGTATGAATCTGTTTCTATCTTCAATTGTTTGACAAAACAAACTTTCCTCGCTGTGTACCAGAGAAGACCTTAGTCTTACAGTGTCAATTTGGAGTTAAACGGAATTAAGAATAAGTTTTTAGAATCCAATTTGCTCATCATAAGAAGAGAGTCTCTCTTTTGTCATGATGTCTTTTAAGTCTATAATCTCATGATTCTGCTTTTTCCAGAAAAGTGTTCTGATTCTGCTTCTTTTCTCAGGGATCATATATGCATAGTTGATGTACTATGCATGATATGTTCAATATTACTGGGTCTTGATTTATTCTTCTTATTGAGTCTTCATCTTGATACAAATTTATTGCTGCCAAAATATTGGCTTGGATCTAGATTTATATCATGCTTTCTGAGTATAAACCCCTAGCAGTTTTCAATATATACTATGTGGGACTGGTTAAAAAAAAAAATTGGTAAAACTGAGGACAAAGTTGTACTCCTAAATAAAAGCATCTTAAAATTGGCAAATGTTGTTGTGGTGGGCACATTAAATGTGTCTGAGTGCTAAATCACACTGTCATTTTTCCTTAGGAAATTTATTTATTTTCACAGCTCTTCTAGAAAAGGAAATTCTGTTAAGTGTTATTCGATAGTTTCACATTTTGGGGAGAGAAATTCTTTATAATGTTCTTAAAGGAAAAATCTCAATAGGTGTAGCAACATGTAAAAGAATTGATAAGTGAAACTACAGCATATAAAATTTCCCAATTTTTACAGTTTCATTGTATATTGAGTATTATATTTTAAATATTAAACCTTAAGATCTAATAAAAACTCAAATATTGGATTATAATACCTTAAAATTATGCACAGTAATACATATACATAAATGTTTGAAATTATTTTGAAAGTAGTAGTTTTTAAATTTAGCCAATGAAATATTTGGCTTTTGTTTATTAGAGATTAAGGTAATTTAGAAATAGCAATTGTTATATATATGTTTTACTTCTGCATCATTCCTATATAAATAAGATACTACCTTTTCTTCTTCTTTTGGAAAGCTCTGGGGTCTCACTAATTTTAATTATTCTATCGCAAATTCTATTGAAAAACTTAAATTTTAAATATGCTTGATTTCACTCTAATCATTTCTCATTCTTACATTTGCCTTTAGGACAAGAGTCCCAAATTGGGTCTTGCTCTTAAAAAAGGTTAATAGTCTTGGATTATAAATGGAATCTAACTTTCTCTTGGCTAATATTTTAGTATAAAAATAACCAAAGGACATATTTCATGGTGCTTTACACTTCATAAAACACTTTCATTACATTATCTCATTTCATCCTCCCAAGTTTGTTGGAAGAGTTATTTCCATTTTACCAGATGAGTACACACAATTAATGTGCAATGGAACCCAGGATTCAATCTTGATCTGACTCCAGGTAAATCAAAATCAATGGCAATCAAAATGTAAATGAAACATTAATATAGAAATGTATAGTAGGAATAAACACACTGGGGAGAATAAAATTTAACTCAGAGCTATAATCATTAATGTGTGCAATCTTGAGGGCTTTGTACTAATTAAATGATTCTCAATTTTTTATATTGGATTTTTAAATGTTTAAAGGATATCACAACGGTAGGGAAAGTATAAAAATAGAAACTTTAGCCATAATCCCATCAGTCCAAAACAAATATAAGTTCTATGTATTCACTCGTCTTTTTCCTTTAGGCAGTGCTGACTGTATGAAAGACCTCCTTTTTAATGACAAAACCTCATATATTTAGGAAGAGTAGGGTTGGGGTGAAGTGCGTAGATCCCAAAGTGCAAAGGATCAGTGCTTTTTGTCTTGCAGGTGAGGTATTTCCAAGGAGTGGGTCCCCTCTCCCTTCTCTTCTATCTAGACCTCAGATTTAGGATAATCTGCATAATCCCTCCCATCTCTGTTACAGAGAGCAGAAGTGGGAAAAAAGGCAGTTCCTGGATAAGGTTAACTTTGGGAAGAGTAAATCTTGTTTGGTTCAAACATTTCATAGATCTGTGAGCCAGAAAATTAGGGACAGGCGTCATGAATGCTAAAGAAATCTAGTTATTGGAAATTCTATATTTGAACAACTGCAGACGGAGTATATTCATAATAAATATGGCATTTTGTGCTGCATTTTAAATTTAAACTGTATTACTTATAACTTATGAAAATTGTTTCCATCGAGAGATCTGGTAAATATTAAATTCTCTGTTAGGTTAGCTTTCATATATATATATATATATATATATATATATATACATATATATATATACACACACACACACATATATATATATATATAATCTGATTTTAAGCTATTTAACTTTTAAGTGCACTTGGAATTTATTTCAGTAAAGATTGCAAGTGGTAGAACTCAACAGAATATTACCATTTTGCTAAGTAGTCTCACAATTTATTAAAGAATCCTTTCTCTCTCTCTCTCTCTCTCTTTTTTTTTTTTTTGCTGTATCATCTTTATTAAATATTGCATTCTTACAAGTACCTAGAACCCAATTATTCAACCCATTGATCTATGGCTTTAGTCTTGTGCCAGGATGACCAATTTCAAAAAGAAATATATGAACCCACCACTATATTGTTGAGATTACTGGGCTCTGCCTTTGGCTTTTTGTCATAATGGTATGAACATGTTTGTGCTCTTATAATAGCAGTACCCCTACATTTGTACATTAGATCTGTTCATCTCATGAAATAAAGGACAATACTTCCCCGATTGTCTCATCCTGGTTCATCCTTAATTTTCCCCTCCCTGGTGGATCATTCACAACAGCAGAGGACTGTTACTCAATTTACATGATCTTACAAAAATAACTTCCCTGACCCCTCAAAGCCTTCTAACTACACCATTTCACTGGTCTCTTTTAAACAAGACTACTCAAAATGTTTTCCATGCTCTCTGCCTCCAATTTCTTTTCTACCTATTCTTCCTCAAATCCCTTTCAGGCAGGAATTTGTCCCCAACATTGTACTGAAATAGCTCTCTTGTCAGAGTCACCAGTGGCCTCAACGTTATTCAACACAACAGTCAAATCTGTTTCCATCCTACTCAAGCAGTATCTGACACAATCACATCCTCCTTCTTGAGTCCTCTCTTCACTTGACTTTTAGATGTCATCCATCTCACTTTTCTTTTATCTTACTAGCCCCTCCTTCATGCTCTCTCTCTCTCTCTCTCTCTCTCTCTTTTTCTGGTTCATCCTTGTTCCTGTTTCCTAATATATTATCCAAAACTTTCCTATATCACACAATTTTTTTGGACTTGGACTTTGGGCTAGGGAGATTCTTGTACTCTATGTGGAATTGACTGGGGTCACTTGAAAACTTTCAACTATTGGCTGATCTAGTCCAAAACTTTTCTAGGTGACTTCATTCATACACGTTGCCTCTGTAAGGATAGCTGAAAGACCAAGCTCAGCAAGTTTCCTCTCCAAGTGGTCTCTCCACCAGGGGAACTGGACCTCATTCTTGGAGGTTTGGGCTCCAAGACATCAAGACAAAAGGTGCCAGCATTTTGCAACCTAGAGTAGAACTGGCATCATGTCACTCCTGCTATGTACTTTATTGGTCAAAGCAGGCACAACTTTAAAGGGAGAGGAAATAAACCCAACACTCATTGAGAGGAATATCAAAGAATTTGCTGCTATCTTTAACCTTTCAACATTTTTTAACACCTGGCTTCTTAATGATGCTGAAGTATCTCAGAGCATGATCTTTAGAAATTTCTTCCTCAATCTGCCTAATTTTTAATGAACTCATCCAGTCTCTTGGCTTTAATATGGTTTTAAATATGATAGGTTATTTCATGACTCCCCAAAATGCATTTACATATTGGAATTCAGAACTCAAGACTCTTAAATATCCAACTTTATGTCTAATACACCCAATACTTTCTTGAATTCTGCACATAGATCTCTAAAAGGACAAATACCTCCACTCCAGGACTCTAACTCCCTTAATTCTCACCGTTTTATTTTTCTCCATTATGCTTATTTCCATCTCTTGTTACCTTTTTAATTTTTGTTGATTTCTCCCTATCAGAAGGTGGGCTACACAAAAATAGGATCTTATTAGTATTAGGAGTCAGTTGAAAGTTGTATCCCCCAGTGCCTTTGGCTAAAGGAAAGTAGTTTGCTAAGGTAAAACCTCTTCATGAGTTATAAATAGATTAGGAATATTGGTTAGGTTTTAGGACATTTTATTGCTTTTCTTCTTGACAATTAGGTTATGCTACCCAGTTTTTCTGAATTTTCATATATAATTTTCATATTATAAAAGCTTCCTTTTGCTTTTGAAATTATTTAAAATAAAAAAGTTCAAATGTAAATGAAATAGGAAGTTACATGTTCATTTTAGAGTGCATTTTAAATTGTGCTACAAAAGATATGACAAGACACTACAATGATATGTCTAAAATTTCATAAGGAATATGATATAAATCCTAGTTTTTATTAGTCAGTAAAGCCAGGACACCATCTGGCTATAGTAAACATAAGGGTATTACATCTTTTTAAAGATTAATGTTTTAAAGAAATGTTTTCCCAGTGTTATTAGAAGAACTTTACATTTAGAGGTTTTGATATATCTCATTTACTTTTATTCTCTGAAAATGGACAAAGTCAAGTTCTCAGTTCTCTCTGCAAAGCTGTCTTTGTGTACCACCTTAATTTTCTTGAAAATCTTATTAGTTGGGCCGGTAGTGATGACAATAGTACTTCCATATCCCATGGGTAAACATCACACCCATGAGTTTTGTTGTGGTCTTTATTGACTTCTGAGTGATACTGTGAAATCTGATAAGAGGCCTTTTGTGTTCTTTCATCAAGTAAGAAGTTAGTATGTGGTTTTGCCTAGCAGAGTATTTAGCACTTAGTGGGTCAATCAAATAAACCGACATTAGAAAACCCAAGTATACCTACCACTAGCTGTACAACTCTGGGAAATTTTCTGAGTATCTCATGACCTCAGTTTTCTCTCTTCCTTTTTTTTTTTTCTTTTTTTTTAAGAGATGGGGCAGGGGTGAAGAGAGAGGGAGAGAGAGAATCTTAAGCAGGCTCCACATCCAGCATGAGGCTGATGCAATGCAGGGCTCTGTCTCACAATCCTGAGATCATGACCTGAGCTAAAATCAACAGTCAGCCTCTCAAACAATTGAACCATGCAGGCACCCCATGACCTTAGTTTTCTTATGCATAAAATGGGGATAATACCTGCTTCCTAGAATTATAGTGTGGAATAAATGAGAATAAATGAGGTAATACCTCTCCAGTGCTTATTAGCATCGTCTGGAACCTAATAAGCTCTCAAAAACTTTACTTTCTTACTTTTTTGTTTACTCTTCTTCTCTTTCACTATTTTTCTTTTCTTTCCCTTTATTTTTTCCCTTCTTTTTTCTTCCCCCTTCCCTTTCCTTTCCTTTTCCATTGATTGTGTAAAGAAACTACAGTAAATCTTCACAAGAATTGAATAGGTGCTTCATTTTTTGAAATAAGTGAATGTCTCACTGTCTAGTTGGTGCCTCAATTGTAGTTGTTCAATAAATGATTTATCTTAGTCTGGGAACAGTTTCATAAGAGCTTAAAATCTCTTAATGTTAATAATAGTGAAAACCTTATCTTTGGAAAGAAAACTTAGAAAAAAGTTACTATGTTACAGGTATAAAAAAAATAGGTAGGTCAACAAGATGGTTTCATAAGTCGTTCCCAACTTCAATGGCCCTCACAAGAAGACTAACTAACAGGTATCCACAGACAAGACATCATTGTGAAAATCCCAGACCCAAGAAGTGAGGCTGAAGCTTTCCCCTGGACAACAGAGCCTGAGAGGAACAGCACTAGAAGGGTAAGAGGCACAGTTTCACTATGACTGTATCCCTCTCCTCTGGGCTGGCACAGTGTAGAAGTAATAGAGCCCCCATGGGCCTACAGTTTTTCTGGTGGGAAAGAGAGAGCCCAAGTTGGACCTACAGCTTTCTCATCATTGCAGAACACTTCTTGGGAGGCTTACTCAGGACCCTCATCATGGAATTACTGGGGGACCATGTGGAGAATGATGAATGGGGATCAGATAGAAATTGAGAGTTTCTCTAACCAGTACTCAGATCTTGGCAAACTATGTTCCTGGCAACTAAGCAGAGATCTCAGCCAGTAGCTCTGCCCATCTGTAGAGCCCAGCTGATGGCCCCCTCCAGCCAGGGTGCTCAGTTGTCAGTTTTGCCTGATTTGGACCCTAGGCAATAAGCCATACTGGCCATGGAACATATCCTATAGGCCATCCAGTCAGGGGAGCGCAATCCACAATCACTTATGGGGTGGAGCAAAAGCAGTTTTAGGAGGTAAGTTTAATTATAAACACATATATCAAGAAAAAAATAAGCAACCTAACATTGTGCTTGAGGAGACTAGATAAAGGAGAGCTTACTAAGCCAAAATTAGCAAAATGAAGGAAATAATAAAAATTAGAGCATATAAATGAAAAAGAAAATAAAACAGTATAAAAGATTAATAAAACTAAGAGTTTTTTCTTAAAAGATAACTAGAATTGACCTATCTTTAGCTAGACTGAACAAAAAAAGAGAGGATTCGAATAAATAAAATTATAAATGAGCCAAAAAAAAAAAAAAAAAAGAAAGAAAGAAAGAAAAGAAAAAAGTCCTGAGCAGACCAATAATGAGTAAGGAGTTTGAGTCAATTAAAAACAACAACAACAACAAAAACCAAACCTCCTGACAACAGAAACCCCAGTACCAGATGGTTTCAGTTGGTGAATTCTACCAAATATTTGAAGAAAAATTAATGGTAAGCATTTTCAAACTTTTCCAAAAAGCTGAAGATGGGGGAACACTCCCCAATTCATTTTATAAGGCCAGGATTACCCTAATGCCAAAGCCAGAAAAGGAAACTATAAAAAAAGGAAATTATCCATAATGAATAGAGATGTGAAAATTCTCACAAAGTATCAGCAGATCTGATTCAAAAGTACATTGAAAGAATTATACACTGTGATCAAGTGAGATTTATTCCAGGGATGCAAGGATGTTTCAACATGTGCAAATCAATCAATATGATATACCACTTTAGCAAATGAAAAATAAGAATTGTAGATCCTCTCAATAGATGCAGAAAAAGTGTGTGACAAAATACAGCATTCTTTCATGATAAAAACTCTCAGCAAGGGGTGCCTGGGTGGTTCAGTCAGTTAAGCGTCTGCCTTCAGCTCAGGTCATGATCCCAGAGTCCCAGGATCAAGCCCCACAATGGGCTCCCTGCTCAGTGGGGAGACTGCTTCTCCCCCTCTCTCTACCATTCCCCCTGCTTGTGCTTGCTCTCTCTCTCTCTCTGTTAAATAAATAAAATAAAACCTTAAAAAAAAAACCCCAAAACTCTTAATGAATTGTAGTGCTATATAAAATCGGTACAGTACCACCAAAGACCCTGAATAGCCAAAGCAATCTTGAGGGAAAAAAGAAGGAAGCAGGAGGCATCACACTTCTTGACTTCAAACTACACTACAAAGTTACAGCAATCAAAGCAGAATGTTATTGGCCTAAAAACTTATAGAAATCAATGGAGGAGAATTGAGAATCTAGAAATAAATTCATGCATACACAGTAAACTAACATTGGACAAGAGAACTAAGAATATTTAATGGGAAAACCATAGTCTCTTCAATAAATATCGTTGGGAATTCTGGATATCCTCATGCAAAAGAACAAAATTGGAGTCATATTATACAACTCACAAAAATTAACTCAAAATGGATTAATAACTTAAATGTAAGACCTGAAACAGTAAAGTTCCTAGGAGAAAACATAAGGAAAATCTTGACATTGGTTTTGCAAAGATTTTTTAATTATGACACCAAAAGCACAAGCAACAAAAGCAGAAATAAATAGGATTATGTCAAATAAAAAAGCTACAGAATAGCAAAATGAAAAATCAAGTTATGGAATGGGAGAAAATACTTACAAATCATGTATCTGATAAGGGGTGAATATTCAAAATATGTAAGGGATTCATTACTCCAAAGCAAAACCCCCAAATAATCTGATTTTTAAATGAGCAAAGGACCTGAATAGATATTTTTCCAAATAAGATATACAAACGGCCAACAGGGACATGAAAAAGTGCTCAAACATCATTAATCGTCTGGGAAATACAAATCAAAACCTGAAGAGATATTCCTTCAAACCTATTAGAATGACTATTACCAAAATACAAGAGATAACAGGTGTTGGAAACGATGTAGAGAAAAAAAAGGGAACCCTCCTGCACTGCTGGTGGGAATATAAATTGGTACAGCCACTATGGAAAACAGTATGGAATTTTCTCAAAAGAAGAAAAAAAAATAGAACTACTATATGACCTGACCAGCCTACTTCTGAGTATATATCCAAAGGATCTGAAATCACTGTCTCTAAGAGGTATCTGCACTCCTATGTTCATTGCAGCATTATTTACAATAACAAAGACATGGAAACAAAGTAAGTGTCTATCGAGAGAGAAATGGGTTGAAAGAATGTATATGTATTATTCAGTCATAGAAAAGAAGGAAATCCTGCCTTTTGTGACAACATGGATGAAACTTGAGGGCATTATACTAAGTGAAATAGACAAAGATACTGAATGATTTCACACCTATGTGGCATCAAAAAAACCCAGACTCATAGAAACAGAGTAAATTGGTTGTTGCCAAGGGTGGAAGAGTGGGGAAATGGGTGAAAGTGATCAAAGGGTACACATTTCCGTTGTAAGATGAGTAAGTTCTGGGGATCTACTATGCAGTATGGTGACCATAATTGACAATACTGTAGTGTACACTTGAAAGTTGCTAAGAGAGTAAATCTTAAAAGTTCTCACCACAAAGAAAAAAAAATGATGACCATTTAAGATGATTGATGTGCTAATTAACCTCATTATAATAATGTATATATGTCAATTTATTACATTGTATACCATAAACTTATACAATGTTTAATGTCAATTACATCTCAATAAAGCTTAGAAAAAGTAATACACAATGTTTAGATGACATTTTTTGAAATAGTAAAAGATTTAGAGTGTTCAAAGGAGAACAAGGACAAAGAATTACAAAAAAATAGTAACAGAGTTTATATTTTTGATATTGTGATTTATAAGAAATACATATTTGGTCATTCTATATAAATTTCTTATGAGTGTAATGTGAGCATCTCTTATCATAATACTTAGTCTCTTGTCCTCAGTTCCTGAAATTGCTTCAGAACCATGAAGATGAAATGGATTTATTGTTATTCATAACAAACTCCCTTTCACCACAGTTCAGTTTATGTCAATGAGGTGACTTTTAGAAAGCACCTAAGGATGAGGGCTGGTTGCCAGGGGGACCAACGGAGAATAGAGGATTAGGAACTTTCAGTCCCACCCTCTGTTTTCCAGAGAGGAGAGAAGGGCTAGAGATTGAGTCAAACAACAATGGTCAATTATTCCATCAATCAAGCCTATGTAATGAAGTCTCCATAAAAACCCAAAAGGATAGAGGGTTCAGAGAGCTTCCAGGTGGTGACCACACAGAACTGCAGGGAGAATGGTGTGTCTGAGAGGGCATGGAAGCTCCTCACCCCTTTTCACATACCTTGCTCTGTGTATCTCTTCTTCGGGCTGTTTACTCAGATCCTTACATATACTTTATAATAAACTGAAAACCAGTGAGTTAACAAATTTCCCGAGCTGTGAGCCACTCCAGCAAATTAATCAAACCCAAAGAAGGGCTCATGGGAATCTCTGATTTATAGCTAGTTGATCTTCTGAAAGGCAACAACTCGGGCTTGTGCCTGGCATCTGAAATGGTGAGCAGTCTCGTGGGACTGAACTCTTCACCTATAGAGTCTGATGCTATTTCCAGATAGTGTCAGAATTGTGTTGAACTGAGGGATACCAAGCTGGTGTCCAGACAATTGCTTGGTCGTGTGAGGGGAATATTCACTAACAAGGGCAACCGAATGCTCAGAACCTAAGTAATATCCCACCATATTTAATTAATTTGTTCAATATGGGAAAGAGAGGAGGAGGAGGAGAAGGAGGAAGAGGTACTGGATATTAAAACTACCTGTATTTGTGAATTACTTATTTTCCATTCAGAAATGATAGAGACATTATGAATTAAATTAGGATATAGCGATGAGGTGTACCATAAGGAAGATATGCCCAGTCATGGTGCTCTTAGGTCACTACAATTTGGAAGGCATCATCAAAATGGTAGGTTTTGTTCCAGGTTCTAAAGGCAAAATCTCCAGGAATTTTTTTTTTTTTTTAATAATTGTAATTTCACTTTCAGGAAGCAAATAGATTAAACCAAAGCTTACTGTCAATTTCTTTTTCCTGTGTTTACTTACCTGTCACTATTAATTCCCCACACCAGTGTCTGCTTATGGGTCTTTCCTTTGGATTTCTGTATTTTTGGGCCCTTCCTCGTTAAAGAAAGCATCATTCTCTTTACTTCTTGGGAGCGTCTTAGGGATCTCTTTACTGAAGAGATGCATTTTAAGATGAGAAGCCTGATGAAAAATATCCAGTGATCTTTGGCAGACCAAGGGATACAAGTACATATGAAAACTCAAGGTTTTGAAGAATGCTCTTCTTCTGTGTTTTTCTGTAGTAACAAGAAATAATACATCCAAATAAGAATGCATTGTCAACTCTCAAAGTATAATCAGAGTTTATGGATCAGTTCAATTGGGTTATTCTCTAGGGGGGGATATACCACACACACACACACACACACACACACACTCCTGAAGTTGAACATAAATCTTCCATTGGTTTTCTTAAAGTTCATATTATTTATTCATAATTTTGATATTGGTACCTAGGTTTTTCTTATCTTGGTTTAAGATAGAAAATAGATTTGTTCTTTTTAAATATTTTAATCATGACATCAAAAATTTAAAGTACATATGTGAAACATTTTCTTAGTTAAAAGTATAATTATTTTTACATGGATGTATTTAATAGAAATGTATATTTTGTAAAGGTTTCAAAAGGCAAATTCACAAAATCACACTATGTTACCTCAAATACACAGGATTCAGGGTAAGACTTAATACCGATAGCACACGTTAGGAAATGTTAAGTAGAAATGCTGCAGAAGAAATAGTTTTCCTGTTAAAAAAAAAGAAGAAGAAGAAGAAGAAGAAGAAGAAGAAGAAAGAAAGAAAAAGAAAAAGAAAAGAAAAGCTCTTATAATTACTTAGTCCAAATAGGGAAGAAGGCCTAAGTTTGAATTCATGGCATATTGCTCTAATACGCTATTAGCCTAATCCTTCATTTTCTTGTCAATTAAAGACTTATCTTTATTCACTGATTCACTTATCAGTAATTCACTGGGTATTTTAAAGCTGGTTGTTAAAAATCCCTTTGTTTATAGCAATAAGGCACCATTCATTTTGTGAACTTTATAAAACCAACCTCTGCCAATTTTGCTCTTTGAGAATAGCTCTAAAGATGTGTTCCCACAGTAATTACTTATTCCAGAGATGTTCATTAAAGAGTGAAGTAAGAGGCAAGTGTTTGAAACAATTGTATCCCACCAAAGCCAGCTTTACCAAGCACCCTCCCAGTATCTACAGTACTTATGTGCATTTAAAAAAAATTGGAAAACATCATATGAAATTTGTATTTTTGAGTGCTGTGACCGATAATGGGGCTAAAGATATTGGCTGTCATTTTTAAAAATTCATATTTAAATGGGAGATTCAGCTAAAGGTTGGGGGAAAGATGGGATGCTTTTGAATGTGGGCCCAGCTGTCCATCACATACCTGCTGTGAATAGCGTGGGTCATTCTAAGTGTCTCTGTTCTGAACTGCCAACTCACCCAAGCCACCAGGATGGGAAGAGAAGGGAAGGGGATAAACCCCAGTGAAGCCAGCCAAATCTTAATGGAGATAAAAAAAAAAAAAAAAAAAAAGAACAGACGGAATTGGAGTTGTATATTTGTTTTAGATTGAATTGTTATTGTAGGAGAGTAGTAAGAAGAATTTCAGTGTTTTGTTTGTTTGTTATCAGAACCCGATGTGCTGGAATGTGTTTAAGCATTGCAGTTATCCTACAATTACAGTAAAGCTTCCCACTGAGCCTTAATGGGCAAAGGAAGGGAGAAAATTCAGCGCAAGAGAGGGCAAGGGAGAGATTTTGTTTATCAGCCTTTCAGTGAAAAATTTAAATTGATACACCCCTTTACATAAATGAAATTTTATTTATTTCTATTACTAAGAAAACAAAGTGATCAAGGAAAGAAATCAGAGAACATGGGATTGGGTGTATTTCCTAAACTTCTGGACCTAAACAAAGTAAATACTAATCATCTGTAATGAGCATGTCATTTGATTGAATGCTAATAACATAGCTAAATTAGTTTTCTAGGTGCTTGGAAACAGTTTTCCGTTTTTGGCCTGTAGACTTGAGTTCTTTTGTCCACGCTATTTTTTCTTTTCGTTGAACTCTTAGGATTCATCAGGATTTCAAATATAAATATAACTGAGTTTCCTCAGTTTATTCATCTATAAAATGGGAATGCTAACAATGCTTATCTCAACTTTATTTTCTCAAATGTAGATTAAATGAGACTCCCTATGAAAAACTCTGAGATCATTGCCTGGCACATAATAAGTGCTCAAAAAATGTTAGCATTATGATTATATACCTTTGATGAGAGCACCATTTCTTTAAAAAAAAATTATATCCTCACTGTAAAATAACTCACATATCTCTTACCAAACATTTTGAAAGATAGGACAGAAAATAAAAATGCTGCATAATGCTACTATCTGTTGTATCTATTATTAATGTAACTCATTTTTATTAAATATATCTTTATTAAAATATATCCATATGAATATATCTTTCTAAAATATCTATATAATGGCTCTTACCCTGTGAGGCTTTTCCCCTCCACGGTCAATTCACGGACATCTTTCCATCAATAAATACAGATGTACCACTTAATTTTTAGTGTCTATATCACATTTTGTTTTAGTTCATAATTTGAACAACTATCCCTAGCATCTTAAATCCTCATTGTGGATATGGAAAATAAGAAATGCCTTTTTAAAAAAAATTATGTTCAGTTAGCCAAAATCAGCATGTTCTCATTAGCTGCCTCTGCCTGTTGGGTTGTCTTTTAAAAATGGTTGGAAACCTACTTAATACTTAGATCTGGATCCCAGATCTGCCACCAACTGGCTGTGTGACCTTGGGCAAGTTACATCACTTCACTGTTAACTTCTATGTATTTTTGTTTGTTTGTGTCTCTGTTTTCATTTGTGAAATGGCGAAAATAAAAGTATTTCATAGGGTCGTTGAGTGGAAGAGTCTTGTTAAGTCATGCAAACTTTTCTTTGATGATTTAGGAGGACTCTGAGACTGGTTTTTGGTATATAGTTAGTACTTGTTAAGTATTAGCTTGAGGCCTTGTAAAAAACCTGGAATTCCTCCAAAATCATCGAAGAAAAATTATATTACTCCTTTGAATTAGTTCTATTTTATTTGCAAACTTTGCATTTCACTGCTGTATTTGTACTTTGGAATATTAATATGTGAAAATATACACTATCCTACACACCCCAATTCCCAAACCATGTTATTTAGAAGAGAGTTTAAAAGAGTTATTTCTGAGTATACTGCTCACTGAGCAATTTGGAAATAGTCATCTTCGAACACCAGTAACTAGGTAAATATTTTGCAACTTTCATTTTCTTAAGTTTTAACACATCTGAGGAACAGGGAGCCCTTGTCTTTGCCTCAGGCTTACTACACCATATTGATGGGTGCTGAGGTGGAGCCATGTAAAACACTATCTATCCTTTTAAGGACAGAATCTGGGGGAATGGCAAAATCTGAAGGGATTCCCAATAACTGTCTTCTGTCAGACATTGTGATATGTCAGTCCTGCAAAAGCTATCTCTTTTTAAAAGCCTAGATATGGAATCCTACTTTATTAGGTAATTCTGGAACAAAGGTTACCCCAATGAGAGCTTCCCAACCTGCTGAAGTCCGCACATAGGGTACACTCTAACATTGAGTGCATTCCTCTGCCCCCCAGTGGTGCAGTCCAGGCAAGGCAGCTAGTGCTCTCTGGCCAGCCCACCAGCAGCTTCCTTTGCTTCCACCAGAGGGTCCCAACGAAGTTTAAGTTTCTCTATGTGCCTTGACATGAAATAGTTGGAAAGCACACTCTTATGTGCCACTTTCTACATCTCTACTTAGTAAAACAATAATTTACAGACATATGAAGGAGGATATTCATGGGAATTTTTTTCTGTTAGATTAATCTGTCTCCATGCTGTATCATAGAACAAATTTCTAGCACGTAAACCAGTGTTTCTAAATGTCAGACTCAGGCATCCCCTAGCATACATCTAATGGACCAATTTGAGACACGCTGCTCCAAAAAATGCACACATATGGTAGTTTGGAGCTCACTAATGATTGTAAAACACAAATATAAATGTTTGCAACTGAAAACATTTCAGAAAACTTGATTGCCATTGGGACATTGGAATAAAAAATGTGAATTATTAACATAATGTTAGGAGATGATCAAAATGAAGACACGAAAATTAAATAATTCCTAATGAGCTGTGAAGTCCTTTAAGAACATAACTATAGGTTACGAAGGAATACCATTCTAAAGCGCTGGTTCTCAAAATGTGTCCCCAGGACAACAGTGTCATCATCTGGAAACTTATGGAGAAACAAATTCTTGGAACCCACCTCATACTTACTGAAATAGAAAATCTGCAGGGGGAACTCAATCATCAGTGTTTTAACAAGCTCTTCGGATAATTCTGCTGTGCAAGAGTTTGAGAACCACAATTAATGAGGCCAACTACTTTTCTAATCCTTATACACCGAATGAATGCAGTCCTTCATTTCCTTTAGGGTACAATACCCTCATTTGAGTGAGGCTGCTGCTATTTCAACTCCTTTTAAAGAATTTGTCTCAGAGCCATTTTGTAACTAAAAAGAAATTCAGTTTCATTATTTTATAGTTAAATCTCATTGAGCAATTGCTCAGAGTATCTGTATACATTTTAGATTTGACTTTGCCCTGCAGTGCCAAGATTTGAAAGCTTTTCACTTTTGAAGTGATTAGTCTTTAAGGCGATGCAATCAACAAGTTATATTGAAAGCTTAATATTTATTGAAGAGCCCTTGATAGACCACTTTTGGATCTTGTAGGACATTCTCCACCATAATATTATTTGGCCTCTAACTCTCCCTAATTAGACTTCAGTCAGAAAAGTTAACCCGATGACTACTTCATTTATTCGACTTTCCTACCTCCTGAGTCAGAGTTAGAGTTAGCTTTGGAAGGAGGCTGGGGGTCAACTGCTTGCCTGAGTAACACTTTTTTCTTTTTTTGGCCAGGAAAACCCTAAGCCCAAACCTAATGGACCTCTCGTTGCCACAGCGGATGTGGCCACTAGTATCTCTGCTGTTGTGAAATCCTATTCCAAATGCCCAATTCACACATGGTTCTTAAGACTCATCTTGTGTCAAAGCAATTGTGGTGGTTGCTCTGTCCAAGACGAGAAAAGGAACAAGAGGGTGTAAGTCCCCTGGTCAGTCCTCCTGGCTCCTACTGTTTCATATGTCAGGAGCATTGTGTCCTCAGTGTTTAACTGCCAATTTAAGTCAGTCTTGCTTTCAACCCAGAGTCTAACTCAGTTCTTGTGACGGTATGTCCAAGATGACCCTCATTTTTGAAAAGCAGTACACTGTGGAGGAATAATTTAGGTTTTCTTCTAAACCTTAAATGTATCTCACATCTGTTCCCTGAAGTTCTCCCTGCAGTGCTCTTATAGCCTTTTCTAGAGTCCAAGTGAGGAGAGCTAGAAAATGATGGAATATTCTGGTTACACGAGGAAAATGGGTGGATGTTCAGTCTTACATCCAGCATTTAGAAGACTCATCAGGGATGTGGTAGGCAGAACCAGGATCTCTAAGCGAATGAACATTCAACTCGAAATTATTGCCATATCCCAAGACAAACTACTGACGAGATTTTAGTAAACTTGTAACTATTTTTCACTCTGTATGTACCTTTACTATTGACACAAAGAAGATCATATCTTTTGTTTCTTTCCACCCCAGGTTTTTTTAACTTAAAAAGGTATAATAAGTTATCCTTTTTGGGTCACAAATATTTCTCTTTTTTAAAAGATTTTATTTATTTAATTTGAGAGAGAGAGAAAGCAAGCAGGGGGAGGAGCAGTGAAGGGAGAGGGAGGGGGAAAGAATCCTAAGTAGACTCCGTGCTGAGCACAGAGCCCAACGTGGGGCTCAATGTCAGGACTCTGAGATCATGAACTGGGCTGAAACCAGGAATCAGAGCCTTAACCAACGGAGCCACCCAGGCACCTCTGGGTCACAAATATTACTATTACAATATCGTATTCTAAGTTTTCATGGTAGTTTCTTGTCATCAAAGTTAATTTGTTAAAACTCTCCTCTACCATTTAAAATATTTACTGTCTTGATTTTTATGGACGAACCCTTTGTAATGCTATCCCATAAGAATATAGAATAAAACCCAAAATATCAGCATGAGCTGATATTTTATCATTTATATTTATTATGTTTATTATATTTTATATTTATTATATTTTATTATCATTTTATTTGCAAATTTGTATTTATTTTTATAATAATACATTTATATTGTTCAAAATTAAAACTATATAAAAATATAGACTGAGAAATCCTTCTACCATTTTTGTTTATTTTATAGACTTCCAAATTTTGTAGTATAAATAAAAGTATATATGGCCCTATATATTCTCATTTTTTTCTTTTTACAGAGGTAGCAAAATATAATTTTTCTGTATTTTAAAAGAAATGATGTAATTATCCTGACACTTTCTCCACATAGTACATAGATTGTGTGTGTATACATATAATTTTTATAATTTATTATATATATATATATATATATATTTTCCTGGCATAGAATGTTCATTGTGTGCAAAGAACTAGTCTTCTATTGCTAAACACTTGGGTGCTTGAAGTCTTTTGCTACCACTTTGTTATGATGAATAATATATATATATAAATTTCATATGTGTTTAGGAATATCTGCTCAGATTCATTTGGATGCAATAAAAAAAATTTTTTTTTTCCTGTAACATTTCCTGTAACTACTCTGGTAAATCCAATTCTGACTAAACCTCTTTCAGAATCCAGGCACATTACTGTCCTCTTTTCATTTCTGAAATATAATAAAGTAAGCATTCATTTTAGGAAGAAAGATAACAGTCTGAACATCTCACATGCCATTTTTCATCTTATAATTCTGGAAAGTATATTTTAGTTGATGTCATAGAATTTAAGCTTGCTTTTTGAAAAAAGATAGTATGTGAGACAGTTGTCAAAAGTAAACATGAGATGTTTCTCCATGATCTTCCGGAGGTAGACAAGGAGAATTAGTAACTTAAGCATAGGCATGGTTCTGAAATTTAGGTTTGCTCACCCACGTGTATGTGGTCTTACTACATACCTTATTCCATATTATATCTATAAACGATTTATAAAGATTGAGTATTCAAATATGACTCTGCCCAGTATTTTTTAATATCTATGTTTCCTCTGATTTTAATTATGAGCATGTCAGTTACCTTGTGATGGTATCAAATACCCATAGTCTTGTTTATTTTCAATAAAAATTCTCAATTTTTTTTTTAATTAACACAGCCTAGCATTAATCTGTATTCTAGAGGTTTTCAACCCTTGGCTGCACACAAGAATCACCTGGGAAGATTTTTAAAACACTCATAACAAGGCCAGCACAGACCAATCAAATATAAAGATTTGCTGGTAGAACCTAGGTATAGTATTTTTTTAATGCTCCCCAGGTAATTTCAATCTGTAGTCAAGTTTGAGCATCACTGCTTGAGGGGAAGAAATAATTACTGGATTTTTGTCTCTTCTTCCCCCAATTAGAATTTATTTCCATATGATTTACATGAATATCAGCTTTTTAAAATTTTGCATTGAAAATGAACATCTAAAATTACAATTCTTTGTTTTTATATTTGATATGAAAGAGTGAATGTAGAAAAATAAATTATATCTTAGACACAATTTTTTTCTGTATCTTGGCATGTTTTGGAAAGAAATTCGTTAACCTTCTTGAGATTCTCAATGCAGTCCTTCTGGAGTAGAGGGGAGTTGGCCATGGGAAGAAATGTGTTTAGATACTGATTTGCATGTGAACTTTATCCCACACAAATGTGCCCCTCTCTGAGATGTTTCTAATGTGAGACCCAGTTGTACATAAATATCTCTGAGTAATTACTCTCTATTCAAATACATATCAAACTATAAAAATGCTGTGCCTAATTTTTATAAAGTGAACTGCCCACATGCAAAAGTGGGCAAGTTAGCTGTGCTTCCGAAAACATCTTAGAATGTGGTTTTGTAAAACTGGCACATTTTTCTCCCTTCTGGCTGAATAGTTCATTATTCCTGAGTGAACTGAAAAAGAGAATGTAGAGACCTTGGAAAAGTTTTTATCCAGCTTTGAAAACTATTTTGATAGGCAAAAGCTCTTCTCTGTCCTGATAAGAAGAAATGGGGACTTTCTAGCCAAAAGAAAATGTGATTTTTTTGAGAATCTGGGGATAATTTTTCCCAAAGTATAATTTTTACATGTGTACTTCTGAAAAGTTATGTACTGGAAACTTTATAGTATTTTAATTTGGAAAACAAAACAAAACAAAACAAAAACAAAAAAACCCCATGACCCAGTGGCTAATGGGAAAGAAAAGATAATTATGTCAGAACTTTTGGAGGTGAAAAGGGCTAGATTTCTGATTATAGTGTTCACTTCCTCATGTTTTTCCTACTACTGAATAAGAGCATAGAAGAAGTGGTCTTTGGATTCATTTAGAATCCATGATATTTCATTGGATGTTATACTAGAAGTTTGTTTTTTTTTCTTAGTCTCTTCACATAAATCCTATAGCCCATTGATTTCCCCATCTTTGTGAATTGGTTATTTACATTAAGTCTAAAAGTCTAAATATCTGTATACTATTCTTTTTTATAAAGATTTTATTTATTTATTTGAAAGAGAGAGACAGAGAGAGCACAAATGGGGGGAGGGACAGAAGAAGGGAGAGAAGCAGACTCCCCGCTGAGCCTGGAGACCAAGGAGTGGGGCTTGATCACAGGACCCTGAGATTGTGACTTAAGCCAAAGGTAGATGCTTAACTGACCAAACCACCCAGGCGCCCCGTATACTCTTTTTAAGAGGCTGCTGCCTCAAACAATTCTCTCAGGGTGAGTTTATATTTTCATTACAAACGAAACTGTATTTGTATTGCCTGCTGTGGCAGTTCTTTCATTTAAAGGATGTAATGTTTCTGACTTTTGGTTGAAGCCTCGAACTGATACCAATTATAGGACAACATGTACTGTTACTTTTAATGAATTACATTTGGTTACTGGGTTCTCTTCCTGTAGACTTCTTGAAGCATGCTTTCACCTTTCAAATATTTTGGCCTGCCATTAATCCAATGATTTCATCCTTTTTGTTCCCCTAGACAGGGTAATTTCATCAAAGTTTTCCCACATGGCCAGAATCTGTATTAGCTATTTGGTGTGCAGTAAATTTAAAAGCCAGTAGTATTCCTCCCACTCCTTATATATACAAAAAACAGATGGAGTGATTACACTGCAATGTTCCTGGCTAAAGTAAATTTAGATGTAAGAATACAGCCTTTATATGTATTGGAGCAAAGTATGTCATTCTTTCTCATTCACTTAAAAGGATGTTTAATAAAATTGCTACTTATCAAAAGAGAAACTCCAGAGGAAGACTAAATAAATGAGGTGATATTTTAAAAGTTAATGAATGAGGTGCCTTGATCTATGGCTCCATTATACTCTTTTCATTGCTTCACATAGCTCTTAAAACACAAGATGTGATGTAAAGGATAGGTAAGCTAATTTAAACATCACTTTAAAAAGTAGGCAGTGAAACACTTATTATGTTTACTGAAGGGCTGAAAGTACAAGGTCCTTTCTTTTAGAAGATATTATGAGCTAAAATGTAACATGCAAATTAATGACCTTTTTAACTTTATGAACACTAAAATTGAACTGGGTTTGAAGTTAGGCTATAAAAATTGTCTAGTGATACAAAATATGATAAAATATTTTCAAAATGTACTTTAAGCATTACTTAGATGGTACCACCAATAACAGAGCTTGGTTTGTACTTTATCTTCATGATCATAATTTTATAATCTGTATTGATCGTGCTTTCAGTGCTAGCTAACTTCTTCACATTGGGGATTCTGAGAATTCTTAATTTTTGGAGTCTTTATGAATGATTTTAACAAAACTACTGAAATAATCCAGACTTGGTTAATAGTCTTTGCCTACAAGTACCAAAAGTTAACTTGAGCTGGCTTCAACCAAAAATATATTTATGAAATATCTGCAGATTATGTCATGCAATCTACTTTTTAAAATATTTTATTTATTTGAGATAGAGTGAGAGAGAGAACAAGTGGGGCCGAGGAGTAGAGGGGCAAAGGGAGAAGGAGAAGAAGGCACCCCACTGAGCAGGAAGCCCAACACAGGGCTCAATCCTAGGACTCCAGGATCATGACCTGAGCCAAAGGCAGATGCTTAACCAACTGAGCCACCTACACGCACCTGTGTCATGCAATCTAATAGCAAGAAAAGGGCTTGTTTTTTTAGGAGATACTGGAACTGGACTGAAATACTTTCTGTCTTCCATTTCTTCTTCCCTCTTTGTATACTCTCATTGTTTTTCCTGTGCATAGAATAGAAATAGAAATAAAATAGAAATAGAAATAGAAATAGAAATAATTGCAATCCTAAGAGAAGTTGGAAGAGGGTCACTGTGGTCATTGATTTATATCTACTTCCAAAGACCTGGACTAATCTTAAAAAAACATAGTACTAGAAGTCCTAGCAACAACAATCAGACAACAAAAAGAAATAAAAGGTATTCAAATTGGCAATGAAGAAGTCAAACTCTCCCTTCGCAGATGACATGATACTTCTTATGGAAAACCTAAAAGACTCCATCTACCAGAACTCATACACCAATTCAGTAATGTGGCAGGATACAAAATCAATGTACAGAAATCAGTTGCTTTCTTACACAATGAATCTGTAGAAAGGGAATTAGAGAATTGATTCCATTTACTATAGCACCAAAAACCATAAGATACCTGGGAATAAACCTAACCAAAGAGGTAAAGGTTCTGTACTCGAGGAACTATAGAACACTAATGAAAGAAATTGAAGAAGACACAAAAAGGTGGAAAAGCATTCCATGCTCATGGATCGGAAGAATAAACATTGTTAAAATGTCCATAATGCCTAGAGCAATCTATACTTGCAATGTCATCCTGAACAAAATTCCACTGGCATTTTTCAAAGAACTGGAACAAACAATCTTAAAATTTGTAAGGAACCAGGGGTACCTGGGTGGCTCAGCGGGTTAAGCCCCTGCCTTTGGCTCAGGTCATGATCCCAGGGTTCTGCTCAGCGGGGAGCCTGCATCCCCCTCTCTTTCTGCCTGCCTCTCTACCTACTTGTGATCTCTCTCTGTCAAATAAATAAATAAATAAAATCTTTAAAAAAAATTTTGTAAGGAACCAGAAGAGACCCTGAATCACTAAGGAAATGTTGAAAAGAAAAACAAAACTGGGGGGATTAGGTTGCCTGATTTCAAGCTTCACTACAAAGCTATGATCATCAAGACAGCCTGGTACTGGCACAAAAACAGACACATAGACCAGTGGAACAGAGTGGAGGGCCCAGATATGGGCCCTCAACTCTATGGTCAACTAATCTTCAACAAAGGAGGAAAAAATATACAGTAGAAAAAAAGACAGTCTCTTCAATAAATGATGCTGGGAAAATTGGGCAGCTATGTGTAGAAGAATGAAACTCAACATTCCCTTATACCATACACAAAGATAAACTTAAAATGGATAAAAGTCCTCAACATGAGGCAGGAATGTGTGAAAATTCTAGAGGACGACATAGGCAGTAACCTCCTCAACACTGGCCACAGCAACTTCTTTCAAGACAGGTCTCCAAAGGCAAAGGAAACAAAAGCAAAAATAAACTTTTGGGACTTCATCAAGATAAAAAGCTTCTGCACAGCAAAGAAACAGTCAACAAAACAAAAAGGCAACCCATGGAATGGGAGAAGATATTTGCAAATGACACTACAGAAAATGGACTGATATCCAAGATCTATAAAGAACTCCTCAAACTCACAAACACACTCAAAACCAAGCTTGACACTCAAAGAACAGATACGTCAAAAAATGGGCAGAAGACATGAACAGATACTTCTCCAAAGACCTACAAATGGCTAACAGACACATGAAAAAAATGTTCGTCATTAGCCATCAGGGAAATTCAAATCAAAACCACATTGAGATACCAACTTACACCAGTTAGAATGGCCAAAATGAACTAGACAGTAAACAACAAGTGTTGGAGAGGATGTGGAGAAAGGGAAACTCGCTTATACTGTTGGTGGGAATGCAAGTTGGTGTTGCCACTTTGGAAAACAGTGTGGAGATTCCTTAAGAAATTAAAAATAGAGCTTCCCTATGACCTTACAATTGCACTACTGGGTATTTACCCCAGAGATACAGAGGTAGTGAAAAGAAGGGCCATCTGTACCTCACTGTTCATAGCACCAATGGCCACAATCACCAAACTGTGGAAAGTGCCAAGATGCCCCTCAACAGAAGAAGATATGGTCCATATATACAATGCAGTATTATGCCTCCATGGGAAAGGATGAATACCCAACTTTTGTATCAACATGGACGGGTCTGGAGAAGATTGTGCTGAGTGAAATAAGTCAAGCAGAGAGAGTCAATTATCATATGGTTTCACTTACTTTGGAGCATAAGGAATAACATGGAAGACATTGAGAGATGGAGACGGGAAGTGAGTTGGAGGAAATCAGAGGGGGAGACAAACCATAAGAGACTGTGGACTTTGAAAAACAAACTGAGGATTTTGGAGGGGAGGGAGATGGGAGGTTGGGTAAGCCTGGTGGTGGGTATTATGGAGGGCACATATTGCATGGAGCACTGGGTGTGGTGCATAAACAATGAAATTGGGAACACTGAAAAAAATAAAATTAAATAAAATTTTAAAAATTCTCAGTGTTATTTCTAAATTTCTAGGAGAAAGTTTAAATAAACCAGTCTGGGTCAATTTCCAACTATGTCAAGTCAGCTATGATTAGGAGAGAGAGTCTCACCGAGCTCCCTGGGAGATCCAACCCTGTGGATAGTGAAACAGTTCCAAGAGAAGAAGACCTGACATAGGTATCAAGAAATGTTTATTACCGTGCTGTTAGATAAGTAAAAAGCATAAATTTAATTTAAATTCTAGATCATGTCTCAAGTAGATTAGGTACCAAGTACCATAATTTTTAAAGTACGAAATAAATTAAGATCACATTAGTTAATTAAAAACATTCTTATATATTTGTTACCAACTTGATTATATAAAAAAAATCCTTAAATTCTTTTATTGACATTCTGTTACTTGACCAATTGCTATTTATTTATTTATTTTCTTGAGTACGTGTAGAGACTTTTGGACAAGAAATAGAAAAGTAAATTTTGGATTTGGATTGCCGGGTAAAACTTATTTTAGTTCCAATATCAATGAAGTATCTTTAAACTGGAATTAAGTAGACTATATAATGTAGGGTGCATATATGCCATTATCCCCCCCAGGTAAAATGTTCAGAATCTGCGTATTTAAAAGGCTAATTAGGTATTATCAAGTTCAAAACACCTTAATATATACAAGTAGGCAAAGGGTTGTTTAAGAGGTGAAGTGTCTTCTTTAAAGGCACAAAAACTATTTAGTGAAAACTAAATCTTCTGAATTGACACCTTATGTTAGCTGCTTGCCTTTTATATTAAAGACAAATGAATAAATCTGTCATCCTCTGGCCCAGGAGGTTCCCTTTTGAGGAGAGAGGATCTTGAGGGCTTTATGAAAGGTCGATGCAATGTTTATCCTCCCATTAAATTTGAACATCATCTGTTTTGCTGATTCAAGATATTCCTGATCCGTACTGAAAGTAAGAAAGAAATATGGAGGTTTCTTGAGTATACATCTATCAGAATTTTGCGTAAGCATCTCAGGAATTTGTGTTTTCAGCTCATTCACATCTCTATACTTCTTCAGTGAATTCTTCAGAGAATTCTGAATTATGAATTCTTCATAATTCTTCAGAGAATTATAAGTTTGCAGGAATGAGTTCAGAGTTCTAAGTAAAGTTCATCCAGGTGACTCTTTTTTATGGAAAATTGATACAGCAAGAAACATATTTTAAAACTTCCTTTTCCGGTTGAGTTGTTAAAAGCCAAGTCCATTTCTTTTCAGGAAAATTCATATTTTTGGTATGATTTACTCAGCTATAGTTGCCTTTGACTTGGATTTTGAAGTCTTCCACCAGAATGAATGCTGCAATATTTTCGTTTGTTAGTAAAAAAATTTTTTTCAGGTTTATGCTTATGATTTTGAGCACACATGATTTAGGATCATGGCAATGGTTTCCAGTAACAAGACGGCACTCACGGGGCAGTATTAACACACTGTTGTGAGTGCTAAACTTACTTTCTGTAACTTCAGTGCTGCTTAGAAAAGTCATTTTCTTACCCAAAGGCCTTGGGTAGAGTTAGTTCGTTTGTACATTTATTTTTAACACCTCAAATGATCTGCATAATGATATGTAAATATACTCATGCAGTAAGAGGCTGCGTGTTGAGGGAAAAACACAAGACTAGGTAGTAAGACACCTAGCTCTTTCTCTACTGTGACGATCCTATGTGCCACTTAATAAACCACTTTTGCAGGCATTATCTATATGATGTCAAGGTTAGGGTTAAGAGTGAGCTAAGGTCTTCTTTAGCTCTAACAAGTTTATTTCTATGATAAATGTTTATATATATATATATATATATATATTCACTCCAATTTTTAGATGAAGGCAAAAACAAAGTCCCATTCCTTTGAAAACTCAAACTAAATGCCTGGGTATCCATTGCTTCCCATTGTAAACAACCTGCACTCTCTTCTCTGATCCTCCCTCTTGTGGAATTCCAAGAACTCGAGAAAAGATTTCACAAACCAAGGTCATGTACTGATTTCTAGCATCTGAGAAATTATGATGCAGTAGGTGCCCATTCAGTGTTCTTTCCACTTCCTTCCCATACTCATATTCATGTTAATATTCTGAACTTTCAGCACACAGTTTAGAAGATTTGAAATTAAAAAGAAGAGAAAAGGGGAACATGAAACACTATTTTTAACTATGGGGAAGGTCACTATTTTTAAAGAGAAACTGAACAGCTGACTCCCAACTTTTTAGGGAAGAGATGATCTCCTCCTGCTCCCCCATGCTTGACGTTAAGATTTATTTTTTTATGAATGAGCGCATGAGGGGAAAAAAAAAACAAAAAACGAACATTATATGGCATTTTTGTGTTCAGCAATGAAAATTTAAAGTAAGAATGAAATACTGAAAGGGACACTCAGGGTTTGGGAGATGGGAGTTTGAGATATGCATGGTGTGCTATCTCTCCTCTCCAGGGATATTCATTAAATCTCTTTATTTCCGTACTTTTTTCTCTCGGTATCTGTAAATTGAAGTCTGGGCTAAATTTACTCAACGTTAACTTTTGACTGTAAATATACTACTTTCAGGATGCATATCCATTATGTACATATAAATAGAATTTTTCTGCATGTAGCTATTATGCTTTTAATCCCCCAAAGTAGTTTTTCAGCACCTTTACCTCTTATTATGTGGAGTATACTCAGGGAATGCAAATAATTCAAGTATTTTTTAAGCAAATGCTTCCAATGCAAATAATTCAAACATTTGTTTGAGAAAAGTATAGAAAGAAATGTCAATTTTCAGGTACTTTCTTTCCCTTCTCTGTTATTTTCTATGCTTTATAAAGCATCTTAAGCAGGACTTGTTTTCATGATTACCTCCCAAGTAAACTTCCACCTGTGGATAATTACTAGCAGAGGACCATTGCACCTTAAAGCAAAGCAAAATAAGACGTAAAACCAATGGCAATAAAACAAAACATTTCATCAAAAATGAGTTGGAGTAATAATTCCTAATAAGTAAAAAAGGCAAGCAGGGGAATTATTTGCACAAGGATGAGAAATAAGCCAAGATTTTCCTCTTTTACCCTCTCAATTAAGCTGTAACATATACTCATGAAAAGGATAGTCCTGAATGTCCCAGAGGCACAAAAGAGGGTGGACCTACTTAGTTTATTTCTAAATTGTCAGCTCTTTTTTTTCCCTATTCTCTCAGTAAAATAAACTGTTTTGCTGAATAAGAGGGTTAAGAAAAGGCCTGAGTGAGTCACTCCAATTTGTTTCCACATTCTGAACAGTCAGTAAAGAAATTTATTGCCTCATTAGGCATTTTGAGTAGATTTTTCTGGAAACCTGAGTGACGTAAGGTAGAAAAGTAACCTAGTCAGACCGTTTAAAAGCAGTCGCAGCTGAACTTGTTTTTGAAATTGCAAGTTGCCTGTTAGACTGGAATGACATAGTGATTTGTTTCACGGAGTGGTGCCAGGCGGTGGGGCTGGTTTCAAGGAGGAAATTGTGTCTATTTTCAGCAAGTACTAAAAAATGCTGTAAGATGACAGAGGCCGAGATGCCTGAGGAGGGCAGTGGTCTCAGAAATGAGATCCAGGGTGAGCTTCGTTTAGTGCACACAATGAAAATTGTGCCCTTGAGGCTGGATGGAAATCTTAACAGCCCACAGGACGCACATGGGATGTCTTGTTCTCTGTCCCTCCTCTTTGTTTCGCTGATACTTAGCTGAGTTCAAATACAGATACTTAACACAGGGCCTCCCTCACACCAAGCATCTGTAACAGCTCTACCTCTGGTCTGGTGGTGAGCTTCAAAGACTCGTCAGTGGTCAAGTGAGTTTGTAGCCTCTTTCCACACGCTGTGCACTTGTAATTACGTCTCCAAGAAGGAAAGGAACTTCTCCTTAACCTCTTTGAAAATGACAAAAAGTTGGCAGTAGCTGAAGTATTTTTTTTTTTTTGAACAAAAGAATGTCGAACTCACTTCAAAATGTAAACAACCCAGGAGGCAAAAACTCTAAAGGACAAATGATTTATTAATAAGTAGGACGCAGTGACTTGCTTGCCCAAACTAACTTTCTTTTCGTATGTTTAGCAGATAAAACACATTCATCATGATCAGTCTGCACTGTATCAAAAGAGAATTTGATAAATTAATCACAGCCAACCATAAAACAGGGAAGTTTTAGGGAATTCTCCAGATAAAAGGAGTGGAAATATTTGCTTCTCATAATGAAAAGAAATGGGTGCGTGTGTGTGCGTGTACATAAATATGTACACATATGTACACATGTGTCTATACACATAGATTATATATATAATATATATTTTTTATATATGTATATACTATATATGGCATCCTAACGAACATCCTATCCTTCCATTAAGTTGGAGAATAATGAAATAAGGGGAAAATAAAGGTTTAATCTGAACCTCCTCCTTTTCTTATTGGCCAAAGAAAGATTTCTCAGCACTGTTTCCTTTCTTACTACAAAAGACTAAATTTGGGAGAGATCTTGGGATATAAAAAGAACGAAATATTTTCTCCACCATCAAATCTTTCAACTCTCCCAACTGGCTGACAGCTTGTTACCAGTATTCTGTTGAACTTCTAGAGAATAGAAGCTGAAAGAGAGAAAAAATAAATGGTAACAAGATGCTGAGAGGGAGACCCTGGGAGAATAGGCTTGGATTCTTGTCCCAGCTTTTCTGAGCTCTTGGGACACAGTTTCCTCATCTGTGACATGTAAGGTTTGGACTGGATAGCTTCAAATTGCCCTTGAAGTTTTAAAAACCTGAGAACCTAACTTGGTGGTCTGGAGGAGATTAAAATCCACTTAAAACTTGAAGGAAGGGATTAAAAGCAGCAAATTGGTGCCTTTCCTCATTACTCCCTTTCTAATTAACATTATAAAAGTTCCAGATCTGAGACCCTGCCAAATTTAAAGGTCTGCTATTTTACATATATATTCTTCTACATCCAATTATTTCTTCCTAAGAAAATATAAGATCAGTTATTTCTTAATGATTATTTGTTGACCATGATGTTCATTGAACTTCTCATGGGTAGTTCAATTCAACAAATATTTAATTAATGACTACTATGTGTTGGGCAGTGAGCAAAGCAATAGAAAATACCACTCCCACTCCCACCAACCCTCTCTCAAAAACATGACAAAATGACAAATAGGCCTTCGTTTAGGGAGCTTAGAGTGTGCCTGGTACATAATAGTTATTCAGCAAATATTTGTTTAATGATTGTATTGATATACAATCAATACAAGGAGACAATTAGAGTATAACATGATAAATGTGGAGAAAGAAATATATATATTTAAATATAACACATGTATAGCTATTCAGAGGGGTAGGAAAAGCTTTGCTTAGAGGAGTCATGGAAATATTTAGGGAGTAGTTGACATTTGAGCTGAGTAGGCTCTACAACGAATAAGATTTCCAATCACGTTTTTGACAGAAGTAGCACACTAGTCTATAGAATGTTTGTGATTGTTGAACACAAGTCTTGTGGGGAGTGGTCATAGGGCATAGGAAATGAGGATGGAAAGATGGTTGAAACAAAATTGGCAAGACTTTTTATAATAGTGGGCTAAGTAGTTTAAACTTATTATGAGTACATAAGACTTCGTACTATAAATAAAGAGAAATAGATTGTTTGTTTGTTTGTTGTTTTGTAAGGAAAACTGTGAGATGACCAGGTTTGTTTTCGTGACATCTAATCCTCCCAGTGTGCCCTCCAGCTCAGGTCATGATCCCAGGGTCTTGGGATTGAGCCCCCATAGGGCTCCCTGCTCAGCGGGAAGCCTGCTTCTCCCTCTTCCTCTGTCCCTCCCCCTCACTCTTGTTCTCTCTTGCTCGTTCTGCTGTCTCTCAAATAAATAAATTTTAAAAAATCTTAAAGTAATTTACTTTCTTTAAGAAATGTATGGTGTTTAAACTATAACACTGAACACACTGAGCAGGTCTTTTCAAATGACACACCCATCTTCAACTTTCTGGAGATTCTGATATGTCTTCTGTCTTCTGAACGCCCCCTCCCCCATTTTTTTTTTAGACTTGCAAATATACCATATGGATTCCAGGTGCCATTCATATTCTGACACAAACTCTAAGAGCACAGAAGTATAACCAATTGTATAAGCAAAAATAAAAATAATAACATTGAGAGCCAGGATATAGTAATAATGTGAGCTCTAGATCCTGACAGCAGAGTAAGATCTTAGTTTTGCCACTGTGACCTTGGCCAAGGTACTTAAATTCTGTGGCTACGTTTTGGGGGTAATATTACCTTCTCTGCCAGAGTTGTCTTGAGGAGTGAGAGTTAATACAGAAGATGGCCTGACACAGAGTATGCCGTCCATAAATTGTTGTGCTCCTGTTGCTCTTAATATGTAATAGAGAAAGTCTGTATAATCTGTTTTTCCCATCCCATTTGATGCCTTCTTTCTGCCCCCATGAGTGATGCTGCTTCTTTTGGGGATGATCTTAGTCCTTCTCAACCTCTTCTACAAGGAACACACATTCTTCTCTTTACCAAAATCATATTTCAATAAGATTTAATACCTGAATCAAAATATACATTCAGATCTTCTCATATTAAATCACAGCTTCTTGTTCTCACCAGACACCAATATTTTTATTCTGTTTTCTTATTCATTTTTTTTCTTAAAATGTTAACTATTCTTTCTGTATCTGCTTCTTACCCATGCATTCATTCAAGGACTGTTTCCTCAGGTATCTCTTTTAGTTTAGCAGTTTAGGAACTATCAAGTCATTCCCTTATCTCAACACACACCCCAATTTGAAAAAAAAAAAACATTTTATTAATACTTCTTCATAGATCTTATTTTTATAAGGCTTAATTAATCTTTATGTGTCTTTTCTACATTTCATTAAGATTTATGCTTCCTTTTTAACTTGTGAAGACAAGATTAGGGTTGGTTAAGTTAGAGGTGTTAGAGCTTGCCTTAGAACATGAAGTCCCAGACTGGACTGAATGTTCTGGAAACTACCTGGTCTTCTACTTACCAGAAAGACTTGTTTAGGAAGCCACTGCCTCTTTCACTATGATGGTTTTCTCTACCATCAACTCTGACAGTGGTTTGTTTTCAGACTTATTTTATTATGTATAAAATAAATCTAAAAAATGATTTAGAAGGGAAATCACTATTCTTGATACTAGACTAAATTTAACACCGATCCAGGATTTTACAATCAGAGTAAAAAACTGGTCAAAAAAATCTGTGATGGATTTATTAATTGATTTTGTTGCATTGTCAAGGTCAATTGGAATTGAAATATGATGAGTGATATTAGTATCACATAAAACAATGAGGTTTTTTCGGTCTCTCCTCTTCAGTAAAACCAAGCAGCCCAGGATATTTTGCATTAATACAAGAAAGCTGGATTAATATTATTAATTATATAGCATTTATATGTTGCAATTGTTCATCTTAACTGAGCTTTCAATATGCTTTCATTTTATTCAGTGGAAGTGAATTTTGTTTATCTGAGCTATTCAGAAGTGAATAACAAAGTGAATAACATTCCAGGCTTGGGTAGACCCTGAGGCACTCTGGTCTTACATTGCTCCGAATTAAAAAAAAAAAAAAAAAATCAGACTAGTTAAATCATCTTTAAAACAGATGGGCTATAGAATGATAATAGATGTTCTACACACCAAACCAGAAAGACTAGCCTAGTACCTTAGATAGGGTAAAATTGTAAGCATAAAGGAAAATAAATAAAACAGCATGTCTGGAGGCCCTTTTTTGACTACATCTCTCTCCATGAAAAATGTTGCAGGGAAATAAAATATGTTCTTACTGAATAATAAGTATAATATGCAATTTATTATCATTACAAGGAATTTTTATTGTGTCTGAAGAATTCCACAGAGAGCCATTACAAATCCATTACAGTGTTTTTAGTTAGTAATCTGCTCTGCTTCTTAGGCCATTCTCATTTTATGCAGTATTAAACTTGAAATATGCATTTCTAGTTCATGCCTGGTCCAAATTCTGTATATAATAGTTGGAAAGGGTTTTCCTTGACTTGTTGGTCATTTCTTAAAAGCACAATATAATTTATTTGAGTAAAATAGAGTGATACTCTTTAAAAAGCAAAAGCTCAGTTTAAACTTGAATGAAGGTTACATTTTTATTTGTAATGATTGAAAGAAACTTACACTTCCAATAGAAAGGGCTTTATAGTTATAATATTAATAATCAAGTTTGATAGGAATATCACCATTTTCCTCTAGAAAAGTGGTTTCTTTTGGATTTTCATTGACTTTGCAGGACATCCCCCCTCTGTCCCTTGGAATTCACAATCCAGGCCTCAACTTAAATTCTTACTTCTTTTGTGTATAATCACATTTTCACATAAGACCTTCCTTCCATCCAGGCTCATCTTTCCAGTTATGTGAATTTCATGACATAATTTTTTGTGCTTTTCCTTTTACTTATACTTTCATATAAACCTTTTACTTCTCCAAATACCTTTTCTAACTGCTTCAATTTTTTACTTTCTCCAAACACTATGTTCCATTTTTTTTTTCCTGTCCTAGAGGTCCATTAAAATCCTCCCTTTTCTATAAAACCTTTTCTGCAGGTAGAAATCTTTTTCTTTCCAATAAGATTGTACATCACTTGTCTTGAACTGATTACATCTGTGGGTAGGACAGAAAAGGATTATATATCTGTTGAATGACCCTCATTTCCCATGGATTCTGCTAGGTGTTCTACATTATATGTCTCATTTAATTCACATAACAACCAAGGAATGGGGAGCTATCCTGCTTGTCATACAGATGAAGAAACCAGGGTCTGGTGAATCTCAGTTACTTTCACAAAGTCTTTCTTGTAGAAAGCAACAGAGAACATAGATTCAAACCTCTCTCTCTTTTTGCACCAAAACCTGTGTTTTTTGCCCTCAGGTGTCTTTCTCTATATGTGAGTCTGTTTCATTTTCTCATCCCACTAACAGCAAGAGTTCTATCATGAGAATTTTTGTTGTTTTAGAAGCACTCACATAGTTGACCTCATAATGGGCCTCATTTCTGCATTTAGGAGTCTTCGTGGAACTCAGATGCAAAGTTGTCCTTTATACTTTTCCACTTGTACTCATTTAAAGCAATGCATATGTTCATAATTGGAAATCTTATGTTTCCCTGTCAGCAAAAAGAAAAGAAAATACATGAATAATGGAGGGACTTTCAGAAAATCTTGCTGTGTTTTCAAATTGGTCATGAACGTAAAAGAGTTTCTTATATTTTCCAAGTTTAACTTTTATTTTTTGTGTTTTGTTCTGTGTGTGGTTGATAATATGTCTCAGTTTATACAGTTTTGTGTTCTGTATAAGACTGAGACCATTTTTCTCAAATCTTCTGAAGCTTCATTGGGGAAAAAATCTCCAAAAAGTGCATGGACTTTGAACAAACTTAGTCACGCTTAAGAAGGCCAGTGTTTAATACATTACCTTGAGTTTGGTATCATTTAAAAAACAAGAGAATTTTAAAAAACATTAAATGAAATAACATGTTTGAATACAATTTTCAGACATATCCTACTTCTGTGTAGAGGGAGCGAATTACAAAGGAAGTCTTTACAGAGCCCATCAATATCTAAGGAACTTGGAGAACTACTGGCCAGCAACTCGTACGGTGCTCTGTAAATACTGTCCATCAATTGTTTATCATTTTGTTCTAAGCCAAACTCCTAAATAACTTGAATAGAAAAAAAGCTTTAGATGATTGGATAATATTTCCGTATAAGGTCAACATAAATCTCTCTTGAAAATGTGTTACGAGTCAAGCAGGACCTGTCCAATATTATTTATGCTAAAGGAAAATTTATGCTGAATATTCTGTCAGCTACTGCATATTAATTGTGTAAGATGAAGGAGAGAGCTAAGAAAATTAAAACAGAAAACAGAAGGCTTCGTTGTTGGTCTCATGGGATTTGCTCTGTAACAAAGAACCCAAAGCATTGACTTAAACAGAGATACACATGCACACATCACATATCAAGATAGCATAACTGCTGGGGCCCCTCAGTGGCTTAGTTGGTTAAGTGTCTGTCTTCAGCTCAGGTCATGATCTCAGAGTCCTGGGATGGAGCCTCGAGTCGGGCTTCGTCTCCCTCTGCTGCTCCCCTTGCTTGTGCTCTCTCTCTCTGTCAAATACATAAGTAAAATATTAAAAAAAAAAAAAAAGATAGCATAACTGCCCCCAGAGGCACAGATGAGTTCATTAGACACTGCCATGGCCATCTAGCATGTTACCAAGGAGGTACCATTTGAGCAGAGGCTTCAAGGAAGGGCAGAGTTTTGTTAGGTAGAAAGCTGGTGGCACAACAATTTGGATGGGAAGAAGAATGTAAATCAATTTGCAGAACTGGCTTAGAAGAAATGTTTGCAAGAAACATCAGATTGACTAAAATGGAAGCTTGTTCCAATAAACACAATCTTGTCTTCTTTTTATTTATATTTTCTTACCTTGCATCTCAGTTGACCACTGTTTTTGACTAGTACTACTATGTTTAATATCTCTGCACTTTTATCAGATGTAAGATGTAAGCTTTGAAGTCTTGGACACAAGTGACCCAATCCTTTGAGGGTCTGACCACTCGACAGGATCCACTGATCTCAGCTGCTAGATAGTTGATCACTTTGCTCACCAGGAAACATCATCCCATGAAGCCATGTCCTAACAGCACCAAAATCTTCACCTTCTTGAGAAGCTAAACCAGTAGTGTTATGGTTCACTTCTACACATTCTCCAGCTGTGCCTAAACAGCTTGATTTCTCATCTCTTTCATGGTGAACAGAAATATTCTCAGAAATTCTTTTTTTCCTTTGAGCTACCAAGATTTTTGGCCTGCCTTTTTGTTGGTCGTTTCCTGAAGGGGATTGGAGTATCTGACGATTTTAAACCACTTTTCTGAGAACCAGTACATCCTAAAAATGGTCTGAGGCTTGTCCTTTGATTATCTATAGGGATCACCTTTAGAAGAGTTGCACAAGAGACCAGATTGAAACAGGAATCTGTCAGGTTCCCTGTTGCATTTTTTTAATTCCCCCCCCCCCCCCCCCCCCCGCCCACAGCTACATCCAACAGAGGTGACCTGAATTTTCTCTTTGATGTTGCATACCATGAATTCCCATAGCAGGTCAGGGACAAAGGGAGAATTTTAAAGCTTTTTTTTCTAACATTGCCTTGGCAGATACTGACTAATTGTATCCCAGGAACATGCTCCTGATTTTAGAATCATAAACATCAGTAGGACTGAGATGCTTGCAGAGTGATACAGTGACTTTGATTCCTCTTGGGTGGTCAAAACACAGCATGTGTGATATTTTTACAAACTATGGTTCACAGAGCACATAGTTCTAGAGCATTTTGTTTTCATTATGTTCGTGTCAATGGAAACAGTTGTGCTTCCTGATGTCTTACTGAGATGGCCTTTTTGGTAATTTTAGGCTACTTTCCCAAGGATACTGCATGTTGCCTGACCCTTATTCCTGAGGAAATAAGTAGGACTTGGACTGACTTGTGGATAATGTACTTTCTTTAAGAATGGCAGAAGGGAAAACATCAGACTAGGATGCGCTCCAGAAATAATAATGGAGAATCTCATCCTGTTTTGTAAACTCTTTGTACTTTGCTCTTTGTGTGATTTGTGGGAATATTATTTTTTAAAGGACCATTATATTTTGGAAGACATTATGTTGCATTAAACTTGTTTTAGAGTTAAGAAAGAAAAATAAGATGTTATTAACGAGTTCATAAAAATTGGCTTTAGTATACCTAGGAAGTTTTGTGTGTGTGCTTATTCTGAATTTACAAGTCAACATTTTTTCTCTCTAGCAGCTTTATTTGGAGTGCCCATGGTGATATAAAGATGAGAATGAACAATACCCAACCAGTGCTTTAGTTGAAGAAATTTCAGTGTTCTGGAAATAAGGTAAAAAAAAAATATAGATACAGATTAGGTCTCCACATTCCCTTTGTTAAAAAAAAAAAATTAAATCAAGTTTGTTCTACAGATTCCTTCAAGAAGATATTTACCACCAAATTCAATATATGGCTTGTTTACAAACACCTCGTCTAATGCCTCAGTGTTTTTTTGTTTTTTTTTTTTTTGTGTGTGTGGAGAGTATTATGTTTTCTAAAGAATACATTTATTCATTCACTTAGTGAAATCATATTGGTGATATTATCTACTTTTGTGGAGTATTTTGAAGAAAAAGAGGATATATGCCTATTTGATTTGACTTGCATAATTCTAAACAAAGGAAAGAGGATTAGGTTAGGTGAGTACCCTGTTTCTGTTTTATTTTCACCACATAAAAATATGCCCACACCCTTAGATTGCAAATTAGTTTAAAAGTTAAGTATCTAGAGAAATAAACCCTTTGGCACATGTGCAGGGAGACATCACTTTCAACTTCTTTAATTTGTATTTTTCTTTTGCATTGTTAAGTAACATTCATATTTCTGGGTCATGATTCGTCAACTTAGATCTCATTGATTGAGTCCTATTGCTAGAGATGAAGGACTAAACTTTCTTAAAACCCCCCCTTCCTTTACTTTATTCTTTCATGTTAGCTATGTCACATTTTAGTTTAAATCTCTATCGGGGTTTTTAACTGTTATGACTATTCAAGTAATGTTTGCTGCGGACCCTGGTGATAGGGCCCGATAAAAAATTTATTGTAGAACTTCTCTTTTTCTTGAATTAGCACATGCTTCATTTATTTTTCTTTTTTGCTCCATTTCTTTTCTCCCTTTCTTATTCTCTCCCTCTCTCTTCTTTCCTTTCTTTCTTATTTTGCAGTCTTCCCTCAAAGCTCCAAAATTTTTATAAAATGCTTCTCTTTAATTTTTTGCATAGGTGAGTTGGTCAGAATCTAGCTCCTTTCTCTCTCTCTCTTTTTCTCTAGAAGAACTACGTCCTGGAACCCTCTCTTCCCCACTTTTATCTTGTCTGGTTGCTCTCTAAAGCACCCTATAAAAAGATGTCATTCAGAGGTATTTTTAGATGTCATCTTAAAAATGTTTATTTTCATATTATGACGTTATAACCTCTTATTTCTAGAAATTATATCCTCATTTTACTTATTTACTTCTTCCCTTGCCCCTCTTTTGGTTGGAACTCATATTGTAGTAATGTTTTTGAGAAGGGTTCTACAGATGATAAATATTTTATAAACTTGCATGTTGAAAGATGTTTTTATTCTACTTGATACTTGATTCAATCTTTGGGAATAGAATAAGAGCTTTAAAATATTTTTCACTCAGAAATAGGAGCATTTTCCCATCACCTTCCAACTTCCAATGCTATTGTTGAAAGACCACCATCAGTTTGATCCTGATCTTGTGTATAAATCTACTTTCTCCACTAATAAGCTTTTGAGATCTTCTCTGTATTTCTGGTGTCATTTATCAGAATATGTCTTAGAGTGGGTTTTTCTTCATCCCTTGTCTTGGGACACTTGCTAGGTTCTTTCAATCTGGAGACTCATGCTATCAGTTATGAGAAATTTTCTAGTTTTTTTTCCCTAATAATTTCTTTACTACCATTTTCTCTCATCTCCATTTCTTGAATTGCCAGCTGTGGATTGTTGGATTATCTCTATTGATGATCTATGTGAATAAAATCTTTTCTCTCCTCTATTTGTCTTTTTGAATTTACTCTACTTTATCTTCTAATACTTTTACTAAAATCTGACTTTTGGTGTTCATATGTTTAACTAACATTACCCTTTTTATTCTCTGCTTTTTTCTTTTATATTTTATTTTATCCTGTCTTGTTTTCTTGAGGCAATATCTTTTTTCATATTTGGGGACATTGTTATTATTTCTTTGAAATTGTATTTTTCTCACTGCATATTCTCTATTTCCCTGCAATTCTTTTCTTTCCCTTATATTGTTTCCTCTTTCTTCCCTGATGGATCTTTGGTGATGATTTTTGACTTCCCAACCATATTCTTGAAGGAGACACTAAAAACCTAAATGGAATTTTGTGCACAGGAAAGATGCTTGTCAGGCTGTAGGACTCACTTATGATGCCCTGAGCTGACAGTTGCTGTTTTGGAGGACAGGACATATTAACATCTGTAGCTGAGGGTTTTGTTTTTTTGTTTTGTTTTGTTTTGTTTTTTTCCTCTGTGGGAGTTATTTACTCAAGAGAAAAATTCTTAATCTTCTATTGGAGGATATGAACACCCTGGGGTTTAGCTAGGGAAGATAGAGGTATCATAGTTCTTAATGTACCCAGACTTTCATGTAACCTTTCAGCTTTTAGCACCACATCCTTTGCTGCCTTTTGTATTATAGATTAGGGTCATTCTAGTTCAGTTTCTCCAGATAACATTTCTTTCCTTTAGAAGTGAGAAGGGTTAGTCCCCTTACCCCTTTTTAGTGGATGTACAGTCATAGGTAGGTGTCTGTTTCTCTTAAAGTCTTTCAGTCTCTCTCTTTTCAAATCCTGGCCTCAACCTCACCTTTGACAATATCCAAATGTTCCAGTATCTGGGACTTTTCTTGTGGGTATGCTTGTTACTTTTAATTATTATCTCCTACTTACACAGTTGTCTTTCTTCTTTTCTGTTAAATTAAATGCCATTATTCCACATACTTTTTGTCTTTAATTTAGAGATATAAAAGTCTCTAGTTTAAGAACATATTTGAATTTGTGTGGTAATCTGATAATGACCCTCAAAAATTTGTCAATGTCCTCATTTCCAAGTCTGTGAATGTTACCTTATTTGGAAAAATGGTCTTTACAGATATAATTAAGGATTTTGAGATGTGGAGATTATTCTGGGTTATCCAGTTAGGCCCTAAGTGCCATCACAAGCATTTTTATAAAGAGAGGCAAAGGGAGGAGATTTGACACACACAGAGGAGAGGATGATAGGAAATTGGAAGCAGAGATCAGAGTAATGTGGCTTCAGGCCAGGGAATGCCAGAAAATAGAGGAGCCACCAGAAACTAGAAGAAGCAAGGAACAGGATTCTTCTGCAGAATCTCCATAGAAAGCTTGGCCCTGCTGAAAGGCTTTATTTCAGCCCAGTGAAACTGATGGTGCAATTCTGGTCCCCAGAACTGTAAATAAATTAATGTTTGTTGTTTTAAGCCACCAAGTTTGTAGAAATTTGTTACAACAGCTGCAGTAAACATGTTGTTCATATTAGAGTTTCTTTTTCTCCTTTATGCTTTGTGATAATTTTTAAAAGGAGAAAGAGAGAGAAAGATACATATTTCACCTTCTTGACACCGGAATCATTTAAATCTTTGACTTAGGATAGTTTTATTTTAATAATTTTATATCTTATAATTAGAATGCTCACTATGGGAGGTATTGGAGCTTTCTCAGATAAGGAATTTTAATAATGTCTTCATTTATTTTTCTCCTCTTCTTATTATGTAGTATCTCCTATCAAACAGATATTACATACTTCCCTCCCTTTCCTTTCCATTTTCTTTCTTTCCTTTCTTTTTCCAATAGTCTATTGATTATTTAATTAGTGTTAGGCATTGTGTTGAACTTTGAGAATATAGACTGATAAAGCTGTTTTACTGCCTTCTATGATGAGTTCACTATCTATTGATATAGAAAAGGAACAAAAATAACATTTAGTTAATACAAAACATAAAACCAGAAACAGAAATAAAATCAATAACTAAAATAGAATACTGTAAGTGCTAAATTAAATGTATGAACAAAACGCTGAGGTGTCCCAGACATATAGTGAATTGTTCTGCTTGACAGAGACTCAGAGGATTTATGAAGTAGAATCTGAACAAGGTCTTAGGGGATGGGTTGGATTTTTATGAAGAACTAAATAGGGAAAAGTCATTTTATGGAAAGAGACGGCCTCTGTGGAAGGCATATACATGTTAAAGAGCATGGATTGCTTTGGCATGGCAAGATATTCAATAGGCTTGGAACATAGATTAAAAAGTAGGGGAGTATACGGTCATGAAACTCTAAAGGTTGGAGTCAAATTATGAATAACTTTTTTTTTTGCTTGCAGTAAGGAATTTATATATTTTTAATCGAAGTATTCATATAATTTCACTCCTGTGGAATTTAAGAAACAAAACAAATGAACAAAATAAAAAGAGACAAAAAACAAGCTTCTTAAACTGATGGTAGCAAGAGGGGTGGATGCTGGGGTGATGGGAGAATAGAGAAAGGGGGCCAAGAGATACAAAACTCCAGTTGCAAAACAAATAAGTCATGGAGGTGAAGGTACAACATAGGGTGTGTAATCAATAAGATTGTAATAACATTGGTGGTATACAGGAACTACATTTATTATGGTGAGCATTGAATAGTGTACAGAATTGATGAATCATTTTATTGTACATTTGAAACTAATATAACACTGTATTTTAAAAGGAGATGTAAAATACACACGCACACACACAGAGTAAAATATTATTCAGCTATAAAAAAGAATGGAATTTTGACATTCGCAACAACATGGCTGGACGTAGAAGGTATAATGCTAAGTGAATTAAGGAGTTTAGATTTTTATTATTTTGGAAAAGGGGGAAATGGGCTTTAAGCAGGAAATTGGCATGGTTCATTAGGAATAAAACTGGCAGCCTTTGATTTCCACACTGATGAAGAGAAGCTGAGAGATCAACTAAAAGTCTCTTGTAAGAGACTAGGTGGGCAGTTACATGACAACAACCTGAGTCAAAGCAGAGGTCATGGGACAAAGATAAAAGAATTGGATCCAGAGATGGTTATGAAACAAAATTTGCAGAGTGATGGAATTTCTACCATTAAGTAGAAATGGTAAGCACAAAGTTAGCAGTCACAGAATGCAGCTAGTTGCTGTGGGAGAGGAACAAAATTGGGTCTGGGAAGGGCAGAGGACATGACACCAAAAGTGATTATTTGAAGAAAGAAGGAACAAGTTATATGAAGAAGAGGATCATGGAAACAAACTGTAGCAGCAAGCTCTCTAAATACTAGAGGCAACTGAAAAAAATGACTTGGATGTGAGAAACAGATTGGCTGTTGGATCAGATCTAAGTGACATGCAAGTGCTGGTGTAGAAAGTCTAGTGGGATGTGACATATGAAGAAACCAGTGAGTGGAAACCTCTGGTGAATTTTCCTCATCCTTTCTTTCCTAAGTGTTCATTTTTACATTTCTACCAATCGTTATGCCTGGAACAGTTTTTGTCCTATAGCATGCAGCTTGATCTCCACTAGATGCTTGCGAGAGGCCTGTTTTATCTCAGAGATCTTCCTCCATAGGTGCCAAATGGAATCCAACTCTAGTTCTTGCCCAAACTCTGCCACCATATGTGAGCCTTACTGTATGAGTGGGCATGTGCCTAATGCTTCTAATCTCTTTTCCTTGACTGAGCTTTTTACCACTCTATCTTCCTAGGGTGTTTCTGGGGCTCAGGCAGATTTAACTACCAACAGCTAGAGCAGTGACTCAACTAGATGAAAACCATAGACAGTGAGGGCACATGGGGACTTCTCAGTATCCCGTGTGTGATTAAAGACAATTCAGATAAAAGGACCCCTGTGTAGCCTTGGCCTTGCAGAAGATCCTCCCCAGGCAGCTCAACACTTGCCCCTTCTGTAAATTCCTATGGGACCAGGCCCCAGTTGTTACCTCTCACTATGCAGGACACACACCCATCCTAATTTGATCCAATTTGTGACTTTCTTGTGTGCATAATTTGTAAAGTTCTTTATTTTCTTCAGTCTTAACCAGACTCATACTTTCTGATCATTCTAGAACCCTCAACCGCATCTACAGTCATCTCCAGTCCAGTGAGTCTACTTTCTACATTATCTTCTAAATATCTGCTATGGCTTTAGAAACGTATGTCAGAGCCAGTTACACACATGCATTTCCTATCACCCCTTCAAGGAGTCCTGTTCTTAGTTTGCTTCTGAGCTGCCATTCTATTCATTCATTTATTTTCTCAGATTGTTCCAGTTCATCTCTGTGTCTGTCTGTCTCTTTCTGGATTTTTCCGTCTCTGTTCTCTTTTTTCTCTCTCCCTCTACCCCCAGCCCCCACTATTTTTTTATCTCCATATTTTACTTCCATGCTCTGTTGGTCTTAGTTTTAATACTATCTTTAAATGACAGCACCCAGACTGCCTTTATATATTTGTTGAAACGACTAAAGTCATTGAACTAGGTACTTTCAGACAACCGGGACTCCTGTTCCAGGAGCAGATTTTGCTTTTATATTGCAATATTTTGTTCAACTTTCACTTTTCATTAATGACCCATTTGGGTAGAGTTCTCTGCATTTTCTTTTCCTTTTTTCCTCCTCCCTCCCTCCTTCCCTTCCTTCTTTCTTCCTTCCCTGTCTTCCTTCCTTCCTCTTTCCTTTTCTTTTTAAACAACCTCACTCAACTCCCTACTTGCTTACTCATTTTGCTTCACATATCCTAAACTATAGTAACTTTTTTTCTTGTTTTCCTGCTGCTGCTCCAATCCACTGGGAACCACACAGACTGGGAGGGTCTCAGACATGAGTTATTTTAGATTGTGGGGGAAGATCTAATTAAGGGTCAAAGTAGTAGATGTCGGGGGAGGGCGATTGTCACTGAGTGAAAGACAGGACTGTTGCCATATGCTCTAAAGGAGAAAACAAAGGTTTTGTGCATACTTGAACATGTTTTTTCATGTAGTTTTAAATTTTTCCTCTAGATCTAAGGACCAAGTTAGCTGTGAAATCAAAGGGAATGGGAAATTTTTCAATTAATTACAAAAGAAGACTCATTCCAACTACTGACTGACTAGATTTGAGAGAGTAAATAATCCAAACTAAATTGAAAGTTTCAAGATTTATGGTCAAGAGAATGCTGGAATTAAGACGATAGTAATGCCTGCCTCTAATTTTATTTAATGATTACTTCCCTTTTATAAATGAACTATGGCTAAATTATAAATAACTTAGAAAGAAAATAAAGAAATAAAATAATACAGTTTTCTGCCTGAGATGACAGTTGTTATTGACATTGGGACACTGATCCTTTTACTATATTCAGAAATGTTATAAAATTTGAATTATATATTATCTGGAGTTCGTTTTACTCCTCCCTTTTTTTCCTGATGTTCACAACTACAAATGCTTAAAATAATTATTTTATTTTATGTATTTTTCATTTTTTATTTCAGTATAGTTGACACGATGTTATATTAGTTTCAGGTGTACAACTTAGTGATCTGACAAGTTTATCCATTATGCTATGTTTACCACAAGCGTAATATACATTTACATGCCTTTTATTTCGATGACTTATTCTTTCCACAACTGGACTCCTGCATCTCCCTCTCCCCTTCACCCACTTTGCCCACCCCCACCCCTCCTTTCTAGCAACTATTAGTCTGTTCTTTGTGTTTATAGGTCTGATTCTGCTTTTTGTTTAAATGGCTACATAAAATACCATATCATAAAAATAGATATACTCTTATTTTCAATTTTGTAAGCAATTATAAACAGCTTTGTACAAAACTGTTGCACAGTTTCACGTAGGACTTTCTTACTAATGAGTCTTAATTTTCCTACAAAAGAATCTTTGACACAGTACATGCTTGATACAATATTATTGGGAATCCTGACCTACTTCTGAGACTTCATTGCTAGGTGCCTCTCTGGAAGTGTTTTCTCTTATATATTATCATATTGGAACCTTACATTGTATTTTAGATTATTGCTCAAATATTATTACACCAGAGAGACATTTCCCTGAGCACATATGTAAAATAATGCCATATTTACCACCTCCATAATCGCTCATTATTTCTTTATCCTGCATTATTTTTTATCTTAGTATTCAATAGTACCTAATATGTTATGTTTGTTTTATTGTCTCTCTCTGTATCCTAGAATCTATGGTAAATGAGACCAGAAATCCAATCTATTTTGTCAAACAAAACAGTGCCTCAAATAGTTATTGGCATATAGTAAGTGATTCATAAATATTTGTTCAATAAACAGATAAACAAAAATGAAAAAAAAGTAAGAATTTTGGTACCTATAAACTAGTTTCTTTCCAGAAAGTTTGTTCCAAGTTAAATGTTCAGAAGGACAGAATAATTCACTTTGAACAATAATTTTAATATTTTCAAATAATAGGAAAAACTTATGCTAAGTCTCAGTGTTGGTTTAGTTTTCATTTTTTTCTTTGAATTATCTGTGTCTCTTCTTTATATTTTTTACTAATATGTTTCTTTAAAATCATGTACAAGAGTTTATATGCATTGTGTTGAAATTGTTCACATTTTTATAGTTATTTTCTTATGTTTTATGACATCATAGACAAAATATGTGTGGAATGGTATATTCCAAGATTTCTTCCCCTGAGCTCACCTACACTGTTGCTATAGACTTCAAACTTTTCTCCTTATTTTTTTAAGTTTGTCATCATGTCACTCATGATTTTTCAGTCTCATTTCTTATCCTTGCTTCATTTTTTTTTCTTTATCCATGTGACTCTCTTTTCTTTTTAAAAGTACGTATTTCCTTTTTATTTTAGGCCATTTCTTCCTTCTTGTCATATAATATAGGGGTCATGTCTTTGTGGATTCTATTTAAAATGCCTGTTCTCAGGGCACCTAAGTAGCTCAGTCAGTTGAGCATCTGATTCTTGGTCTCAGGTCAGGTTGTGATCTCAGAGTTGTGAGTTTAAGCCCTATGTTGGGCTCCATAGTGGAGCCCTTACTACTTAAAAAATAAAAATAAAAATGAAAATAAAAATAAAATAAAATGTCTCTTCTCACTTATTTTAATAGATGATACATTCAGTTACTGCTATCCTTTTGGCAATCTTCTTTTCCCATTTTCTCTGTTGTAGTTTTATATAGGCCCTAACTTCATATTTGTTTTCTACTTCCTCAACAACAAACCAGCTTAGATCTAGATCCAACATCATGTGTACAACCAGATGATACCTGTTGTTTTCTTACTATCGACTTCTTGCCAGTTAAAACTTATTTATGCTGATTAAATACCCTTCCTGTCACCGCAGGTGGGTGACATGTTGTTGTGTAGACCTCCCAGCTAGACACTAGGAAGCAGATGTGGAGTCTAACTTTCTTCTCTAAAGGGAGGTGGTCTCCTGTGTCTCCAAACTTGTTTTACAAACAGGAAAAGCTATCCTTTCTATTATGTGTTTCTTCCCACCATCTTCCTACTGTGGCTACCATCTACATTGCTTTAACTAAATCTGGGGAGATAAAATGTGTCCCATGCCAGTCCTCTCTCTTCCTTCCTATTTTTAAATCCTAATGACAAAACAGAAAGAGATGGTACTATGAAGATACTACTCCACATATCTCAAGAAACAGTACCTTCAACTGATAACCAGTGATATCATGGCATGCCAAGGTTTTAGTGGAATGGGTCAATGAATCTGTATTAGTTAACCAAGAAATGTTGAAATACTTTCTTGACTTTCAAATGAATAGGATTAATCCATCTATGGGTATAGACCACCGGTTGTTTTTTCTTAGTCCAATAACAATAACTTTAGAGGGAAGGTAAAGAAATTGCCTTGATTAATTTTAGTTTTCAGAATTATTGTATGATGTGTTTTTCTCTGTAGATGTTTTAACAGAAAGTGTGCTAAAAACAATTTATGATGGCAGAATGCTAATTAGATGTCTTGAAAACTAGAAGTTTGATAACATGTTTTTTAAGACTTATTTTGGTTTGTCTGTTTTTCCATTTCAAGTGACTATCTTCCAAAGCATTGTAGACGATTAGGGAAAAATACATAAGTGCAGAGTAAAATTACTGTGGGAAATGTTAGCTCCACATAATAAGTGGCTTTTTGTTGGTATTATGTAATCCTTAGAAATTATGTCTTTATAACTTAATATGGAACTATTACAGCCTATCACTTTGAATGGCTTTTTAATTAATTGAAACATAAAAAACACATGACAGAGTTTTAGTGGTAAAGTTACCTGAGCTATTGAAATACATTATTTTTTTAATTGTTCTTAATCATATATATATATATATATATATATATATATATATATATATATTTTACTTTTAAAGATTTTATTTATTTATTTGCCAGAGACAGAGAGAAAGAAAGAGTGAGCACATAAGCAGGGGGAGCAGCAGGCAGAAGGAGAAGCAGGCTCCCTGCTGAGCAAGGAGCCCTATGCAGGACTCAATTCTAGGACCTTGGGATCATGACCCGAGCTGAAGAAAGACAGTTAACCAACTGAACCACCCAGGCGTCCTGCTATTGAAATATTTTAGATGAATTTAGCAAAAGTTATCTTCTGTGTTTGACTAAATCACCATGACATCTAGAGTAACAGACTTCTCCCACATAAAATGAAGATGGAAAATAAGTCAGTTCAAGTTGGCAAACTTTTTTTCAATAGCATCCTAGTAGGTATCTTTTCAATGTAAGATACCACACCTTAGCAAAGGGGATTATTATTACCATAAGGTGTGTGTATTCAGAAATATCTGTGGTTGTTTTACTCAACTGACCATTAAAAAAATATATGTTATCTGCTGTGACATCGCAAAGTTCTTTCAAATGCTGGTGTATATTTTGTGTTTTAAGTAGGTGATTGGTGACCTTTCTGCGCTTACCTGCAAGTCCACTGTTTTGTGTATGTAGAAGCTCTCTTATAAGAGGCGAAATCCTTGAGGTGTATGATCATTGACTTCTGACTAACTCTGGGGAGTTAGTGGTTAATCTTGAATCAAGGCAACAAAAAACTGAAGCTTGTTCTTAAGAACAGATGAAAATAAACATAGAATTACAGAATGGCATTGAGTCAAAGAAACTTCTAAAGATGAGGTATCTTTCAAGAAATAATTAGAATTCTTCATATTCTATGTATCTGTTGGCTATAGGGCCCCAGAATCTTTTGAATAATGCTTGTTTTCAAAATATAAAATGTGCACCACTGAATCACTGGAAGGTATCAAGTCATTATTATAATTATTATTAAACTTTTTTTTAGTTGTTATTACGTGGGAATAATTTGTAGGGGATATTCGATTTTCTTTATAGAGATACAATTGCCATATAACATATTAGTTTCTGCTGTATAACATATTGAGTCAATCTTTGCATTAACTTATTTTATTTTTTATACTTATTTAGAGGCAATGTCAGACTCCATTTCCAAATCTGTCATTGACTGCTATTGTGCATTGGAGAAAGTGGAAACCCCTCATTTCCTCACTAGCTACCATAAGTGATTTTAACACTCTATTTGTTACTACAGTTTTCTAAAATGTTCCTATCCCCCAGATAGTATTCTCTGATCCTGTTTCTTTCACCTGCCTTATTCATTTTAGAGCTTTTTGGTTTGTTTATTAAGGTCAAACAATGTCCGGTTTGAAGATAATTCAGTTGACCAAGTAAAGGTTAATGAGATGGAGATACTATGTTCAGCATCCATTTGGAATTCTCTCATTCCTATATGGTGTGGCACCAGATGAAGCTCTGGGGTATCACCAAGTAAATAGGGAGAGAAAATGTGGGTGTGCCAAATCCATCTTTGAATAATGGCTATTTTGTGCATGGGGGGGCAGTTATCTAATATAATCACTAGAAAGCCTGTGCTCCTTAATTGAATTGTAGTATTCAATAGCATGAATTTGATTTGAGATAAAATGCCCTGATATTCCAGTGTCATTAACTCATTGATAATGATGGTGGCTATTATCTTCGAAGGGCTTTTGAGTAATACACAAACTTAATGTATGAAGGTTAAACAAACCTGTATTGCAAAAGATTGATTTTCTCTTTAGTGTTTGCTTATTTTCTATTGTTTTGAACTCTCGTTTGTTGATATTTATTAAAGAGAGGAAGCATTTGTCTTAACTAGAGAACACATGAAATTCTAATTAAGATAGTTACAAGAAGGGAGAAGTCATGGCATTAAGATAATATGTAATCTTGTAAGAGTTTAAAATAGCAACTCCTGTCTCCCAAAATGGTTTGATTTTGATTTCCTTGAGCATAGAGAACTGAGTTTACAGTAGTTGAACTCTGTAGTTTGGTGTAAGTCAGTATCTTTAAAAAAACTGAAACAAAACCTAGACACTCAGTGATTAAGTGATGCTTGTAACTGTATGACCGATTAGCTGTTTTGTCATTTCTATATTCCCAGCTTGGAATCTAATATAAAAGAAATACTTCACTACTTTGTTCTAAATCCCGTCTGATCCAACCTGGAATAAATATATTGTTGTGGGTTTCTTAATAGAAAAAAAAAATAACATCTTTGAGGAAATAAATCGTCGTTTCTGCAGAAAGAAACTTGGAATTCACCTTTGGTCTACTTCTTATCTTTGGTGTATTTTCTATTAAAAAGACTTCTAGATTTTAGTGGCTGCTTCGTTTTGGTTATCTAAGCTGTAATAAGTAGCCTTGGGACCCCCGAAGGCACACCCCACACACTTATGCTGGGTGACCTAAGGTCACAAGTAATGGCTGCAAGCTAATTGATTGAGAAAGGCTTGTCTGGCGGGGCCTCTCTGCGTCCTCCCCTTACATTCCTTAGTTCTGGGAGAGAGGCACTAGCCGCTCAGCGAGCAAGGAAGGAAAAAAGAGAGGAAGTTTCTCTGCGTTCCGATTCCTCTCTGAATTCCCTGGTAGTGAGCTTCCTTCTCTCCACCCACTTCTTCCCAAGAACTCCTTAATTTGAAGGTGAACAACCTAAAGCCTGATCCCAGAGAGGTCCCCGAAAGGTGATTTGAGTGTTTATTGAACCGAAAGAACAAATTACCTACTTGAGGCGGTGGGCAGCCTATGGAGATTATACTAGAACTTCAGCAAAGTGCACAGCTGCCTAAAACAGAAGCCGGGACTCAGACTGACAGGCAAATAAGCCAGCTTGTGGAAGGGGCCTCTGGGTGGCAGCTCTGGGCTATTGGGTGTTGGACAACCCTAGGCAAAACAGAAATGGAACAGGGGCAGAAAATAGCACACTTTTACGCTACGCAACTGTTGCTTTCGCATGGTGAGTGCAGATTTAAGATATTATTTAAAATATACTTTCTGTGTTGTGAGACGAGTAAAGAGATCTATTGTGCTTGGAGGGAAGTTACAGCAGGAGCCTTTCTTTTAAGCGCTGAGGTGATGTGGTTTTGTTTCTGCTTGATTTCACATTAAACTTGGCAATGCTAACAGAGAAATACAACATTTGTATTGTCTCGCGTGTCCTTTCTCTTAAAACTGTCCTTTTGTTTCAATCATGCTTCTCTTCAACCTGAATAAATATTGTCTTAGGCAAATCATCTGTGGAATGGATAATGAAGGAACAACGGTGTGACAGAATATAAGTAAACATTTCATTTTGTCCAACTTTGTGTCCCTTTTCCACGGCTTCCCGTTCTGCCGCCTTATCTCAGGAATATATAGCGCGGACTGTATGAAAAGAGCTTTGTGTGAGAATTCCTCCCTGTTACAGGGTCAGGGCCTGGGCGTTATCTGACTGCCAGCAAGACTCACTAGGGTGTCGTCTCATTTTTAACCTAAAGTAGGAAAAAAAAGTGCATCTTTACATATTAAAAAGTAAGTGTTTTGACTCCAGGAGTTGCCTTCTTAGGGTTTACGTGTGTTAGTCCTGGCCAAGGACTGTTTCAATTTCTTTTGAGAAGCAGCATGCAAACTTCTTTTGTTTCTTTTTTTTGTCCTGTTTGCTCACATTTCACCATAGAAATTTTGCACACAGTTCTTTTTTTTGTTGGTTTTTTTGTGTTTTTTTTTGAATTTTAATTATCTTGAAACAATATTGAGACGTTTTTATTTCAGTGCAAATATGTTGGAAGTGAGTTGGCTTGCTTTTCCTGGAAAAAAAAACCTCAGAGTGTAAATGGTGCTTAATTCCTAGTTGAGCCATACTTATAATTCTATTTTAAATGTGCTTCTTGTTCTTTAAAAAAAAAAAAAAATCAGAGCCTTTGGGGAGTATTCTTAGAAACGTTATGGAAGAGATTCTTTTGCAAAAAAACTGCAAATTCAGTAGTACAACTTTAATAAGTGCCAAAATCTCATCACTGTGCTTGACTTTGTTTAAAAAGCAGCTTTATTAACAGGGTGACTACAGTACATGTTACCAAATGAATGAAGTGAAAAATGAGTCTTCCACACTGCTGATTTGATAAAATACAAAGGTCCGAGTTGTTATCGTGTTTCACATTCATTTAAACTTTTTAAAGAACAGCTCTATAATACAAATTTTCAATAATCATTTTAAAAATAAAATAAAGTAAGCTCTTTAGATTTTGAGATGTATAGCTTCTGTTTGCTAAGGTAAATTAATATAAGAAAAAATATATTAGAGTAATTGTGAAGCTATAAAACTTTACAGTAAAGGAAGGAAAGCTTTTAAGGAAGAATGAATGTGTTTTCGCTACAGGGCAATTCTGAAACATTACTTAGCCCTTCTTTTCCAAGGATATGTGGAAAAACTTATCAGCTGTGGAGGAACCAAATCATAGTCTGAACTTTAATGAAAAACTATGTATAAAGGATACATAGTTTATGTATAAAAAGATAATTGTTTTTTTAACTATTTCTACAATTTGTTATAAGCTTCTTTCAACAATTGCAAAATGTGACTGACAAATCCTTTTCTAAGAGAACGAGTTCATTATGTTTGTCACCTGTTACATCCATTCTTTCTTTTGCTCATCTACACCGTTCCTAGCTGTTCATTAGTGGCTGCAAGAAAGTAAAGAAGCTTTTTTGAGAGAAAATGTCGTAGTTTTTGTTGGCATGAACATTTGGAGGTTTTAAAAATTATGTTCTTGTCAAAATCACACAAAGTGCTTTTACTAAGGTCTTTTGTTATGATCTTGATATGAATAGTCAAGAAAGGAGATGTAAACTGTTTAGGTTTTTCCTTTTATATGTCTCAGTAAAATTAAATGTGGCTGAGGATTTCTGGAAGGCTTTGTGAAGAGATTAACCTTTTGAAAATTTCTCCTTTTGTTATCAATTTTTGTAACACACACACACACACACACACACACACAATGTTTACCTCCTTACCTATTTCCTCCAAACCAGTCCAGAGACCAAAAATTAAAAGCAACTTCATTATTTTCCTCAGTTATAAAATCTAACCACAACTCAGGAAGTTACTATGCTATGGGTAGGAGCTGCAAAAGAATGGGGTTCCCTTTAATGGAAGTACATAACTGACAAAAACAAGTTAGAAAGACCTAACAGTTTTCCTAACATTTAATCTTAAAATACTATCTCCCCTCTTTTCTCTTTGCATTTGCTTACTGATTGTTTACTGAAATGAAGAAATCTTTTAAAAACTGAAATTAGCCTTCACGTTATTTTAAGACCATGATTTTAAGAAAGTATGTGTTTTCTTACATAAGGCTAACTTTCTACAGAAGTTTGAATTATGTATTAGATTAATATAAATAATGGAAATATATTCACAAATTAATAAATTGTTCTCTATCTTATTTATATAGAAAATATTGACAATTCATTGTACTTCCCCCTGTACTATTATACCAGATCGGAGTGTGTGTGTGTGTGTGTGTTTGCCTCTGCACTTACGAGTTCACAGAGAGGGGATTGAGTGGCCTGGACATATGTTATGGTTATGACACTTTTTGACTTAGTTCCTTAATTCTTGGGGTCACTAAATTTCAGGGATTTTCTGCACCCTTTAAAGAAGGAGACATCTGTTTCAGTGAGGATGAATATAATCTTGCTCTGTTCTCATTTCAATTACATTTATCAGTTTGTTTTGAAAGATGATTTACTCTATCAATATATAGAACAGAATCTAGAGGATTGGATTCTATCATCTCTGACAAATGATGGGTCCTCCAAAGACTTTCCTAGAGAGTAGTAGTATGGTTTTTATTACCCTTCTTACAAGGTAGAGAGCATAGTGGTTGTTCGTCTTTCTAGACACTTTGGTCTTAGGGCTCACATCTTTCTTAATTGTGGAATATCCAGAATTTTCTTTTCAGGTGTTGTTTCTTGTACCATTAATTCTAATATCTATTTCTGGGACATCCTGGTAGATATAGGTAGAAGTTTCACAATATGTTATACACATTCTTAAATTCTCCTTCACCTTGTATTTCTTTCTCTGTTGCATTTTTAGTGAATTACTCAACAACATCTTCCAATTTACTAATTTTTGTTTTGACTATGTCCATTAGAACTTTATTTGACTGTAGTTTTTTTCCTGGGAATTTTAAATGGCTCCTTCTTCATAGGCACTTTTATTGTTCTATCGCTACTTATTTTCTTATTAATTGTGTTGATACTATTTCTCACTTTGTCTCTTCAGGGATACTAAAATGCTTATTTTTACATTCTGAAATTGATCTTCTATTTTCGTGTCATCTGGAGTTACTTTATTGCCTGCTTTTCCCCTCACTACCCCCCGTGTGTGTGTGTGTGAGAGAGAGAGAGAGAGATTTCTCTTGTCTTGGAATTTTGGTTTTCAGGCTCTCCTTGAGTGAGAGGATTTTTAGTAATTCTCTCTCTCTCTATCTCTTTGTTGACCCCACCAAGTCCTATGATCATAGAGTTGGCCCTACACCCTCCCTGGTCCAAACTCAGAATGTCTGATAATAAGAATATTATAGTCCTAAGTCATGAAGTCAAACAGCAGTTTGTAGCAGGTGCTGATTTCCAGATTATGGCTGCTGCCTCTGGCCTCCTTACGTAAGCAGCTCTGTGTCAACTATGGCTCCAGGGGTGTAACCCGTTATTCAGCTCCCTGTTGCCTTATACCCAGGTTTTGATCAGTAAACCTGGCACTAATTTTCACTCCCTGTGGGGCAAGTGTGATACCCCAGTTACCTCACAGATATAAGGAAATGTTGGCCATTCATTGCCCAAACCAGCAGTACACTGGGTACACTGTAGCTTTCTGTTTCTGCTTCTAGTCTATCTCTGATATTACCTTGTTTTTGATATATTTGATATAACTTTTGCATGATCTCAGTTAATATTTTATCTATTCTTGTTACGTGTTGGAAGCAAAAGCAGGGAACTCAAACCATATTCTTGTAATGCCACGTTAAGAAGTTAATGCCCCATGTCAGGGGCTTTGGAACCAGAAAATGTGGGTTCAAATTCTAACTCACTTATTAACTACATTACCTTGGGCCAAGACTTTAGTGCCTTAAAGGTCTCCATTTTTTTTCCCCATCAAAAATATTGATAGTAATGTTTATCCCATAGGGCTGTTCTAAGCATTGAATGAGATAATGTATGGACAGCAGTTAGTTCCATGCTTAACTAGATCAAATGTGCAAATTGTGGCGGGGAGGGGGTGGGATACGTAACCAAAACCCAAACAAAACCAGATGCTACCAATTACATAGTGAATAAATGGCAGTAGAAGTGTAAAATAGACTTTGACGGACTAGGGTTTTGAGGGACCAGGATTTAAACCAATAGTATTGGCAGAGCATATATTTGGCTGAGTAGGAAATGAGTTTCTGAAAACCAAAAGGTTTGAAAAGATGAAGAAAGATGAGGCTGGAGATGAAGCGGCAGCAGCTTGGAATTAGTCTTAGAGTTTGAAAACAGAGAAAGAGACATGTTTCTAAGAAGGTATGGCCAATATTTCCTTGAGTAGAACATTTATGACATAAGCATTTTATTTCCCTTTCTTACCACTGGCTTCTCTCCACCACGTTAGCATCTCTATCATTTCTATTTGCAGGAACCTCTTCTGTGCTTTCCTTAAATATTCATGAGCTTCAGTGCTCATCCCTGGGCTGCCTTTTTCTTCTCTCACTATCCTCTCTCCTTTGTGCATCTCATTCATTACCATGACTTCACATGCCATTATTAACCAACCCCTAGCCTGTTTCTCTTTCCCAAACTTTAAACCAGTAGATCCAATTAGCCACAGGTATTTCATGTACAACATGTCCAAATCCAAAACATCATCTCCCTGCCAGAAACTTTTTTGATTTCAGTCTACTGTCTACCTGATTGCCCAAAACAGAATCAGGGCATAAAACCTCACCTTTCTTATACTTCTCTCTCCCCACACATTTCAACTTTATGAAATACTGATTTTATATCTAGGTATTTCTATTTTTAATCATTTCTCCAGTTTCATCTACACATTTCTTGCCATATGACTCATACTGAAAGCCACTTTGGAGTTTATGCATCAAGGACAAGGAAGTTGGGGTATGTATGCATACAAAACTCTTATCTGGCCCTGGTTGAAGTTTACTCCTATAGCTATTAGCTCTAGAATTCCAGCTTACCTTACAACCCAAGCATATTCTTAGCTCAAAATCACCTTCAGGCATGGAGTGGCAGATGCTTGCAGTGAAACACCCAAGTGTGTAAGGACAACTTGAGTGCCAAGGGTATATGACTAGAACACCAAGATCATGGGCACTGTACATTTAAGAGGCATTTAAGTTCTTCTTAAGTGTTCGCTATTTCAAACAATTTTGCAAAGAACATTGTGGTATATGTCCACTCGTGAATATGTTTTGAGTACTTCTTACGGTATATATCCAAAAGTGGAATTGCTGTGTTATGAGATATGTATGGTCTCAATTTTACCACCAAAAATAGGTTTCAGGTTATCTACAAACTGCCGATGCTTATATCCAATATGTATGTACGTGTGTGTGTGAGTGTGTGTTCCCCAACTTGCCATTAGTGACAAAAGTTCAAAAATCAGTAGATTAAATTAAAAACAGTAGTTAATTATTCAGTCATTAAAAAAGAAGGGAATCCTGACATTTGAAACAATGGATGAACTTGATGACATTATTCTAAGTAAAATAAGACAGAGAGAGACAAATACGATATAGTCTCACTTATGTATGGAATCTAAAACAGTTCAACTTGTAGAAATAATAAAAAAAAAAAAACAGATTGGTGATTGCCAGAAGTGTGGGATGGGGAGAGGAAATGGATGAAGGTGGTCAAAAGATATAAACTTCCAGATATAAGATAAGTAAATTCTGGGGATGTAATATACACCATGTTGACTAACAGTTAACAATGTTGTATTTTATATTTGAAAGTTACTAAGAGAGTAAATCTTTGAAGTTTTCATTATTAAAAAAAGTAGCATGTGAGGTGATGGTTGTTAACTAAGCTTATTATGGTAATCATTTCACAACATATACATGTATCAAGTTACTATATTGTGTACCTTAAACTTACACGATGTTATATGTCAATTGCATCTCAATAAAACTCAGAAAGAAAGAACAGTTGGGGCACCTGGGTGGCTCAGTGGGTTAAAGCCTCTGCCTTCAGCTCAGGTCATGATCTCAGGGTCCTGGGATGGAGCCCCACATCAGTCTCTCTGCTCAGCAGGGATCCTGCCTCCATCCCCCCGTCTGCCTCTCTGCCTACTTGTTATTTCTTTCTGTCAAATAAATAAATAAAATCTTAAAAAAAAAAAAAAAAGAAAGAAAGATCAGTAGTTGACTAGAAAAGAAAACTTGATAAAATCAATATTTAAAGAGTGGATGGAGGAAGAGAGGAGTTCAAAAGAAGACACAGAAAGAAAACTGGCTTCATATTAGAAGCCAGTTTATGCTGGTGGAGTCATTCTGTTCTTCAAGATGATTCAGGATCCCAGGTTTCTTCTGCCTTGTTACTGTGGTTGGTTTGCAGACATAGCTGAGCTCACAAGAGGAAGAGGAAAAGAGCCACAATTCAGGGATAACAGTCTGTCTTTAAGTTGAAGATGGCCTAGAAATAATATATGATATTTCCGCTCAATTCTACTCATCTAAATTTAGTCATACAGCTACAACAGGATATGAGAGAAGCTAGAAAATGTAGTTTCTTCTTGGGAGACACTTGATTAGGAAGAGGGGAGAATGAATTTTGGGAGAACATCTAGCAGTTGCCCCACCAACTTTCTAAGTTAAAAAAAAAAAAAAAGTAGTGACTATATAGGTTTAGATAGTCATTTAACATTTAATGAGAGATTGCTGTATTTGGTCATTATTCTATGTGACAAGGATAGATATGTTAAAAAAATAACAACTAGCTTATGTTTTAGAAAGAAATGATAGTTGCTAACAAAGTGACAAATAAATATATGATACAATATGAAGAAGTAATAAATACTAAAGAAGTAAAATAAAGTAAAAAGATAGAGGTGCTATTTTTAGATATACTAGTTAAGAAAGATCTATTATGTTAAAACTGCAAAGGGTCCCTTTGAAAGGCAAAATACTGAGATCTCCCTCTTTGGAGGAGAATGAATTGCAAGCCTAGAATATTAGTTGAATGCGACAATGGAAGCTCCAATTGGAAAGAAATTCAGAACTAAAGGAGAGTTGTCTTTTAATGAGTTTGGGGAGAAAATTGACCATGGGTGATTGTATCCTAAAGAGGGGATGCTTATAGAGATGAGGTTGTTGCAGGTCCTAGTGCTGGAAGGAAAGGAATGATAGTCACAGATGTAGATAGTTCATATGTGAGGACCTCACTTTTACCTAAGTAAGAAGACAGGAAAGCTACTGAAAGTGTAAGCCGTGTGGGCTACATCGGGTTCTTGTATAGAATTATGAAGGTATGAAGTTGTTACAAAAATTTCCAGCAAATACAATGACCCCAAGTCTGGGAGAGAAGTGTGTCATGGAATTTTATCCAAGCTGGAGTTTCTCTGGAGTTTCTGGAGTTTTTCCATGGGTGGGATAGTCCATCTGTGCTAGGTAAGAGAGGATGATGATGAGAATGCTTTAGGTAATGAAACACAATGTTTATTCCACAAAGCAAAAGAAATAGCCCCTCAGAAGAGAACTGACCAGAGAACCACATGCCTAGTTTTAGATTATGCATGAGTTTGTAAAGTGACTAAGAAAAGTGTTTCAGATTATATTTTTCAAGACAAGTCTTTTTTTTTACAATTTAATACCCAAAAATTCCAAATTCCTAATTTAGTTCACTTTCTTGTTTTTGTTGTGAAGGTTGTTGTGTAGGGATGTAAATTCAGTGTCACAATTATGAGAAAAGTGATAAAAATATTAAGAAATTAAGATATTGAATGAATCCCTATTGCATTATCATTTGACTTTTCTTTAACATCTGCCAATCTGTAGTGGAATTACTATTTAAATCATGTAATAATGTGGGAAATGGAAATCTCTGGGGGAACAACATATGGTTTATAAACTACTTATTGATTGATTCACTAAATGCTTAATGTCATCATCTTTTATATTTCATTCTTCCATAGATGCTATTTCATAGAGCAGTCAGCCCTTCTTGGCATAGCATATATTTCATGATAACTGGATTCTTTTTTTTTCCCCCTTTTTTGTCCTTTATATCTGGATATTTGCATATTCCCATCTTTACTCCCACCTTTTCTCAAGAATGACACCAGATATAGAGAAGCCATTGCCAGAGCTATTGGGATTTTTTTCCCGTTTGAAAGCAGTATCTTGACTTTGATGATACTTTGAGTGTTTAACTTTTGATGAAACTATTCATTGTTTCTTTAATTTTCTCATTCTCAGGTTACTCCAAGATAGATCTAATTTAGACCTTTTGAGGTTTTATTGCTGTTGTTTACTTGTTTCCAAGCAAGTCCATTCTTTCTAATATTTACTTTTCTATGAAATATTTTTCATTTACTAGTTTGTCTTTCCTCTAAAGGCACTAAAGTGTCTTTATGATTTTCTTCTGGCCTTTTGGTTATGTTAACTTCTTTTGTCTGGCTTCTCTGACCAATATAGTCAATTTCTGCATTCACATTTCATGAAAGTGAAATTCCCATTTGCCTTCAGGTCTCTCTGTACAACTTGCCTTCATCACTCAACTTATATTACCATTTCTTTTAGCTTATATAATACTCAATTGCTGACGTGGTCCTCTCCTCATTTGAAATTTTACCCCTGTTTTTGTAAAACATCTCCCTCAACAAAGAAGTGGTAAACATTTAACTCTCAAAACTAAATATGGTATTCTTTGACATCAGTATCTTCTATGCTAAATTTTGATATCTTATATCCATTTAGAATTGGCTTTCTTATTGTTCTCATCTACTCAATCAATATTTTCATGTCTGTTAGATGTAAATTAGTAAGATTAGATTTCATATATTCCTGATGGGAGGATATCACAACACAATGTAGCAAGATTTTTGCAATCAATATGCATTTGTCCTACTTACACAGTAGAAACTACATTGGAGAAAATATCACAAGAACAGAACCCAAATCATCTAAAGTGTTCTAAACTTTAGAACTTTAGAACATTTTAACCAGCATTTAGAATTATTTTCTCCTATGGGTAGAAAAATGCTTACTACTTACTGTTATTAACCCTTTAGTCACTGGTATGCATTTAGAAAATCAATTTAATTATTCATTGGTTGATTAGAAATGGCTAGTTACAAACAAAAATTTAGAAAAGTAACATTAATACTTGAAACACACATAGATTGATAGATATAAGAGGTATAGATACATACACATACTATGAAATGTTATATTTCATGTTTTATCTGTATAAGTTCCTGAAATACTTTGAATTAAATCAAGGTAAAATGAATACTGCATTTGAAAATCCCACAACATAGCATTAAAAAAGGAGAACCAGAATGTGTCATCCTTGAAATTCTTATTTTAAAAGATTATTAATGAATCATATAACCTCAAAATAATATTACTCTCTCAGGCAAATTTTGGGGATTGACTTTCTTTAATGCTTTTAAAACCAAGAGATTCATTTTTTTTTAAATTTTGCACTCACCATGAATTTAGAGTATCTAATCTTTTCCTCACTTGCTAGACACAGGATTGCAAAGATAACTGAGACATGGTTGCCTCTCTCAAGCTCTTTGATCATTTCAGTTCATTTTGTGAAAATGTGACTATTGCTTGTAATCATGCTATCTTCCATTTCATTTTAATTTTTTTTTCAAATAATAACTATAATCCAGATTAACTTCTTTAGGATTAGCCAAAATGTGTTAACTTATTTTAGGAGAGGAATGCTATATGTTGCCTATCAGCAACCCAGGAACAGAGTCATTTTATCCTTAGTCTCTTTCCAGCCACTCTGGTAGGTGCTTTGAGATCCACAGAGAAATATCTGTCATAATTCCAGCTCACCAGTAGCTGAGTGGCATTAGAGAGGATTAACAGAATTTCTTTAACTCTTTTTAGGAAAAGACAGAATATAAAGACTCATTCAGAGTGTAAAGTGTTATCAAGTGAAATACAAAGCCAGATGAAAACATTCTGAATGGATTGATAATAAACTTTGTGTAAGACCAAGACAACTGCTTGGCCTTGAGGGATGGAAAGGATTGGGGCATATGGTTAAAGATTTAGAAGTCTAGTCAAATGGATTCAATGCTAGCCAGAAGGTCTAGAGACCCATCCCATAAAGATGTAACAATTATTTGGAGAGTTAAAGAGTCCAAATGGAGAAATTATTAATTAGATCCAAATAAGTACCAGAGAAAAGATGAAATGGCCATTGTAGTCAAGGTAGGGCCATTTCAGCAAACCATCCAAAAATAAGAACACTATGCATTATTTATTATTCTCCATTGTAATAATTGACTTACCAGTCAGCAGACCTGTGCTAGTAAGGCACCTATGTTTCCTATGTAATAGATAAAACCCCAGAATCTTAGAAGTTTAGAATTCCCTCAGAACACAGTCCAGTGCAGTGTGCTTTGGGTAGATTTCTGTTTATTGATTCAAGGACTCAAGTTCTTTCCATCTTGCAACTCCACCAACATCAACTCTCACAGACTCACATTATAAATTCACGCGTAGAAGGACTTTATGGTCCTGACCTGGAATTGGTATACATTAACTCCAGCCACATTTTCTCATTGCTACACCTTGCTCAAGTGAATCTGGAAAACGGAATCTCTGTGTGTCCCCAAGAAGAGTACCGACTGTTTACTTAGTTAGCACACTTGTGTTGAATTTACAAAGCTTTGAGCCATGTGTTGTGGAGGGTATATCTATAACCAAGATACAGTTTCTGCCCTTAACATTCTTAGATAAAACATAACTGCTAATGCAAGACTAGATGTATTTGGTTCTGTAATAGAGGGATACCTCTTACCAGGAAGGACTTCCTGAAGGAGGCAATATCTGATGTCTGATGCATAGATAGGGGCTCACCACTGGGCAGAGACGGTAGGCACTGCATGAAAAGTAACATGACAACAAGTAGTTTTCAATGGCAAGAGATAAGAATCTGCAATAAGCATAGAAATAAAGATGTCTGAGAGGTATTTTGGGACCACTACATGAGAGACCTCAAATACCTTGTATTAGTTCAGGAGCCATTTTAAAATTTGCACCATATGCTTGAGAAAGAAGGCAGTGTTCAGAACACAGTAGAATGGAAAGGAATTAAGGCTGAGAGTAGCAAGGAGCTTGTTGAAATAAGACAGTGAGTATAGAAACGAAAGAATAGGCGAAACATTTTATAAAGTAGATTTGAAAAGACATTGAGATAGTTTATGTTAGTGAATAATCAAGACATTTTGTATTTCACTTACTGAGTGTTGTCAATTGTTAATCCTTGGGAATTATTTGATGAGTTCCAAAGAGCACTTACAGTTGATCTCCTTAGCTAAAGGACTTATAATCAGCCAAGACAAGAATTTGTCAGCATTTGAGCAATGACATCTCTGAAAGACTTGAACTTGAGAAAAGCATGACAGGGATTTTTCTATTGTAGCCACAAATGACCATATTTTGAAAAACAATTTCTCAATAAGAGACAACCCATGATAGATCATCATCATCTCCCCTCCTTAAAGCTCTAAGTAGGCAAATATATTTCTTTTATCTTTAAGTGCCTTTCCTTGACCAAAATCTTTACTTGACATTTTCTTTTAGAATTACTGTCAGGATATATGTTATTTTTGAAATTATGCAGAAAGGTAAATACATTTTGGAGAGCGCAAGTCTCCATGAATCCTTTTAGTACCATGAGACGTGAGTGAGGGAAAGAAAGTGTGGTAGTGGAGTGCTTCTCAAGTGGCACATGAAAGTCTCTCTATTTCAAGAATATTCATTACTTAAAATGCTCTCTGGGAATGAGCATTTTGAGGGCCACTTTTCCCTATTTTTATGGTGCAGAGGAAGTATTTAAATGTTTAAGGAGTAAAATAGCCTCTTGAACTCCCATTAGACCTGCTAGCAAAAATTTACCAGATGTAAAACATCAATAGTGTTGATGGGGAATATTTGAAGGCTGGTTTCCAGGTGTTCTGCCCTCAGAATATTTTTGCATTAGCTACTGAAAATGTTACTCTGCCAAGAAGATAGCCTAACCGTTGTCAAGGTCAAAACAAAAGATCCTCATCAATTCCTGCAGAGAAGAGGTGACAACATTTAAATGACAACCATGGCATTATAATTATGGAACTTTTGAATCAATAACTTATTTAAAATTATTCCAACATTCGAAGAAATCATCTTACTTCCATTTAGCATACTGTATGATACATTTAATTAAGTTGAAACTGCCAGTTAGAAATATAGTGCAATAGCGTAATTGAAATGGAAGTACATTAATAATAATAAAAATTCCATCTAATAATATGATTTTCAAATGGATTTGGTTACAATGGGAAGTATTTATGTCCTCTTGCAATGTCTTGATGTAGGGTATAGATTTCTTTTTAATAACAGATAAATTTCCAAATATTAAGAAGAGAGGACAGGACATCCTAGAAGTATCTGGAATTACATCTATTAGTTCCTGTTCATTAATGGTGTTCAGAGAGTGGGAAGAGTTTTGATTAAAGTAAGCAGGAAAAGGACTAATCAGAAGACACAGGTTTAGCTTAGGGTATTCTTCTATTAACCACAAAACTTGTCTGAGTTCTCAGGTTTTATCCATGAGAACTACTGCATCTATCACACAGAGTTATTCTGAGGACCAGTTATTACATGGTTCAGCATCCAGAGAGAGAAGTATAAATACTCCTGAGATGTCTAGCATTTTCATACTACAGTGGCCTAACACTACTGACTTCGTCCCCATCACCTATGTTATGCCTTTCTGATCATTTATAGCTCTGTAGCAGAATCTTGGTACCAATCCTACCAGCCTCTGGCTTCACCAATGAAAGAATGATACAGTTCCTTCATTTCAGAAAAGTGAATTACTGGAACAGTGATAACAATAAAGAAAGAAAGAAATTTTATGCTATAATTGATTGTTACCAGAGGACTTTTATTTCTACATTGTAATTCTTGTTTTACCATACTGCTCTGCATAAAATCATCCATTACTGTTTTTCAAATCTCTTGGTCTTTGACTTTGGTATTTTTTTCAAATATATCTCATGTACTAGAATCTGTGATTTGCTGAAATGTGTAATTTCAGGTTATGCTGAAATTTCACACAGTTTCTGATTATGCTGAAATGTGTAATAATCAGGTGTTCCTGAAGTTTATTTGCTGAGTTCAAGAAAAACTACAACTAAGCATACTTTTGATTTTTTTTTTTAATAAAGATTAACTCCTACTGACTTTTAAATTGTATGCATTGGAGGGAAAATTGTTTGCCTATATATGTATTTATAATTTGACACACGTTGGCTTTTTCTTTTTTTGTTTCCCTCCTACTCTGTAAGATTGTACATAGAAGGACTAAATAACCTAGAGTACATAGTTTATTTAAATAAAGCATAAAAATGGAAAAAATGGAAAAAGAGGAATAAAAACAACTTTTGAAGCTATGTTCATGTGTGTAATAACTGGGAGATATTTTGGTAAAATACATTGTGTAGTACAAGAATTTTTTTATGTAAAATAGAGTGTATTTCATACAGGCATGATTTGAATTGGTTTAAATATTTATGATTGATATATTTCCCAATTAAGAATTATAGGCATACCTTAAAGCAAGAATAATAAGCATTTGTTAAATGTCGTGAAAGTCCTGAAGGACTTGGAGGGCCATCAAGCAAAATATTAATTAGGATGCATGAGTATGTGTATAGGTATGTGTTTGGTTTGTTTTCCTATCTTTTACAACTCCTTTAAGTGGTAGGATGTATCTTCTGGTTCTTTAATGAGAGCAGAATTTTCATTCACCTGCATTTTTTTTTTCTCCTAAAGCGGTAAACCTGAATGAAAAGCATTTTTCTTTTTTCTTCCAAAGAGACAAACCTGAATGGAGCAAATAAAAAAGATTAAACATTTTAGCTACTCTTTTATAGTTTTCTCTTGCTTGACAAAAGTAATAATACTGCCATTATTCCAAAATTGTTACAATAATGTTGACACCTCACAGATAAGTAGAGCTTATTATTCATGGGAAATTTACAAATGACTATTGATGCTCCCAGAGAGTTAAAACAAAGCAAAATTAATTTTTGGACCTACAGATCGAAGGTAACTGTCTGTAGCATAATAAGCGTCAGGAAGAAGATGAACTGAATGGCAGGAAATACAATCTAGCAACGAAATGTGTTCAGTTATGAAGGAAAGTTCCAGCGGAAATGGTGGAAATACAGGCACTTTGGATAAGTGAAATCTAGCTGGACAAAGCGCTAAATTACATTCAGTGAGGATTTAATATTGCTGTAAAATGGAATGCTTCCCATCTCACTTATAATTACTTAACTGAAACTTTAATGTTTTATTGCCACTTTTTTTAAGTTAGTTTGGCAAATCAAGAGGTGTGGGAATCACACATATACAGTAAATTAATTATTTTCTTGCTGGAGGGGTTTGGTTCCATTTGAACATATAGCAGGTTCTATAACACCTAGATGTTCCCTAGTTCTAGTAAGACTAGTGACGTAGTGGATCTTCAGCAAATACATGTTAGTGACATTGAATTATAAGTATGTATATAAGGCAATCTTAAATTATGTCAAGAAAAGGACATGTTTGGTTTAGTGGAACACATTTAGTCATAGCACAAAGCCTTAAATAGATCTGATGACTTAAAACATAACTTTAAATCAGTAGAAATGGAGAGGAACATGGCAGGTTAGAAATGATGGGATGATAACTTGGATTTGATTATAGTAAGATTGAGCTAAGCAGCTGCTGAGATTGGATAATGATATGTGAGCTTCTCATCAGGCCTGTAACATGTTTCCACTAATACAGATTAAGAATGTCTAGATGAACTATAATTATCTCTGTGGCTTTTGCATAACATAATTAGGTCTTACTAAAGCAAAGTACTTTTATTAAGTGAAAAATGGTGTCTAAAAAATTATGGAAATGGCCACAAGAACAACTTACCCAAGGATAGAAGCATTGGCACTCATAACAGTAATGTCAAAAAAAAAAAAAGTGTTTCTCTCTTTTTGTTATATAGAATTTTCAAAACTCAAAGTCCAAACAAGACAGGCACATGAAGGATGGTTTCAATTACGCTGACCCTCTTGTTGGAGCTTGTGCACCAGGTGTCCACACCACAAAATGGAAAATGTAATCTTTGTCTCCTTAACATAAATACAGTACTGAGATCAGTTTTTCTTTTAAGTGCCTGACTGCTATTTAATTACAGAGAATTTCTCTTTAAACAGAGAAACCCAACAACAAGAATAACAAAACAATAAGGAACTCATTTCAGAGCCTCCTTATCCTTCCTATCACATGGGAAGAGTATAATGTATCTGATAACTTTATATAACTATGTTTATTAAATGGCAGTCAGTATATATATTTTATAAATACTACTTTAAAATAGCTAATGACAATGTTTCTGTTGATCAGTAAAAGCCAACTAAAAGTATGAATGTAAAGTATCCATGTCCTTTCTCATAGCATTTTGTTATAAGGACTTTAAAGCAACAGTGATGTGAAAAAAAAAAAAAGTGTTGAGTATGGAGTGAACTAAAGGGAACTCAGCTCCTCATTTTGAAGTGTTGTGGCAGCCTATGTCTAGGCCAGTATCCTAACCAGTCTGAGCCTCGGTTTATCATTGGAAAAATGGAGGGTAACAATTTCTGCCCTGGTGAGCAGTTGAGAGAATTAAGTGAGATGATTTATGTGAGCTGTCATTTTTTAAGGATGTGTTAGTTGAATTTGATTTTGAAAAATAATTCACGAGAATTAGAAAGACAAGTTTTCTTTCTTTCATCTCAAAGGAGACAATATAAGATAGATGAAAAGATATTTTTGAGGCAAGTACCACATTTGAAACTATCTTTTTTAATAAAGATTGTGAATTTATCTTTAATCACAGAATAACTCTCTTCTTTTTATCTCCAGGTAAATTATTTAATCATCTCCTCTGTAATACTCTGCAAGGAGGTGAATATTTTTTAATATTTATATCATACTTCTAAAAGCATTTCTCAGTTACTTTCTTTTCTTAAGCCCCCTTTTTAATATTCAGAAACCTAATACTTTTACCTTCACTTCATTAATTATATTTAAACAACCTGGCACTTGGCCCTGTTTTGCTGATACAATTATAAGATATATACATCCCAGGTACTGTATATTTCATTTTTCAATCAGTTCCTTTCCCTTATTTTCTGTAAATAAGGACTGGCTTAGGTATTTAGGTGATTAACAGGGACCAGATATTTATGTCACTAGGTCTTTCTTTTTCTGTATACTATTTAATATAAGGTAAAATATGAGCCCGTCTATTAGCAGTCAGGACGCTCATTCACTATATAACCACACTGGTACCCCCCATGGAAGCTATCTCTTTCTGACCCAGATGAAAAAAGGTGTGAGAACCAAATAGAAACATAAATTTGGTCATTGAAACTTCCTTAACCATAATCCTTCACCATTTTATGTCCCGTCAGAGGTCACAGTAACATAGACATCACACCAATATTTGTTTCCTGTCGTTACATTTATTTGGTACAATCCATCCAATCCAGTAAGATATGTCATTAATATAGAGGTACAAAGTAAATGTGTGGAAGCTGAAATGTGATGACATTCTGATTCACATTGTCTTGGTGTATTTTATGGTTTTGATACTCTTCATATGCACTAGCATGTAACCTTATTTTTGTATTATTTTTCTATCATTTTGTATTATTATTTTGTAAAACAATAAAACTATCTTAGTTTCTGGAACAAATTACTCCCATTCTTACCACTGGATAAGTATAACTCTGACTCAACCACATGAATAACATCACATATGATTTTGAAATTCAGTATACGCTGAAGACCTTGAACAACTTCCAAGTTTTGCCTATAGTTAGTCTTGGCAATAAGAAACAGGACAACCAACAGAACTTTAAGCTGTATCTACAAATAGTAATGATTGAATTTAAGCTGAGTACGCAGTTTATTTCAGTGTATTTCCTTTTCGCTAAATTTTGAAGTTCAAAGTTTAACTTGGAATTGTTTTCTCAAGTTTAGCTATAGCCAAAGTCCATGAAGTGGCTTATGTCTGTCAATAGTTGACCTAATAGATTTGTCCTCTGTTGACACTTTGTTCTTTTCATGCCAGGCCATCTATAGTTATATTATTTTCAGTGGGCTCTAGTTTAAAAGAGGATTAGAAAGTCATGTAGAATTTTGACAGCGATTTAGAAGTGTTAGGATTTTTTAAAGTAGGATTTTGAGACAAATCACTTATTCACTAATTAATTCATTATTTTTCTTTCTTTGTTTTTGAATAACATCAATCACTTATTGGACACCAACCATGACAGTACCGTTATTAAGATAAAACCAGTTTAGTGAGGTTAGAGGTTTGAAATCAGTGAGTTCCATAAAAATACTAGATTTGCTATTTGATAACTTTGTGTAAGCAGAAGTAAAATAATCAAGAAGAACCCCCTCTACCAAGACCATCAAGAAGGATTCATTCAAGTGGGGAAGCTCCAGCAGAATCTGGAAGGACAGACACAGGATTATTCACAGGCAGAGATAGAGACATATTTCTGATACGAAGTGAGAGGGGGGAAAAACATGAAGCAACATACCTGGTATATAGATGAGCATATAGGCAGGGCTTAGTGAGAGAGAAGAATGAAGATGAGAAAAAGAAGGGGCCAGTTCTTGGAAATCACATATGAAATTCCATGGTCATTTTCTTTTAGGCAGTGAAGATCTTTTAAAGAGTTTTCAGCAGGACAGCAACTGAGCCCTCCTGAGTTCTAGATGATGCGGAGTAAGGAGCGCACTTGTTCTGATGGGCACTGGGCATTGAATGGAAGTGTTGAATCACCAAATCATGTATCTGAAACCAATATTACACTGTATGCTAACTAGCTGGAATTTAAATAAAAACTAAAAAAAAAATTAAAAATAGCATTTTAGAAAGAAACCTTTGGCAGCAATGCAAAAGATAAATGGGGAAGCACACTAAAAGGAATGATTCGTTCAGGTACTACTGAAGCATGAGATATGGCCAGAGCGGTGAAGTTGGGGAGGAGTTGATGTGGGATGGGTTAAGGAAGCAGTAGTGACAAGACTGGGTCCGGATGTGAAAGTACAGCAGAAAGGGTGGATTCCCAGGTACCTGTCTTGAGTGAAAGGGTGGATGGTGAGGCTGTCTACCAAAAGGAATAGGTGGGAAGTTTTGAAAGTGCAGGTGAGGAGGTTGGTGTTTGGCCATGTTTTGTTTGACGGTATATGGGGCTGCCAGGTGGAGATGCCAAGTACCCAGCTGAATATGTGGGCCTACAGGTCGGGATACATGAGTGGATTAGAGATAGAGATTTGTAGGTCATCAGCAATAATCAGCAGAGTGCTAATATTACTCGGGGCTAAATGCTGAGAGAAGAAAGAATAAAATTAGGATTGGCAATGTGCAGAAAAGTAACAGTGAAGAAGAGGAGAAGCCAGCGAAAGGGCTTGCCAAAATACTCCACGAGGTGTCACATTAGGACTTCACTGGGGACCTTTATGAGGCCAGTTTCCATCTCGTCATGGAAGTGAGAGCCCCCCCTCAGTAGCATAGGAGAACTAAAAATAAATGGAAAAATTCAAATGAACAAATTTATGTTCTTTTTTGAGGAGGTTAACTATGAAAGGGCAGGGAAGGCATTAACTAGAGGGCCCCATAGGATAGGAAGATATATTAACTGTCATGATAAAAGACGCACAAATATCATTAATGGTTTGTGTGAAAGGATTTGGTAGAGCAAGAAGTTGAAAATATAGAAGACATAAGAAATACTCATGAAGCATCTCAACAAGTTGCTGCAGAAATGGAGAGCTGGCTGTTGTCCTTATTATTAAGGAAATTGTGATTGATAAAGTAGAAATTATGGTGTGTGTCAGGACATTTTTGTTTACTGAGACTTATAGAAAGAGTATTTTTATTTTTTAATTTTTTAAAAGATTTTATTTCTTTATTTGGCAGAGAGAGAGAGCACAAACGCAAGTAAGGGGAGCATCACACAGAGGGAGAGGGAGAGGGAGATGTAGACTCCCCGCTGAGCAGAGAGCCTCACATGGGGCTGGATCCCAGGACTCTGCTAACCTGACTTGAGCTAAAGGCTGATGCTTACCTGACGGAGCCACCCAGGCGTCCCTAGAAGGAGTATGTTTACACCTAAATAGTCAAAATGGCCCAAATAGTGGTCTTCCCTCTTGTTGTTCTTCTGCTCCACCATTTGCAAATGTGTTTTTTCCTAGAGCCATTTAATAAAGGGTAGTGCAGTCTACTTTGTTGTTCAAGCCAAACACCCAAGTCATCCTCCATTCTCTTCATGGTTCATTCTCCAGACTTCTCCACTGCATCTGCTTCTGTCCATTTCCAGGACTGCATTCTAGTTGAAAGTATCAATATGTCATTCTTGTGCTGTAACAGCAGAATTCTAACTTCTCTCCCTGCTTATCTAGGGCCATCCTCCCCATCTGTTTAGCCACCAGAATAATGTTATAAAAACTTAATCAAGTCATTTCATTCTCCAGCCTAAACTCAAAATAGCTCCTAGTGGATATGTGGAAAAGATGACTACTGTCACCATTCTCAGGATTTTTTCTTCCGCATTCTCTTTTAATTGTCATTTTTTCTTTCTATATAATAGCAAAGATATAATTATAAAAAATTGATTGTCTAATTTTAAGCATATCTTAACTGTTAGCTTGGGAGCAAATATAGTCAGTATCAATGTGGCATGTTATAGGAAAGCATGACCTCCTGTAGGAATTCAAAACATGAGTGTGATGATGACATAAAATTGAGGTTCATGCCATCTACCCCCGAATGACCCTGCTGCCTGTGTTTGAATCTCTGCTCCACTACTTCTCTGTGATGTTAGGCCTCTCCTTCCTCTTCTGCAAAATGGAGCTCATAGGAGCTCATGAGCAACCCAGCTAATGAGGTTGCCTTGAGGAGTAAGTTAATATAGGTAAAGTGGTTAGAATAGTGCCTTCTCATAAATGTTAGATGTTATAAAATTAGCCATGATTTTTAATCTTTTTCTTCAAAGTCAGAAAGATAATATTAATTTGTGCATTTTTTAAAATATCCTGATACTTCACTTAGCTCTGTATTACTTCTAAATGTCTTACAGTCTGTTCTATTGAAGGCTAGATACAAAAATCACATTATCGGCATATCATTATACTTTTTGACAACTTTATCTTTTCCTTTATAATATCCCACACACTTTCGAATTTTGAATTTACCACTTACTGTTTGGGCTATAGTTTTCAGTTCAATGTTAAATAACAGTGAATAGCTCTCTTTATTTTATTGGGGATAATTCTCATAACCGTCATCTAAGTATAGTAAGTTACAAGTTATAAGTTTTATTCTTTTTTACGTTGAGAAGTTTTCCTATTCTTAGTGAACTAAATTAAATTATCAGGAATTTCGGTTGATGTTCTAAGTCTTGAAATTATATGTATATTTTCTGAATTTGTTGAAGGGATGATTTGGTATTCCTCTCTTGACCAATTGACTTGCTAATGCTATGTTATCTTTGCATAGCCTAAAGCTTATTGTTTTATCATATACCTTAATTCTTTTTCATTCATTTGTGAATTTGGGGGAATATTCCAAAATAAATATGGTCCATAATATTTTTTAGTTGCTAACCATCTTTTTGATATTGTTAAGGAGGTTCACATTGAAACCTGTATAGTATTCTCTGTGAGGTATTATATATATATCAAATTTTATATAAATATATATATATTTCTGTTATTTGTAGTTTTAAAAATACTCTAGTAAAATAACAGATCCACAGAATCTATTTTTGAAGTGGTATTTGCAATTTTCAAAACATGTTTCATCTAGTTTTCTTTAAATTTTGCTGGAATTCTAACTATTGAGTTAATTTTCAGCCTGACATTTTAAAAGGTATTGCTCATTTAATTAAGCTTTTCATTTTATTAGCATATATTCATAGATTATATGCTTGTGGTTTGCAAAATCATTGCTCAATAATTTGAGAGATTCTATCACTACTAATTTTTGTGTTTTTCTTTGATTTTCTTGGTTATGTATGTCAAAAGTTTATAAGTTTTACCAGTCCTTTCAAAAAGCTAAAACAGACATTATTTGCTCTTACTATTTTTTCTTTTTTCTAGTTTATTAATTCCGCTGACTACTTAGTCTATTTCTTATTCCATTTTTTTTAAAATTCCGAGATTCATTACTATCAAATATCTCTAGGTGTATCTCAGGTTGCTTATAGTAAGGTCTGACTATGATTAACCTTTTAAACGTTTCGGGAATGTTTGAAAGCAATATGTAATTCATGTGATATACTAAGTTGGATACGGTTTTATTAATTTAGAATAAGAAACCATATTGTATAAGCTTTATGTTTTTATGTTCTGTCTACTGGACAGAGATGGGGTTAGTTTGTGCAAATTCTTACAAAGCTGAGATGACCCATTTGGATTTATACTCTAGAGGTAAAAGTATCAGATATAAGATGATGAGTTATATGAGTAGAACTTATTTAGGAAGATGAGTCTTTTTGGGAGTGTGGGGAAGATTGACTACATTAGTGATACCACTAGGGCCAGAGAAAAGAATTAAGAATCTATTTAGATCCAGCATTCCCACTTTTCAGAATCTGAATTTTGAAATACCTCCTGTGTTATAGGAAGTACTCAGTGTTTTTGCTCTTTCCCAAGGATATCCCCAACATCTTCCACTTTTCCTTCAACCAGGTCATTTACTCCGTCAAATTTCCTTCTCAATACCTATGTGACCTTTGACACTGTACTCTTAAAAGGAAAATATAATGACTTTTTTGAGTTATTATTGCTGCCCCTCCCTTTTCTTTTTAACAACTTCACCATAGCTTTTAAAAGTCAAGTTACATTTCTTCCAGAATTTGGTATTTGTTGTTGCTCTAGCCATCTGACATGCATTTTTTAAAAATCAACTATGCTCTAGGCACTATGCTAAAAAGTAGAAAAGCTGTCTCCCTAACACAACTAGAACCTTTCACCTCTATGTTACAGAGATTTTAATCTTCTGCATGAACTCTCCAAGATTCAGTCTCCCCAATTGGCATTACTGTATCTCTGACTTGATAATATGAAGGTACCCAACATTTAATGAGCTCGTCTATATCTCTGACCTGAACCTCCTGCCATTTCCTGTCCTAATGGATGGTTGATAATAATCTGTGCCAGAAGCTTACTAGGCTTTCAATATATAATCTTTATTGAATTAATATTTTAGCCATACTCTTACTCTGTTATATTCTTAACCAATGTTCATCAAAATCCTATTGATACAGTTTTACATTGAATCCCAATCTTCCCTGGGTCTCTGTATTCATGACCTTAGTTTTAGAACTACAAAATCTGCTCCTTGATTTTTTTATAAGCTCCTAATTATTTCTATATTCCTCCCTCTTTTGTCCATCAACCACACTACCATCATCATACTTACTTAAATTTCTATGTGATTATGATAATTGCCCACACAGAACTTTTGATGATTTGCTTAGAGGAAAAAGTCCAACTCTTAGACATGCCATTTAGTTTTCTTCACAACCTGGTACCAAGCTTATCTCTTCTTGTGTTTGTTGTTACCTGTCCCACCTCTGAGTCTAATCACATTTTATTACTGGCTTTCTTTGTATTTAGACCATTTCCTGATATACTGTGAGTATTCTATCAATGTTTGCTGATGATTATTTTGAGAAGATTCAGGTTTATAATAAAGCTTGTAATTTCCTGGGGGGGACATATTGTTTAGTTTGGTAATTTATAGAGGACTTTGAGGTTTTGTATTAGAGGAATACTGTATAAATGGGATTAATACAGATGACTTAGAAATGACCTAACATAAGCTATGTTTTCTGGGTGTTAAGTTGAGGCTTAAACTATCATGGACTTATTTAGAATAACGTTTATAGCTGTTTGATACTCCCAAGATTGCTTCCAAATTTGTGGAGGCTAAACAATAGTTTGAGTCCTGAGTATAAGTTAAAGAGTCATGATGAACTATTACTATTGTATGGTATCAACAGATTTTTCTGACTTGATTACAATGGTTGTATACCTATACCACTAAATAACTCACCTCCAAGGGTATATTATTATGCTTTTTTTCCTGATGTTCATATTAAACCAATTGTGATTATGTAATTTTCCTTTTTATGCATGTAATTGCGTATTTGATTTTTAAACTCAAAAGGCAGGTCTCTGCTGGTTAGAAATAAGAGAATCATGAGGATGTCATGGAAGATTTGAAATGGAGAAATTGATGTTAGGTTGAATGAATCTAGCAGCTATTTCATATAACAGCTCAACTAGAAATTTCTCTTTGTCTTCATTATACAAAAAACATTCAAGCTAGATTTTCTCTATTGTATTTTTGTTTATTTAAAACTCTTAAACCAAGCATTAAGTCCTTGTAATTATCCTTAATTAGTCTTTGTAATTATCCTTTTACATTTTACCTGCTTGGTCTTCATTACTTCTTCCAAGCATCAAGGTATATTAGCTCTTAATAGAGTGATAGATATGTAGGACTCCACACACATTGTCACTGACAGCCTTTGAACTGTTGATAGATTGTTTTGGTCATTTTGGTAATTAAGGAAACTAGATTGAATGTACTATGGTTTCACTGACTTATCAACCATTGATGAAGAAAACATTTATTCTCAACTGATTTAGTCACTATCAAGATATATTTTTTTTCCTGTATCTTGGGAAATAGAGAAAAGCTTCAACTTTCTAGTTCCGTTGGTGGGAAGATGTTTTGCTTTGTAGTTTTGTTTCTATTTTATGTATTTATCTTGACTTTAAAGTTTTATTAGCATTATAAGCGCTAGAAACTTATACTTACTTTTATATTTAAATGTAGAAAAAATAATTTAGGTTCACACTGAAGGTCTGCAAACACTTTTTTCTTCTAAGAAGGGCTTTACTGTTCAAGGTTGGGAAACACAACATGAGAGCTAATAGCCTAACATGGGCTTCATTCTCCAGATGTTGAGACAGTGTCTACCTCTAAAAGGGTGTTTTTTTTGTGTTCAGAATCATAGAAGTCGTAGTTTTATGTTTATGGTAGTTTTTGGTTTCGTTTTTGAAAGCTTGTAACCTAATTTCCATGTGAAGTGAATTATCAAGTCCATGGAGTTAGTCAGTGATAGCTGGACCATAACTGTAGTGATAAATACATACAGTAAAGCATGACAAAGTCTTTCATAATAACTACAGGTTAATTATAACAAGTGAACTAGGTCAAATCAGACTATAGGCAAAAATAGTTAACTATCTCAATATTGAAAGGAAAATGAAACTTTGCTTGATATAGGCTTTCTTAAGTTTTTGAATAAATACAATTCTGAAGCAGACTCTAATAAGTACATTTTTGTAGATAGATAATTATAATTAATAGCAAAAATTAACATTGATTTATTTTCACTGTAATATATCTTGAATATTAAATACTATTTAAAAATGCTGTCATTTTTATGTGATTCAAAGGAGAGTAATCTATATGAAGAGTTTTTTGAAAGTAGTTAAGTTTTATTTCAGATGTTGAATGATTTTTTTTGGTCAAATAACAGTGTTGACAAAATATAAATGATTATAAGTATATATAGAAATTTATCATTCATCAGATTATAGTCCTTTTTCAAAATGCCTGTTTCTGTATTTAGACTTACTTTAGTCTTCTTTATATTTAGATAGAATTATCTAATTCCTAGTCTCCCATGAATGATGTTATGCTACTACAGAGGGATCCTCCTCATTTATGTCTTTCTTCCCCTCTAACACTGTATTTCTCAGCTTTGGCTGCACATTTGAAACACCTGAGAAGATTTTTGAAATACTCAGAAATAGATGAAAAATTTGATTGTGTTGACATACTGTTTCTGCCCATGTGAAAACTGATCAAATTATATGCTTTAGTATGTGTAGGGTTTTTTGTTTTGTTTTTTGTTTTTAAGTAACACATATACTTACTGACTCACTAATCCGCCTATTTAGCGGGGGAGGGGAATGCAGGTCCCACTTGCAGAGATTCTAGTTGGATTGGTTTTAGGTGAGGCTCGAGCACTCTTATTTATTAAATCCCCGCTGGTGAAGGTGAATCCAACCTTGAGAAACACTGCTTTAGCACACATAAAAGTACTTCGGATATAGTAAGTCCTTAAAAAATAGCTGTTGATATTGTCAAATTGAACACATTTCTTCTTTGTATTCATTCATTCATTTACAAGTAATGAAGCATGCACACACTGAAAAGCCTAGAAGTGCATCAATTATGCCAGAGGACTTCTAAAAAAGGGAGTATTCTCCAAACAATTTTATGCAAAATGTAGATATGCTATAGTCCTTTAGGCAAACACCTTGACTACAACACCAGATCTCTGTGGCAAGTTAGAGTACACTCTAAATGAAGACAAAAATTGACAAAGATTGATCAATTTAAAGTATGATAAGGCAAAGTTTTCATTTTATTAAAGGTTAAAGGACCTATTTTTCTGGAAAGCTCACTTTTATATGAGTCACAGTTTACAAAAACATTTTCATATATGTGGTATATGATCACTGACTAACATCTGTCTTTGTCTTTTGAACATGAACTCTGATGTTCACATCCTCAGATTTTCCTTTTTGTGTTAAATTTACTCCCTTAAACATCAGTTTATGAATTAAAATTTTATACCAACTTATTGTAGTTTTGCCTTAAAACAACAGTTTAGTTTTGGTAATGTAAACTTTTTAGTCTGTGTAACAATATTTGTGCAATTAATTTACCATTTAATTCAATTTTACTATTGTGAAAATGAGAAAAAAATTAGGGTGCTGACGTTGGTGGTTAGAATCGTTAAGTCTCAAAAACTGAGTATAATTGAGATGAGGATGTTGTTAATTTGTGTCTAAAAGGCAAACTATAGGCAAGAGGATTTTACATTTATTTTTAGTCCTTTGGGCATAACCTTAATAAATTTGATATATTGGAATTAACTTATTACATGAGTGAGAATCTTCTAGGTTATTCTGCAGTAATAAGCTGTCCCACATATATCTATATCTATATCTATATCTATAGATATATATATATTTTGAGGACTCTTTATTTCACAGAGAGAAACACAGCTAGAGAGGGAACACAAGCAGGGAGAGTGGGAGAGGAAGAAGTGGGCTTCCCACTGAGCAGGGAGCCCTATGAGGGGCTCACTCCCAGGACTCTGGGATCATGACCTGAGCCTAAGGCAGTCGCTTAAACTGAGCCACCCAGGCGCCCCGCTGTCCCACATTTTATTGTTTTATCTCAATGAAGTTTTACTTTCCACTAATGTTATAGAACAATGGGGCCAGAGTATGTTAGTAATTGGGAGCCCAGGCTGATAGCGGATCATCTTAACTGATGTAGCAAAGGAAGGGACACTGGTGAATGGCTCACTAACTCTTAAAGCCTCATGTCTGCTCACATTTCATTGGCCAACATGAGTCATATGGGCATATCTAAATCAAAAGGGGTGAGAAGGTACATCCCTAGTATGTGTCTGGAAGGGAGGATAATTAGGGTATTGCTAAACGAGTCCTAGTGAGTACCACAATCATTTTGTTTTTTACTTTTTTTTTTTTTTAAGATTTTATTTATTTGACTGGGAGAGAGAGAGGGAGAGAACACAAGCAGGGGGAGTGACAGGAAGAAGGAGAGGGAGAAGCAGGCTCCCAGCTGAGCAGGGAGCCTGATGCAGGCTGATCCAGGACCCTGAGATCATGACCTGAGCCGAAGGCAGATGTTTAACTGACCGAGCCACCCAGGTGCCCCCCTCATAATCATTTTCTGCTGGATAAGATATTTTTAGGAATGTCTTATTGAAGATCTGGGATGATATTTTATCTTTTCCTTCTCAGCATAAGCCTGTATTGTAAGGAAAGTAGAATATTACTATTGCTCCTTTCGGATAGAAAAACTGGGAGTCAGAATGCCTGCACAACATCACTATACACCCACTGGAGAATCAGGCTTATTACACCTTTATAGCATAATTGTTTTTATATGTTTTTCATTGATATGAAAACTGTACTGTGTTCTGCTACTGCATACTCTGTGGTCATTTTGCACAACTGCTACCTTACTTTATAGTCAAATAAAGAGCCCATTTGTAGTAAACCTGCATTCTTAGGTTTAAAAGTCTAAATTTATAACTATTACTCTCCATTTACCTCCTGTGTTTTCCTTTAGATAATATTTTAGCATCAAAAATTATTCCAGGCTTTTAGCCCACCTTTAGATTTTCACTAAGAAATTATATTCTAGTAAGAAGGAAAACAAAGCAAACCATTGTCACCAGGGTGCCACCATTTTATCACTAGGAATAATGTGGTTGTCTCTTAGGAGATTTCATTTTGGTTGAAATCCCAAAGTTTCAACTAACAATACAAAGAATCAAGAACAATCTGCTAATGGAATTTCTGAAGGGATAGGAGGGAAGTATTTTTAATATGCAAATTTCAGCTGCTGGGGAGAGTTACTTTAATGTAATTATACTACACTAGAATATTGGTATTTATTTGTCTTATTTTAATAGGAATAAGTCAGAAGACCTAATGAATCAAATATGATTTATAGTTATATATTGGTGCAAAGCTTTGAGCCTGGACTTTTACAATTCAGAGATTATGTGTAAAAGCCTTATGGAAGCAGATATGGTTAGATAGATTCATAACGTATCAGGTTTTTCAAGTTCATTTTCTATAACTTAGCAAAGGAACTGTCCAAATGAGAGATGAGTCAGGTTTTCCCTTAAGAACACCACTCTAATTTCCATGAAAACAGTGTGGTTCAAAACTACAAATTGGGCTGCCAAACTTTTTCTTTCAAGTATTTGACATTTTGGAACATGTGGATTCCATTCTATTTTCTTCATTAAGAACTCCATTTAATAAAGTGCTTTATTATGATAATTGAGTGTTTGAAATTCAGTGGAAAAAAAAGTTTTTCATCAATGTGAGGTAGTAACAAGACAGAATCTTCATCGTGTGATGCATAAACACAGTTTATTGATACGTGATTCTGCTGCTGAAATAGAAGTCTTAAAGGGCCCCACGCTCCCTCCCCTTTGGAAATGGAACAGCCACGATTTCTAAAACAAAGTCCCAGCCATTTTGTGCTCCGGAATCCGACTGCATCCTGACACAATGGTGGAACTAAATCATGATGAATGGTTTAGCTGTGCTTCCTCTTCCTTCTCCGTGTGCCTGTGATGCTCATACCTATATCCCTTTCTTGGACTTATCTCTGAAGTCTGTGGGAGATAACTTCCTCCCATTGCTAGCCAGCAGGGGGGCCCATGTTTCCCTGTTTTGGAGCCACAGGGTGTTTGTTCTACCCTGTTTACAGCCAGTGAGGGGGCCCTTTTTCTTCCTTACCGCTCTCCTTTTCATCAGCACAGGGGGAGATTCAAAATCAGAAATGATCTTAATTAAATGTTTTCTGTACAGAAACACCCATTCTACAACCTTGGTCTTTTGAACTCACTTGGAGGTGTCCTTCCCCACCTTCTGCTTTAGGGAGACTGCAGACAATAGACCTTATCACAAAAGACAAAGATAAATATTTATCAGAGCACAAAAGATGTTTAGAGGACCTACATTTATTTGCATTCATTACTGTTAAACACGTTTGGTCATATGAGGTACTATCAGAATTCCTGGCTGAAACATTTTCCTCTATAATATTTTCAAATAAAATTGTATCCCCCCCCATTATAAAAGTGCATTTAAATATCCAGAAAAATATTTAGAGAATTTCCAAGAGCACCTTATGCTACAGTAAGTTTTTATAATAACCATCTTTTAGAGGAATTTGTAGGTTTACTAGCTTTATAATGTAAACATTTACAATTATGGTCTTTTTATACTTCTTAGTGTACAAATGGAACGAGGAATAAATGAGAATGTAACCAGATTTTGGTTGGCATAACTAATAATGCTTTTTTCTTAAAAAAATTAAGATAAAAGTTTTCAACTTTAATTTTCCTGTTTTTAAAATTACCCAATTCAGAGTACCCAATTCAAATGTGAACTCTACACTGCCTTTTATTTTATTTATTGATTGATTTTTGGTGGTGGAGGGATGGGATTATGAATAGAGGTGAAAGTTTATATTTGGTTAGTTGTGAAAAATTTTTATTCTTCTACTATATAAAGAACATAGAAATAATTAGGGGGGTAGAACTTAACTAGCAGATAATTCATAAATTTTAGTTGAATAGTTTTTAAAAAAAATACATGAGGTACTTGAAATAATTGTGTAGGTAAGTATAAGAGAATTTAGTGATTGATCTTTTCTCTTAAAAACACATTTTCAAGAAACACTAAGAGAAACTAAAGTTTTGAGATGGAAATTTTATAATCATTAAGTGTTTAAAGAATCTTATTAACATAATGACATGGAAAAATCTACTGGCATAAGAGAAATATTATATTTAGATTGAAATACAATTTTTACTTAGATTATCACTTTTAATTATAAATACTCATAATTTTCATATGTTCACTTTCATGGATTATTACTGATTGATTTAATAATCACAACTGAGAAGTAATACACTACTTTGAAGTAGGATTTTCTAACAAATATATTGTGTTTAACAACAAAGTCACACATTGAAGACTCATGAGTATATTTGCATGATTTTTCTTACAGTGTTTGAACTCTTCTTAAGTGTTGAGTATTTTTTTGTTCTTATAAGATAAAAAGTAGTATAGTAATCATTTGCTAAATCATGAACTTTAACTTTCAGGTCAGAACTTCATAAAGTTCAAATTTTTTTTAATCTTTTTTTTTTTTTTTTTCAATACTGATTCAGTATTTACACAGTGACTCTGATGAAAATTTCATGTACAGATATATGGTCTTGTGGTTTGAGGTTTGTTTTTTGTTCAAAAGGCATTGTTCTATGTGAATTAGACATGCTTATTATATATTCTAACTCAATGCCTGTAAAACCTACCTTTGTTTAAGGCTCTGCTCTATGAGCATTTCTCAGGGGGTAAAGAAATAGAAAGTCATTCCTGGAAAAGAGACATTTGCTTAAAAGAATAAAACACCTTTTGAACTGTTAGTGAAGTACTGGTATTTTAATGCCCTTTATGATTTTTTTTAATTAAAAGAATTTTAAATTAAAGAACACCATGGGCTTTTTCCCCTTGCCTTAAAAGCAGTTGTTATCAAATTAAAATGAAATATATTTGAATCTACATTTTGTACTATTACAAAAGGACAGAACTAGTTGTTACTCCATCTGGAGGTTTTTTATAAATGTAGCTTCTCATTTAAAAGAACTTATTTTCAGTCATAAGAAGTTGGTTATTCTATGTACACTTATCAGGCAGGCCTCATATAATTTCTTGTATCTCTTAAGGAAGTCCATATGTAATAGATAAAGCATCCAGGAACACAAACCTAATGAAAAACATGCTTTGTTGAGATGGTTTCACTCAGTAACCTCGGAAATGTTGGCAAGAAATTTGAGCTTCTCTGATAAGATTCTGCTGCTGCCAGTGATGGTTCTGGCCATTTGATAGGTTGAAGGTTTTACAAGAACAACTTACTGTTTATAGATAGCTTAGGTCTTAGGGGATGTTATCCCCTCCCCCAAGTTTAGGTTCTATGTACCCATTAATAAAAAGACTTGTTTTTGTTTTAAAAGGCAAATAATATATTTTTAAAATAACTTTTAAAATGCAATTTTTTTTTTAAAGAAAGACTCTATGTTAGTCTTGTAAGCTTTGTCTTCTATATCCATTTGGTATTGCTGAATAACTAAAATCTGCCCTTTTTTTTTCCCCTGCTAGAAATTTGTCATTTTCTCAACACTTCTGCTCTGAGTAAAACTAAGTAAAGATCATTAAGATATGGTGTTTCAAAAATAAAACTTTTGAAAAGGTTTAACTTTTAAGTTCTTGACTTGTAAAAATTTCTATGAACCTATTTTTTGTTATTGATACTTTTATAGAAATAATTAGCAGCTAAAATATATATTTAGTTAAATAAAGAAATTAGGTCAAGAGGAAAAATCAAAACAGTCACAAACTAAACACTGGTTTAGCTCAGTTGCATTGCCCAGGAAAGTGCATGAGCTTCCACTAACTAGATACAAAAACTGTACCCATGTTATTTACTGTTTTAGGGTCTCAGATTTAGCATCTGAAAGTAAGCAGATTGAATAAAGAAAGTCACAGTGTCATTTTATAATTCCGGATGACAAGCTGCCACGTCTTTGACTTCTTAATGTTTTTATAGAGCACTTCAAAATGTTTAACTAAGTAGATTGGTTATGAAAATATATACTAAACATTGATTCTTTTGTTCCCTTTTTTTAAAGATATTTATTTATTTATTTATTTATTTATTTATTTATTTATTTGAGGGAGAGTGAGAGAACAAGAGCAGGGAGGAGAGGCAGAGGGAGAGGGAGAAGCAGGCTCCCTGCTGAATAGGATGTCCAATGTGGGACTCAATCCTAGGACCCTGGGATCATGACCGGAGCTGAAGGCAGACACTTAACTGACTGAACCACCCAGGTGCCGCAGTACATTTTGGATACTAACCCTTTATTGGACATGTCATTTACAACTATCTTCTCCTATTCAGTAGATTGCCATTTAGCTTTGTTGATTGTTTCTTTAACTGTGAAGAAGCTTTTTATTTTGATGTAGTCCCAATAGTTTATTTTTGCTTTTGTTTCCCTTGCCTCAAGAGAGATATACCTAGAAAAATGTTCCTGTGGCAGACGTCAGAGAAATTACTGCCAGGTTCTCTTCTAGGATTTTTATGGTTTCAGGTCTTACATTAAATTCATTTTGAGCTTATTTTGTATATAGCATAAGAAAGTGGTCTAGTTTCATTCTTTTTCAAGTAGCAGTCCAGTTTTCCCAACACAATTTGTTGATGAAACTGTCTTTTTTCCATTGCATCCTTTGTTGAAGATTGCCTCCTTTGTTGAAAATTGACTATATATAAACATTGATTATTTTTATTTTTATCTTGAAAATAAAAGTAGACCCTGAAGAGTAATTCATATGTTAATCTCACAAATATGAAGCTTGATATTTTGAGTTTTAAGTAAATGAAATGTGGAAATCCCCCATCTTATTAATTCTGTCATGTTTATGTAGCTTTAAATGCTGTGACAATCCTTGCCCAGATTAGAACAGTATTATTTTCAACCATATTCTGATAGTTTCATTAAAAAAAAAAAATAGCAAAATTAATCCTATAGCAACTTAAAAGGTTAAGCTTTGTTGTTCTTTTCAAGGATAAAATAATTTTACTACCACTTAAAAACAATGCTTTTATTTGAAAAGATTACTATTAATTTGAATTAATAATAAAGACATATATTTATGTTGTTTTTTCTATATTGCCCTTCCTTTCCTTAAGATGTACCATTTTGTGCTAACTCTCAGAACAAGGACATGATTAATGGCATATGTAATTTTTTAAGACAGTGTTTCAAGGCTGATTCAAGAACAATTGAATACACAGCACGAAATTTCTTATATCCTATTAATGTGCCAACTGGTTAGTGATGACTTGAGGTACAATTGAGTTAACACCATAGGTATTTAGATATATATTGTCAAATTTGTTTTGTGGCAATACAATGTATCTTATATGCTATGATTTTCTAAGGTTGTTTTCTTATTAGCGCTTTTAAATGTTATTCATCATTAATTTCCTAAAATGAAATTTAGTGTACCTAATCTACCCTTATAGTTCCATTCTGTGATGTTTTCCAAAACAAACAATTCTTCCAATCACATTTAGAGTTTATATCTCTTTCAATTTCCTTTTATATTACCTTTTAGTATGAAAGTTTATTATGAATATTAATATCAGTAAGTCAACATACAGAGTATGTGTTCATCTTTGTTTTTTCTATCTCTTGCTCTATTTAGATGAAAATCATATAATCAAAAATATCAATATATTGTCTGTATAACAATTTTCCTCCATTGAAATACTTAGTATAAGGCCATGCTGTACAAATACAAAAGTAGAATAGATCTATATCTCATCTTAATGGTAATTCTCAATGAATAATGTATGACTATTTGAACGGATGCATTGAATAGATAAAGATCTTTCCTGGAGACTTCAGTCAGTTGGCTGGGAATTAATTCTAACTCCATGATTTCTTGTTAAAAACAAAACAAAACAAAACAAAACAAAACAACAAACAAACACAAAACTGTTCTGGTAATCTGGTAGTTGAAAACAATGTTACCACTTTTGATACAAATTTAGATTAATCATTTTTTCCATGATTTTCAAATGGCTTGCCACTTTTTTGTTTGCCAGTATCTACTTTGTATGCTTTACACATAATTGTTAACAGGCTATTTTTTAAATCAATCTTAGAGTGTTTTCAATGTTTGTATACACAACTTGCAGCAACACTTAAAATGAAAATCTTTTGCTTTGCTCTTTCTATTGAATTTCTATTACTCTTTCTATTTGATTTCTATTCTATTTAAATAGAATAAATAGAATAAAGCTCTATATTATTAGTGATATTAAACTTCATTAAATGGAAAATTTCTTTTCTAATTTCCAGTTATCTCATTTTCCAACATCACTCTTGTTTTTGCCCTCATGCAAGTCAACTAAATTATACTGGATATAATTGTTGAAAAAAAAAATACCAACTATGTATTTTAAAAGAAATATCATAAAGGACCTTGTTTCTTTATGTCACCAGTATATCATGGCTGAAAAATATCTCACATATGATAATTCAGTAGGCCCCTACTTCCCAGGGACATTAGTTTTAAAATTAAATATGGAAAAAGTTGACTTTAAGTGTTTGTTTTGAGTTTCAAGGTTTACAATGAACATTTTAAACTATTGCCAGAAGTCACCTCTAAACTATAAAATAAGATATTTAGGATTGTACTGTGTCCATTAAAGTAGAGGTTCTTGAATGAAAATAAGTACAGGAATCACTAGAACAGATTATTTAAAAACAGAACCCTGTGTCTGACTCCCAGAAACTTAGATTTCTACATACTTTTTTTTTTTTAAGTTTTTTTTTTTTTTATTGTTTAAGAATCATTATACCCAAAATAGGGCTTGAAGTTACAACCCCAAGATCAGGAGTCACACGCTCTACTGAGTCAGCCTGGTCAGCCCCAGGATTTCTAAGTTTTAAGTGTATCTTTTGAATTTACGTTTCTTAACAACAACTCCAAGTGATTCTGATATAGATAGTCCACAGACCATATTTTTTAAAATATTTTTTAAAATATTGCTTGGAGCATACATACATTGTTTAGAGCATACATTTTTAGGCACGTAATTTTTTATTACTACAAATTTGAATCTTTTAATAGAAAAAATCATGTAAAGGAACTTTAAACCTTCACAAAATCACATATTTTCTCCTAAGGAATAAATCTTCAAAAACAGATTTAGTAGTTGCTATGTTCTTGAACTTGGAACACCTATATTTCTGTCAGCAATTTCTATCACTCTCTGTTACTGTTTTTGGATGTGCTCTTGTTGATTTTTTGAGGTGATTCAGATTTTAGTCCTGTCTTCCTTCTAATAGCATAAATAATAAAAGTGTCACAAAAGTTTTGGCTATTTCTCGAATCTAGGCTATATGTCCCAGACTCCCACCCATTAAATTTTTTTCAGGAAAATTGTCCCTCTTTGTGGTTCATAAATTATGGTTGCAATAGCTAGAAATAAGCCACTACAGAAGCATAATATTTTAGAGCTTAAAGATCCTCAGTGGCAACCAGAACCTTCTGACAAGGATTCAGTATCTGACAGCCGGACAAAATAACAATAAGAAGCAATGATAAAAATTTCCATCCCTTGATAATAAAAGTTTTCCAGTAGTTAACATTAAAAAGAAAGGCTTATGTTTTATTAATTTTTTAATTTTTATTTTTTAAGATTTTATTTATTTTGTTATATGAGAGAGAGAGGGAGAGGCAGAGACAGAGGGAGAAGCAGGCTCCCCACAGAGCAGGGAGCCCAGTGCGGTGAGCCACCTGAGCCAAAGGCAGATGCTTAACTGACTGAGCCACCCAGGTGTCCCCAAAGCCTTATGCTTTAGAAAAGCATATGAAGATGCTTATGGATGAAATAATATGATATATGGAGCTGCTTCCAAATGACCTGAGGAGGTGAGGGAAGGACAGTATACAGGGTATAAATAAAACAAAACTGGTCGTGAACTGATTATAGCTGAAAATGAGTAATGCGTACATGGGAACTCACTTCACTATGCTATTTATTTCTGTATATGTTTGAAATCTTTCATAATAAAACTTTTTTTTAATTAAAAAGTATGCTTCAGAAAATGTTGGTCAACGTGGCCTGAATATAGCATGCACAATGTTGTCAATCCTGGGAAACGCTTTGTGGGGGGTTTTTTGTTTGTTTTTTGTTTTTGTTTGTTTGCTTGTTTGTTTGTTTTGGTAAGTGAAATGTTGGTGTCTTCACCAAGAGGTAGTACTTAATTGTTCTGTGTAAATAAATATATAGACCTTTATTTATAGACATGTGTATAAATAACTTATGTGTATATTTATAGGATAGCCTTTTTGAACTTAACAGCTGTGTATAAAAGTAGATGATACTAGTTAAGCCAGTGTCAACAGTTTGAATCTTTTTCAAGTGTATATTTGGGAACTTTTCTTTTAGTTGGTTTAAGTTGCATATACTAAGTGTGTGAATGAAAAAATATGAATATATGAATCCTCTCTTTAGTAAAGTTGGGCACATATAATAATTTACAATATCACAGAGTGACATTCAATCATGTTTAAAAACAATCATGTGTTAGCCAGGAATTCAGGTGTATAATAGAAGAGCTTACTACAGTGGCTTGAACAGAAACGTATTTACTTGTCTCATATGACAAAAACCTGGGGTTAGACCAAAGGGCTAATTAATATAGGAGCTCTAGGATGCCCATTAGATTCCAGGCTCTTTTCTTTTTTCTTGGCACATTGATGTCCCAAACTAATCAGTGTTCTGAAAGGAAAAAAAAAGTAGGAATATATATTGTATAGAAAACCAGAACTGTCTGCTACAGCTGATGTATGTATAAAGGAAAAATAGATCTAGAAGTCTCAGAACAATAGATAAAGACATAAAGATATCATTCATTAGTTTTTTGTTCTGTCACAGTTATGAGTTTTCATGGCCCTCTCACCCACGTTATCACAATCAAATAGGTGCTAGTACTTGCTGTCTGATAAAATAGTACAGGCAAATGGGAGAAGTAAAAACCTTGACTTAAATCTTGGGAGTATAACACCGCAGGGAAAGATGGTGACAAACCCATACCAACAGCCAAAGTTTTCAATTTTGGGCCCTTCAGTTGGCAGGAAGATCACCATTAAGTGACCTCCACACCACTTTTTATCAGTTTAAATATATAGCTAACTTTGAGAAAGTCCTATAGTTGCAACTGTTCCACATGTGAGTGGCTCTGATATTTCATCCTGTCCAACAGCAGACAGGTATTAAAATGCTGGATTATGGGAACCCTCAACTGCTTTTTCTCCTCACAACGTCTGGTACCTCCAAAACCGAAATGTTTGCATAGTGATCTGGGGTGAAGGAGGTAGCATAGAAAGGGGCTTCAGTGCTCACTGACAAAGTTTCCTGTGGCAAGCCTGTTGGAACCTCTTCCTGGCAGCCTATTGGAATTCAGAATAGTTTGGAATTAATTAATTCAGAATTGATATTAGTTATTGCTTTTATACCATAATTTAGCTACTTGAGAGGGTAAGGTGTGTTTGTGCTTCATCCTACAAAGATACCCACTCTGTATTATGCTGAGAGCATACACTTATTCTGAGGAGAGTAATTAACAATTCTCTCAAGGGAGATTTTCCACTATAAAATGTAAAAGTAATTTTGTGGGATGCATAAATCAACTTTACTTGATAAAAATATTACACAATGATCTTAAATATTTAAAATAAATGTTAGCATATTTAATGTCTGTGTTTATTACGTGTTCTAACCTTATTCTACAGAAAAGATGAAGATTTTTTAAAAAGAGCTCAAAGGAACATACAGCTGGGACATATATATAGAAGGGTCTTAATGGAAAATGAGCACAGTAACTGTGGAAAATACAACAGATCATTGGGAAGATTTAAAGACACCTCTTGTCTATGTTAAACATAAAATCCATTTCCTAGTTACATACTTACATTACAATCGATCAAATGATATTACTTTTCCATTTTTTGAGTAGTTTCTTTTTACTTAATTGATTTTTCTTTTTTTGCTCTCAGTTTGTCTAAATGATAGTATGTAGCTTATTACTTTTATGGAACTCAGATTTTTCAACATAAGATTTGAACTTCTTTGTCATAATTTTATATAACTTATTTTAAACATATTTGTATAGATGGATAGATAATATTTATGTGTATTTATTTCATGTTATTTCCTATGAAATGAAGTAATATTTTATATAACAACTTCAGGTATTCTATAGTTATTATTTGGACTGGAAATGCCAAGCATTTTCATCTGAACACATTTTTAAGATCATCTTTCAAATACATATATTTGTGCTGATCTGAGTGTACAGGTTTTCTCCAATGGAGCTTATATGATAATATAACTAGGCTAGACAAGAGCCACTTCATGGCACAACTGGGTAGCTTCTATTATGTATTTTGATCAAGGATTTGAAAAAAGCTTTTAGGGTTTCATTTTAAAGCTCTCTTACCATTGCAGTACGACAGTTCTAGCTATTTTTCTTCATCTGATTGTCACTAAACTAACTAATGCTAAGCTATTCCCTAGAATAATAAGGGACCATTGGGAGTTGCATTAGCTCTTGAAGCTGTATGCAGTATCAGAAGTAACAGCCTGATGAAGTAAGAGAACCACTATGGATACCAGGGACCAAGTAAGGAATAGCAGTTCTGAGAAACTCTTGTCAATCCTAACATTTATAAAAAACATACTGGGGCGCCTGGGTGGCTCAGTGGGTTAGGGCCTCTGCTTTCGGCTCAGGTCATGATCCCGGAGTCCCGGGATCGAGCCCCGCATCGGGCTCTCTGCTCAGCGGGAAGCCTGCTTCCTCCTCTCTCTCTGCCTGCTTCTCTGCCTACTTGTGATCTCTGTCAAATAAATAAATAAAATCTAAAAAAAAAACCAAACAAACAAACAAAAAAAAACTGAAGATCTCGTTACTTTGTCACGGTGTATGCTGTAGAAATGTATTACTTATGGGCCTTTTTAGTGAGTATAGAGAACTTGGGAATCTGTATTTCTCTTAGGAGGAGTCTTACGAATTTCTTAAGGAATGCACTGTGGGGTGAGGCAAAAATGCCCTCATCAGCTCTCTGATACACAATGGTGGTTCTAATGTTGGGGTGATCGTACATCCACACACTTATACAAGTCTGCCATGCTCCCACATATTCAGGAGCATTAGAATAGTTCAAGCAAATCTGACTTGTGTACCTAATTCCTTGTATACCATAAAATGAAAAATTAACCATGGCTTACCTTGAAGAGTTTTTCAATCCAAAATATATGGTATTGATAGCTATGAAATATGTAGTTATCACCACTGTTCCTTTGATGTTTCTTTCCAGTTTTTCTTGTGTCCTGATTTTATGTTTGGAATCAGTGAACAAATAACTTTATACACTTTTCATATAAAAGGGCTATTAGTCTTTAAAAATTTCCCTCCAGTTTGGTGATTGGCTTCCATCTTTTGACTACTATATGGGTAGTGTTTACCTGACTCTGATAATTATTTAAGTACAGGATGGAAGAAAGAAATGTACTTTTCTGTAAACTGTGTCAGTGATTGAACCTAAAATGAAATCTTTACTTCAAAACATTCAACTCTTAGACTTTGTTTTTTAAAAATAATTGTTAGAAGGATCCAAAATATTCTACTTGATCCAGTATACCTCATTGCAAGTTTCATGTATTTTAAATATAGTGAAAGCTTTGGTATGATAAATCCTATTACATGTGACACTCAATAACACATTCTTGTATTTCATTATATGTAGCACATATACATATATCATATACATATAGAATATATATCTTCATATATTATATACACACAGGAATAAGTATCTTTGTATGCATATATATACACATGTATACATCTTATGTGATGTCGTATGGGAGGTTATATATGTATGTAGATACAAAGAGAGAAAAACAGTTCATAATACTGAAATCCACTAAATAAAATAATATAATAGCGTGATGCAAGGATATAAAAGTAACAGGGAAAGGAAATCTTAAAAAACAAAACAAAATTAAAAACCAGAAATAAGGGGCGCCTGGGTGGCTCAGTGGGTTAAAGCCTCTACCTTTGGCTCGGGTCATGATTTCAGGGTCCTGGGATCGAGCCCCATATCGGGTTCTGTGCTCAGCCGGGAGCCTGCTTCCCCCTCTCTCTCACTGCCTGCCTCTCTGCCTACTTGTGGTCTCTGTCTGTAAATAAATAAATAAAATCTTAAAAAGAAAAAAAACCCAGAAATAAAACCCAATACATGCCTCTTGCACATTTGCGAATAACAAATACTCTCATTATATGCCCATTAAAATAGTAAGATATTTTATAAACATTATAAATATTTAACTTTTTAGAATACAGAGTTTCAACAGATAATAGATTGCATAAATGACCTTTTATAGAAGTTTAGTTATTAATGATCATTTTTAGAATACCATCCAGAGAGATTCAACACTTTGCCAAAGTTGATGTAAATTATGATTAAAATCTGAAAGCCTTGTACATACTAGATTTGTCATTGAAGTCTGTTAGAAGCTCTGGTGCATTTATAGGTCTAATGTGAATTGATATACTGGTTCAATTAAAGACATGTTAATTTACTTCCTCTTCCAAGCCACTGGGATTCATATTATAATATGTCAGAATCTTTACAATTAAATTACAATATATTCTTTTATGATAAAAATTAACTAAAGTGTATTAGACTATTTCTGAGTCTCCAAAAAACTACACACCTCTTTATTTTACATAATTTAAAATAATATTGACAATATGAATATTTGGAGCTAAATTCAAATCCTTCAGATTGTACCTAAAACATAGAATTGCTGCATTATTTCTTAGCTTAAATACACTTTTTAAAACATGGCATTAGTATTAAAATATAATCTAGACAATACTTTGGGAGATCTGCTGCTTCTGAGTTTGTTGCCATTCTAGTGATTGTTTGAAATTGATAGTTATCAGCTTCCCTGACACAGGAGATGCAATCACAAACTTCACAGATGCTTCGTGATTTCCAAGGGTAAACTAATAAAAGTAATTTGAATTACGCCACTCCTTGAGAAGTATAGTATGTCATGTAACTTTGCAGCATAACTTTCTTTTTGAGTAGTATTTTGTCATTGCATTTGTAAAACATTTTAACCACATAAACTAAAAATAAGATGTTTGGTACCAGTTTTTAAGTCAATTGGGGAATATGTATTTTCCTGGGTAAATAAAACAAAAACAAATTTCCTTTCCAATTTGCTTAAATCTAATTAGAGAGGAAGAGACTTTGGCAGTCATTCCTTAGCTCTCCTCTCTGTTTTCTGGGAAGCACAGTTGCCCACACTGTAGCAGCCATAGCTATAGGCTTTGCATTGTAGGACTGCTTTAGGTAAGTATTCCACTAATGTCCAGATTCACCATCAGGTTGAGAGATCTGATGAAGATATTTGATACCTTTGCAAGATTTCAGTATTTAGTACAGGCTTTCCTACCGCCACTGAAACACCTAAGTGTACTTCAATTTATATCTAGAATGTTCTGTATGGCAATTAATGGCTTAAAATGGAAAGCTTTGTGATTGAAACTGGTTTTCAGAGACATGGGTTGCATCAACATAGTTATTAACACAGTGGATACCTGTCATACATTACTTCTCTTAAGATGTTAGATTTATTAATTTTATTGAAAGAAATATTTTAGAAATAATTTCAGAAAAGAAAGCTAGTTGGTTACCTTTCACTGCATATCTAATAGTTTATCCAGAGAATAAATAGAATTTAGAGTTTATTTCAGTTTTTTTGAAGATTTGGTAAGGCACGGAATTCATTCATTATGTCCTATTCTGGTCTTGGATTTACTTGGATTTCTTTAAAGGCAGAAAGCTTCTAGAAACAAACTGGCTCCAACATTTGATGTTTTGATTCCTTAAAAATGGTTCCATAGGAATGATTATGTAATCCTGTCCTCTTCAGTATTGGAATTCTTCTAAGATATAGTTTTTAAAAGAAATGAATCTCTTTAATAAAATCTTCTAGCTAGAATTTTAAACATGTTGATCTAAGTAACAAATACTTATTAAAAATATTCTCCCACTTTCCTCTTCCACTTTCAGCATTGACAAATGTAATTCAGGGAAAATCATCAGGAAAGATATTACATTTTCCCAAATATTATTTGTTATGATGATTTGGGCTGGCATTTTGCAGTTATTTCAGGAGAACATGCAGGCTAAACACAGGACAATTAACCTTTGTTACTGGGTATTGCTTAGGAATTTGCTACTTCACTAAAACATCTTTGAGTTTCCCTGCAGTATCATACAGAAGTATGCTGGTAGACGATTTTTATTATGCCATCATTTAGAAACTGTAGGATACAAAACAGATGTTGTGTCCCTTTTTTGTGGGAGGGAATAAAGAAATAGAAATGCACATAGAAATAAGAATATTAAGTAATTCAGAATTAAATGGAAAATAAGTCTAGTTCAAGCCGTGCACCTATGCTCTCCAACTCACCTTCCTCATGTTGCACAAGAGCTTGTTCTCAGCTAGTTTCATCCATTCATTTAAGTTAAGGCAGTGATCGTGATCCACATCTAGAGTATGGGTTGTATGACTTATAGTTGTGTCATGGTATAGAGAATTTCTGCTATGGAGAACTATTAGTGATGGAAGCGCATCATGTTTCCCAGGATGGAAAAAATTGGGATTAGGTACTGGTAGTTTAGAACATTATCTTCTAGGATTTCTATGTTTAACAGAGAATTACTGAATAAAAATGCAAATCTCTAATTCTAACCTAATGGACTTAACTAATAATGGAATTGCAGGGCCCTATGGCTGCCCAAAGAAGGAAGGTATTTGGGAGCTGAATTTATGTTTTGGTGCTTGTCACTGACATCATAGCAGGTACATGCTTATTTGATGAAGTCATGAGACTCCTAGGCCAACCACTACTCTAACTTCTGGCTATATAGACAAGACATGCATATAGTAGGCTTAAGAACAACTCTTACCTTCATCTCCTTATATTTTCAATTCAGATGTGGCCCTGGATAAGCATAGGTTTTGATCACCCATGTTTTATGATGAAATACCCAAATTCTTTCTTTCTGTTTGAAAGATGCATGGCCTACCAAAGAATGTAGATCATGATGCGTGGCTGGCCTACCAATAAACACGGACTACCCAGTGGTGGTAATTTTGGTCTAATATTCTACCTTATTCTTGAACTATTTAAGTGTGTGTATAAATTAAGAACATTCTTTTGAGTACCTTCAGTCAAAGACATAAATACATAGGTTGCAAGAGCCTGGCTTATCGTAGAATTTTTAATAGCATTTTACATTCCAGTTGGTATAATTAAAAAAAAATACTTTGCCTCAAAAACATTATTTTTAGATCATTTGGCATTTTATTTATATTGAAAGCTGAAGAAATTTGAAGTCATTAGAAAATCACTTCCCTTTCACGGGGTCTCCTTCAAACTGCAGTCATGTTGCTTAAAAGACAATAATAGTTAACCAGATATTTTCACATTTCTAGTTCATGTAATGGGTGAATTTTATAAAAAAGGGTAGCCAAAACTTTTTCTCTCTATGATTTGGCTTCATTTATTATAAAAGATTGCAAAGTAATTGAAGAAAAATGAAAACTAAATGAAATAATTAAATAAGCAATCTAATTTCTAGGTGTTAATTCAATTCTATGTCTAATCAATTTTCTGTATTTTAAAGTTCATTTGCTTTCTATCTACTTCTTGCCTGCAGGCTTAGATGTCTCAAATTATGGGATGGATACATCCCTGAGTACTTACCATGATGACACAAGGGAAAATGCCACTCAGCGAGCTATACTAATACATTTAACAGTTATTCTGTTATTTGATGGTTTCAAACTCCAGATGGTCATGTCTAGTTGATTTGATTGTCTTTGTCTGTAAGTTAGAAATCAGTACTGTGAAATCGTATGTCCAGAAAAGGATAAATCTTGATTTAGTAAAGATGACCTTATTGCCTCTGAGATATTTCGGAGGGAAAGAGAAGGGTAGTATACCAAAATGGAAGCATTGAGCAAGGTAAGTGAAAAAAATTTTTAATGTATCTTGGTCAGTAAATTAAACCAAATTGACAAGTATAGAATATATTGACATTTATATTGATACAATTACCAAGTTTCCATATCTTTTACAACACATTTACAAGTCTTAAAAAAAAAAAGAAAAAAAGCTTGAACTGAAGAATTCATTGAATTGGCATGTAAAAGGCTTTGCTATAAACCATGAGGTCAATTGTCAGTTCTTAAAAGATTACTTATCTCTAAAGCTAACAGAGCTGCTCTTGAAGCTGAATACTTTTTTTTTTTTTTAAGGCAGAAAAGATAAGTAAAAGTACAAGGTAGGTTTGACTATTAGCATTATAGCAAATATCCTTCTGCATAAGTGATCAAATATTAAATTTATAATAATTATTTTTAACAGTTATTGTCAGGAAAGCGTGTTCAAATATGTATAAGTAATTTATTAACTAACTATTCATCTCTGGCAAGTTCTTATATTAGAATCAAAATAAAAATGTTTTTTGTTTTTTGGTTTTTTTTAATTTGCTTTCAGGATGCCATTTAAGAAATGGACAAACCTCGTAAGTCTTAATGGATTTCTTGCTAGGAGACAAACCCTCCATAAAAGTCCACCATAGCTTTTTGCATCCTTGAATTCACATGAAGTTAATATTTAAATTAATCTTGACTATCTTTTGTTGCTCTTTTTTTTAAAAGAGATATTTAGAAATAATTTTGGAAAATTTCAACTGCTCAATTCTAAATATATCTGCTTATCAAGTCTATAGGGACTAGAGGACAAGCTAACATTCACAGCTGAGTAATATTAATGTGTGCACCTTTTTTTCTCCTAATCCAACTGCATTCAAATATATGCAATGGCGGTTCTGTCATTTGCAATATATCTACTAGGTTGGTCAATTTTTAAATAGTGGACTGATTAACTGTACTAAACATTGGACATTAAATCAAGCTTTTGTGTGTGTGTGTGTGTGTGTGTGTGTGTGTGTGTGTCTGTTTGTCGATCATCACTGCATCAAGTTCTTTATAACAGCATCCAATGACCTACTTCTTCATACCTCTCTTGCCATTAGAGATTTTGCTTTGTTTCTCTGTGGCTAAGCACACACCCCGAAATTATGTGACTGTACCTGGCAGCAGTCCCCCTTATGAATATCTTGAAGATGGATTAAGTGAGGCTGGATCTGTGGGTTTTGCCTTTAGTCTTGTCAGAAGCCAATGCCCTCTTTCCTTTGGGAGCCTATGCCATTCAATGAAGAAAAGCCATAAACAGATTATGCTGGTTCCTGAGTGATCAGAATATGGGGTTTCAATTATTTATTGTCTTATTATTCCAGTGATAAGTAAAAATCTCTGTTTCTCAGTTATCTTGAGAACTTACCGAACTCCTTCCTTTTAGATGATATTTACACCATTATTTACTCTGAAAAGGCCAATTTTGCAATACTTCCATATCTGATACTAAGCTTTTGCTTTTAATTGTGACAGCCTGAAAGCTTATTCTGAAAGCTGCTTCCAGAGAAATCTAATTATTCTTGGTTGGGAATGTTCTTCTGGTGATACCACCGGCCTCCTGGGTACTAAGCATGTCTGATGATAGGTGATTCATAAGCACAATGTGACATTTCCCAATGAGCTGTTTTGTCACAGGTTATCCATTTTGTCAGACGTGTTATTTCATCCTGAGCTTTAATGTGACTATCATGTTGCTGGGCAAGTAGCTGAGAGTGTCATATAGCTTGTCAAAACCATAACACCCTTTGAATCAGAATATTTAATTTTCAAATCAGCGCATGTGAAATTTAAATGAGGATCCCAACAAATCACAGCTAATTCTTCCCTCTTATTTAATAATCTGAGTCCAAAATATGAGCCTTAGACTGCCATAATCGGCCCTTGCAATTAAGTTCAATAAACTGGGGGACTTACGTTCTCTCTGAGGCAGACTCTGCTACCTGTTTTTGTGTTTGGTTATTGTGGAATGAGTTAGAAGAAAGCAGTTTGTTTAGATAACACACTGTTTGAATCGTGACGAATACAGGAGATTCTGCTTTTTTTTTTTTTTTTTTTTTTGCCTTTTCATACAATTCCATTAGTGTTTGTGCCTTTCTGGTCCTCCCACCTTGTGCATTAGTACATCTATTAAAAGACAAATTTGTAATTTCAGTATAATTCATTTTGATATAGTTTGGTACACTTAATTGCATGTGTCCTACAAATTAAGAAGAGTTGTAGATTAGAATCAAAGTTTCAGCACCAATACAAGTATAGACATCAAGGCCACTTTTCAAAATAGCTCACTTCCTTAAGTAATTTTTAAATAAATGTTGGAAATTAAAAATAGAAATACCATGGGGCACCTGGGTGCCTCAGTCGGTTAAGTGTCTGCCTTGGACTCAGGTCAGGATTCCAGGGTCCAGGTTCCAGCCCCGGGGGTCAGGCATTCTGCTCTATGGGGAGTCTGATTCTCCCTTTGCCCCTCCTCATGCTCTTTCTCTCTCTCTCAAATAAATAAAATCTTTCTAAAAAAGAAAAATCATGTCAACATAGAATTGCTTTTAATTAAATTATCTTAAAGTAGCTAATTAGGCGCCCCTGGGTAGCTCAGTGGGTTAAAGCCTCTGCCTTCGGCTCGGGTAATGATCCCAGGGTCTTGGGATCGAGCCGGGCATCGGGCTCTCTGCTCAGCGGGGAGCCTGCTTCCCTTCCTCTCTCTGCCTACCTCTCTGCCTACTTGCGATCTCTGTCTGCCAAATAAACAAAATCTGAAAAAAAATAAAGTAGCTAATTAAAGGGCATTTACAGAATTTGAATTAGTTGAGAGTACAATTTTAGCTGTTGGAGTTTTCTTTTAAATTTTTCTTTTTATTTCCTTCCTTGTTTTTTTTTTTAAAGTGATTATATATATTTATATAGATAGAGATGCGTTGTATGTGTATCTAAAATCATCATGGCAATAAAATCAAGCCAGTTAATGTTTGAATTAATGTATAGAATGCAGAAAAGGAAAGGCCACAGAGAGGAAAAACAATGGTAAGCTTTGCATTTATTTAAATATAAAATTAAAGCTTAGCAACTATGGGTAATATTTGAACAGGAACAAGTAAATGTTAAAAGCAAGAAAAGGTAAAAAAAAAAGCGTATTCACATTTAAAAGTTAGTAAGAAGAGGTACGAACAGTGCCTATGAAACTGCTCGATCTTCATGTTTCACAGTGAAGAATTATACTTAATCATACCCTTTCATGTAGTTTTTTAAAAAATTATTTCACCTTTTAATATTTTTCATAATTTTATTTCTTAACAGAAGAGAAATGAAAAAAATCATATATTTTTTGATATAAACATAATAGAAATTCATCACTGTCTTCGGTTTCATTATCTTATTGCACTACATTAAAATTAATACATTGAAAAATAGCACTTGTCATGATTCACTATTTATAAAGGTATTATGTACCTTTCATCCACTCATCCATATATATGCATAGAAAGATGTCTGAAAGAGAGATCCCTTAATATCAGTTCTAGTTATTTGTGCATGAGGATTTGGGGTATTTTAAAATATTCAGTTGTAACTTTTATTTCTTGACAATTTTTTGAGTTCTTCCAGTGATCATGACTCCTAGTAAAAACACAACACAATAAAATGATTTTTTCCAGAAAATATTAATAGCAAATATGCTAAGATATTATTGGTGGTTAATTCTGGATAGTAGGAATATGTGTGATACGGATGGGTTGCTTATTACGTTGTACATTTCAATATCTTTTTAATTTTAGAAAATAAAAACTTGGGGCGCCTCCGTGGCTCATTGTTAAGCATCTGCCTTCGGCTCAAGTCATGATCCCAGGGTCCTGGGATAGAGTCCCGTGTCGGGCTTCCTGCTTCTCCTCTCCCACTCCCCCTGCTTGTGTTCCTTCTTTCTCTATCTCTCTTTCTCTGTCAAATAAATAAATAAAATCTTTAAAAGAAAAGAAAAGAAAAACTTTCAAAAAATTAAGAAACACTAGACATTGTAGAACCTATTATTATTGACAAGGAATGTCTTCCTAGGGAAAAAAAAAGAGCAAATTGTTTTCATAATGTAACGCTATGTTCTGCCTATTAGTCAGCAACCTCAGTAATATTTCCATTCCATTAGGGAACTAGTTTTGAACCTTGTAAAAAGAGGTGGAATTTTCCATGAGGATGGAATTCATTAGAGTGATATCTGTGTTCTATGAAAGCCTCTGGTGATTTTGGTCATACTGTCGTATTCAGGCTTAATTTCCTGCCAAATAATGAGGCTGAGTTTTAAGAATAATTCATATATATTTTATTGCCCATAGACTTTTCAACCAGTAAAAGTATATTTTCATTAAAGGGCTAAATAAATTGCCTTAAAATTGTGACATCTTTAAACTTTTCTGAAAGGTTTAATTCTTTTTCACTTTGAAAAACAAATGGCACATGTTTCAGAATAAGTAAGTCCATTTAACTTCTGAAACACAGTCTCCAAAAGGCTCCATAGATATTGATGCTTGAGAAGAAATTAATTGTAGGTGTCATTTCCACCCCATTTTCCACATAATATACTATCTGATCAACATGGTCTAATGTCAAAGAGGAGGAATAGAGTTAGTACTCAAAAATGAAAAATTAATCACCCTTATTGACTTTGAGGTAAATTCTGGGAAGAAAGAGAATAGAATGAAGTACAATTTAGGAATGGAAGTGCTGAAGTCATTGAAATATATTTTTAGAAATAACCGTCTTTAATGTTTGTATAGAATGTTCTTTTCTGTGGTTTGTTAACTTGTCATAAATATATTAATGAACTGGTATATAGCTTAGCTAATTTAGAATCAATAGGCAGTTACTTAGTGAGAGTAGTAATTGTATTATCTTTTTGTCCCAATTTGTAAAGTTCTTCATGGGGTGGGGTGTCACCACCTGGGAAATAAGTGTTTGTCGAAGTTGACATTGACTTCAATGCAGGAAAATGATGAATTCCAATGGAGGATTGCCCATTATTTTCACATTGTAAGCACATCAGGAAGCTGGCCTGATCTTAATCCACTATGGCTTAAATGGATAACTGAAAGATTGCTATAATAGTCTGTTAAAACATAACTCATCATTATGCCCAATATTAAATATTTTCTTTATTCCATTTATAATAATAACAGAGATGAGGGATATTTCTTGTTCATCTCTCAGAACCTCCATAGGTTACTTGAAACTAAGTCTTTATCATCATAGGTCATAAAGTGGAGAGAGGTTGATTAATCTTTCATTTTTGAATATCCATTCTCTTCCTTTTCAACATTAGATTATGTTGATGACAGAATTTTTTATTTAGAAAGGGTTCTTGACCTGAAGGTAGGAACCGTGGGTTTGAAGAGGTTTCCTCTGTCCATTTGTAACTTTGCCTAAAGGTTAAGGGGGCCATCTGAGCTCGTAGGGCTTATTTCCATTTTGTAAGATGGGGATGATATTGTCTGCCTTTTGCAGCTCCTGGGGTTGTTACAATAATCTGAAGAATTAATGGATTGATGGTGAAAAATTACACCTCAGTGTAAGAAGTTTTATCTAATCAGTGGATCTGGGTAAAAGCTAATTTTTTTCTAATTTCCGTGGTTCTGTTTCACTAGTCAAATCTCCTTCCACTTTCCTTTCCCCCTCCATTTGGTCTGCTTCTCACTTTGGAGCCTTCCATTCTGTTTATTTGCAGAGATGCTCCCAATTTAGTTCTTCTAGGTAATAATCCCCACACCCTACGCCCAGGAATATGCCTATGGTATTTTCTCTAATAATTTTTTAAATATAGTTGTCATTGGGGTGCTCTTCCCCTGTATTTTTAGGTAAAATAATTTTTGTTGCTGCGTGCATTGATTACTTTTAGGTAAAATTTTCTAAGTTTGTGGAAGTGATTGAGTAGGAACTAGGGAGTCAGCCATGAAAGGAACTTTATGAATGGGTAATGCAGTTCCCTCCCTCAAATAAAAGCTCTGTACATCTCACATTCAGTTTATATTGATTGCTTTCTGAGACAGAAATAAACCAATCTCTGTATTATGCAAGATTCCTGTTAGTGGAAATATCAAGAATATAAATCTTGTGACTTCCATTTCTATGCTTCTCTCCAACCCTAAGCAGGTTTTTAATTAAAGTAATGTGAGCCACCGGGTGACCACCCCTTTTATGCACAATCAGGTTACCATAGCATATATTCCAGCTCTCTTGTAAACTTGAATTTTATGGATGGGTAATAAAATCCTTCTTTCCAGGGTTTGCAATTTTATGTCCACCTTAAAAAAAGCAGTGTAGCCTTTGACAATGCTATATAAAAATGCATAAAGTGTCAGTAGTTCACATAGAGGTGTTTCAGGTTGGGTTTGCAGATGTGGACTTTTAAGCTCCTTTTAATTTTTTAGCCTATTTAGAAAATGAAGTGATACTATTTTTTTTCTAGACAATTTATGTTTAACAGAATTTTAATTTATTTAATTTGAAACTGAGGACTAATTTGTGGATTCCAGCAGAAATATTTTAGATCTTAAACAGTATTTCGTTGTATAGGGTGTTAAAACTTTCAGTCCTTGGAAGAAAGCTTTAAGACTATCAGCTTACATTCATTATATCAAATGTTAGCCGAGCATTATGCACATTACTGTGTGTAAGCACACATGGTAAAGTAAGGTAGGGCTTCTGAGTATGATGTTTGAAGGTAAACAAACCCCCAGACTTACTGGTATTATAACTTTGAAAAGGTAATTCTTCTTTTATAAGACTCAGTTTCCTCATCTGTGGAAGTGAAAATAATTCTATTACTACTTTTCAGTTTTTAAAATTTAGAGATAATACGATTGATGCAATTGACAGAAAGGAAGCACTCTAAAATGTTCACTATAATTAATTATGCTTTCATTGAAGTTACTAAAAACCTTCCCTTTTGCTCAGTTTTAAATAAGGGGAATGAAACATATTAGAAGATAGTCTATGAGTTTGAGATTTGTGTAAGGTACTGTACAATAACCGAAGTTTGTCTATGGTCTTATACTAATGAAGGACTTTTTAACAGTGCTTTGAACTAGGTAAGTCTGCCAATATCCCAAATTGATTCGAGAAATTTCTTGCATTTTCTTTTTGTTCTGCCATAGGACATTGTTATTTTTGTCTAGAATGTTCTCTTTTCTGGTTGAGGGCTGGTATGTGGTATGCTAGACTTCTAGATGGCCAAAGGTTTACCTTTGTTAAGGATTAGCTGAAAAAATTTTCTTCTTTCTTTTCACTTTGTTGAGTGAAAAATACCAAATAAGGTTTGAAATAACATTGATACCTTCAAATATTTTCTTCATACCATATACATAATACATATGTTTAAAATCAATAGGAATCTACTACTGATAACAAAACATGCCATATAGATGTGTAGTAGACACCTGCTGATTTTAAATAAGGAATTGAATTTTAAGATGGAATTCCCGTAAGAACAGATTTTTTTTTTGGACAAAGTGTGTATAAGTCCTTCTTATAACTTTCAAGGATGCAGGGCTAAATTTACCTATTTTTATGTAGAGATGCTGAATGATAGGACATATGAACTGTTGGCTTAAAGACAGAATATTTGCACACGTGGCATTCCTTCTTAACTTAGAACTATGATTTGAGTCTTTTCATTGCAGCTTTTTCTTTATGAGATAGCGTAATGAACCTCAAGACCCCAACACTGGGAGGTTGGATAAAATATGTGTTTTATTTTATTTAGCCTTATTTTTCTTCAAGTAAATTGGGTTGTTTTTAATTTACACAGAATACTGCAGTTTATACTATGTTCATAGTAACAAAATTAATAACATATAAAGAGTTAAACAAAAGTCACTTTTCTCAAACTTTCTTGGGCTATGTTTCTTAAGATGGTATTTTATCATAGGATTCTTTATCATGTACCTAGTTCTCGGGGAGCTGAGTGGATTGAGTGAAATCTATCTGAATGAATTGGGGAGGGTTTCTCATAGGATGTAATAATTGAGCTTGGAGAAGGAATTTTCCTAGTGAAGAAAGAGGAAATGACATTATAGCTACACTGACTACAACGCAGTAGTTGGGAGGTGGAACTACAGATTAAAATTCTATCTGCTGGGGCACCTGGGTGGCTCAGTGGGTTAAAGCCTCTGCCTGCGGCTCAGGTCATGATCCCAGGGTCCTGGGATCCAGCCCCGCATCCGACTCTCTGCTCAGCAGGGAGCCTGCTTCCTCCTCTCTCTCTGCCTGCCTCTCTGCCTCCTTGTGATCTCTGCCTGTCAAATAAATAAATAAATATTAAAAAAAATTCTATCTGCTGGATAGTTTCCAGGTTCTGGTATTATAAAACACACTTCCTGCTGCCTTAAGCAACAGTTGTAAGGACACCCACATATAGTGGATCAAACGAGGCAGAAATTTACTTCTGTTTCACATAAATGTCTTCAGGAAGGTAGGTTTTCCAGAGCAGGTACTTATAGATGTGGCTCAAAATCATAAAAAAAAAAATTACTTTTCCAGTGAGAATGAATCATAAATATAAAACAAACCAATGTTTACATTTAAAAAGAGAAGAAAAACTGAATAACTGGCATTTCAAAAGTGTAACTTCTGAAGTGCTGAAGAACGTAATAGAATTGAAAAAAGTTTAAAAAAAGAAAAAGAAAAAAAATGGGCAACATATAATTATCAGTTATTCAGGTCAGACCATAAGCACAAAAGGAAATAGCAAAGTGAGATCTCTGTTCAGGATTAAAATACCCTTGAAAGAGAATTGGAAAACAAAACAAAAACAAATTAAATTTGGTCTTCCATTTCCCCAGAAAATGCTACAATGTTTGGGATTTAAAATACTGCTGATATGACTAGTTTAAATCTAGTCAGACATCTCCCCTGAGGTAATAACCCTCCTGGGAGACAGGAAGATAATAAATATTTTTTTCTTCAGAAAATGTATTATCATTATTCTAATTGGAATTATGATTATTTGATGAAATTCAATTAGTGCTTATTAATAATGAGCACAACAGAGACTGCATTATGCCTGGGCACCCGATTGTCTAATCTTCTTATGCCCTATAATACATATGCTGGGAAATGAAGATAGGGAACATAAGATGATGGCAGAGTATAGTATCACCACAAAAATGGACTTTATTCTCTTTAGACCTTATTGAATTTTGAAGCTCCATGGAAAATAATGTTTTATAATTTATTGCACATCGATGGTCCTACGGATCCCCTCAGAAATCTCTTTTCTTTCTTCCTTGTAGTGATGCCTGTGTTCTAGTTAAAAACTTAAGAAAGTTTCTTGTGAAAATGTGCCACTCTTTAGAGAAGCTGCTCTCTAGCTGTTTCCAAGTATGAGCTGTGACCCTGGGGTAAGAAGATTGCCTATGAGCCTTCTGTGTTTTCCATTCAAACACGTCTTAAAATTTTGAAGTTTTACAGAATAAATAGTGTGTTCATGACGCAGAATCACCCAGATGACACATAGAACATTTAAGTTGTCATCAACGTGGGATGATAATTTAGTGGGCATAGCAACTCTGTCTCTGGAGAACTATGTGCCTCAGAATGAATCCAGATCCCCAAAACCCATAGCAAGAGTCTAATAACACATTAGTTACCAGGTTAAAATATCTGAAAATAGAGTTTGCGCGTAGTTAGCCATTTCAAAGATTGAGAATGAAAGTAGTTTAGTGAGCACAGCATAATATACATACGACAGATGAAGGGAACGCATGCTACATGTCATGCGTTGCTCTAGATGCTTTACATATGTTCTCATGTAACTTCACAACTTCCCTGTGGGTTGGGTATTATTTCATTTTTGTTTTACAGATTTGTAAATAGAATCCAGAAGGCAGGATCTAAAGTCACATTGCTAGTTGTTGACTGAGTCAAAATATGAAGCTGCACAAGCCTCCTTCAGAGTTTGTAGACTTAATATGTAGCCACACTACTGAATAAACTGATTACTGGAGATTTTAATTGTATTCCAAAGGTCTTAGGTAAGAGAAAGATGGAACTGGGATATCACTTGGATTCTGAGAAACACTAAAATCACCATATGCAACTCTTTTGGGTAAAATGATAAGTTCTGAGCTCCATACATAATTGTTTTTCTGGGGGGTACATTCTCAGCTCCTTCTTGTCTTCTGCTATGGCAATACAGTCCCCCTAACTTTCCTCATTGGTGCCGTGGCCTAACCTGAACACAGCCAGCTTAGCCAGGCCACTGCTTCTTGTTATGTTCTACCCAGGACAGGCTAGAACCAGTTCCTTTAACCTCTCACCCCCGAAGAGAGGAAGGTTATAAAAATCCATATTGCTTGCATTGTGGTGATTGTATTCTGGAGTTGCATTGCTCCTGAAGCCCTCCACTGTCAATGTCCAACACTTTGGGCTAGGTCTTGGGTTCCAGATGCTGTTGCATGTAACCCAACCTCAGGGCACCCTGTTCGGGACACACTGCAGAAACTATCGATAACCCAACCTGGAACCTACCTGAAGTCTGGTCACTGTCCCTCTCTGTTGGATTTCTTTGTCCGAGTTCCTGCTGCCCATGGTACTGCTATCCCAGTAGATTTTCATACAGAGTGGTATGCTAACATGCTATCACATAGGAAAATAGCTTTTATCATGTGAGTTCTTAACCTGACTTACTGTTTGGCTGAAGAAAATCTCTGAAGCCCAAACAATGTGTGCCATATTCTATATATTTTCATAAACACCTTTTTTTTTTTTTCTGAAAAGGGTCTAGAGATTTGATATTTTTTCTCAAAGGAGTCTATAATCTGAAAACATTTAGAACCATTGGTACTAAGAGATGTGAAGAAAAAGAGAACAGTGATTTACTTTTTAGGCCCTTGAAATAATTTTTCCAAAGGCTAACATGTTCTTAGTATTAGACATGTTCACTAACCACTTGTGGCTAATGGCTACTTTATTGGATAGCATAATTTTATAACAATAAATGACCTTTTAACATACAAATTTAAAATACAGTAACATAAGTATTCCAGTTAGTTTTCAATGGTTCATTAGAACCAAAGGCTAAGGATCAGACTAAGAGTAGAGAAATGTCTACTGAGATGACATATTTAAAAATCATTTTAAATATCTGGGAATAAGAAATGCTGGTGCATTTGATCTATATCAAGATTATATGGGATTTGGAGTTTTTTAAGATGAAGTACGTAATGTGATTTTCAAGTGGCTTTTTGGTGGTGGGAAATGATACTTTATAGAAATACAGTAAATTATATAATTGAATCCAATAGAAATTTGTAGGTTCTGAAATTTAGTAATGTTCTACCTACCTAGAAATACAGTATAACATACCACAGCTTTTAAAAGTGCTGGAATCAGAAAATGCTGTTATAAAACCAGTAATGAAGCATACTAAATTATTGGTAAAAATAGTTGTAAAGACAAATATCAATATTATGTGTTAAATTGGTGGTTATAAAAAAGTAGGCACCTTTACTGAGCAAACAAGATAAAACAAATGTTTCAGTAAAATTTTGCAAGCAACAAAATAATTAGACAGTATCTCTGACACAGTGAGTGTAACACAGCAAATACTCTACCAACAACTGTTAGGGAGTATAGGATAAAATAAAATTTGAAGGAAAGGTAACATTTCTCTGCCTGTTAGTATATAAAGAGCATCAGGAGGAAAAAAGAAAAAGAGAGAGAGAGAGAGAGAGAAATGAATGCTAATCAAACAGATCACTAGATATCCTTGTGAAGATTGTGTTTGCTGAATCAAGTGGCTCTTGGCTCATTTTGTGTGTGTAAATCTTTATCTTATTATTTTAAGTGGTAACCTTCCAACATACTGTTCTATAAACTTCTTAGAAGGACATTTCTGACATGTACAACATTGAGCTCAAATCTTACATTGGAACAATATCTCAATTGTGTTTGATTATGGTAGTAAAATTTTTGCACTTAAAATTTTTAGGAAAAAAACATCAATTCTAACTCTAATCAACTGTATAGGCCATGGCTCTTCGTATTTGTAGGACACCTAAAACCTCACTGAGATGTTTTCTGTACTGTGCTTTACCACCAGCGGGTATCACCACTACTATTGGCCCTGTTACTAAGATCCTTAAAGGTTGGATAATATTTGGGTGTGTTTTATAGTGCCAATAAAAGGCATTTTGGAAAAATTCTTGTCAAGATTGGCTGAAAGTATTATAATTGAAATTAAAGATTTCTTTTTTTTTTTTATTATGTTCAGTTAGCCAACATATAGTACATCATTAGTTTTTGGTGTAGGGTTCAGTGATTCATTAGTTACGTATAACACCTAGTGCTCATCACCACACATGTCCTCCTTAATATCCATCATCCTGTTACCCCACCTCCCCACTCCCTTCCCTTTTATAACCCTCAGTTTGTTTCCCAGACACTTCTCCAAAGAAGACATAAAATTAAAAATCCCTTAAACTGAAATACTGTATGCTACAAGAGGAAAAGGAGATTTTAATAGCTAATTTGCTGTATCCTGTTTGCTAAAGGGTCTCTGCCCTTCATTTTGTAAAAATCCTAGTATTTCTTAAGACCCAAAAACAGTGTAAATGAAACAAAGAAATCTATAAAAGTAGGTATAGGAATCATTATGCTTTAAACAGAATACAAGGATTTTTCTTTCAAGTAATTTCCTATCCTTAACAAATTCTCAAACTTCTATGTCAAAGAAAATACAGAGAAACCATCATCATTACCACCACCAAACAGGTGCACATGCAGCAAACACACAGAGAAGAACAGAAGACCATAGAGGGAAAAATGAACAAATGACCAGGATTTTGATACAGAAAAACAAAGAAGTTTGAATTGATAATGTTCGCTTCTTTGCTCCAACAGGTTTATGGAAAGATGGGCCTTGCTGTCAGGCACAATGGATTTGTATTCCATCTCTAAGTGTCACTTGCTGGGTGACATTTGACAAGTCATTCAACCACTGTAGCCCTCAATTTGTACATCTTCTAAATACAGAGAAAATTATAGCTCCCTTGTAATCTCAGGCAAAGATCTTATCGTGTCTTATTTATCTTTCTCAAGAAGTAAATAATTTACCTAGCACGTGTAAGAAACACACATGTAACACACATGTAAGAAACAATAGTTTGAGCACCTGGGTGGGTGGGTCAGTTAAGCATCCGACTCTTGATTTCACCTCAGATTTTGATCTCAGGGTGATGAGTTCAAGCCCCACGTTGGCTGCCATGCAGAAAAAAAAAAAAATTTTAAGTAATAAAAAAAGAAACAACACTTTAAAAGTGGAACAAATATTATGTGTCATACAACCAACGGTTTTCAGAATAACATGTGCTCGATGTTAGCTATGATTATTTTGATGATGGTGATAGTTATGTTCCCATTTGCTAAATTATTCTTAATAAGTTAGACATATTTTAAACTACTCTTACTATGAAATAGCTGTATTCTTTTATTTCTTAAATTCTACTTTAATTGGTTTTCTTGTATTTTATTGTAATACTTCATATGTGCTGTTCAGTTCACTATAAACTCTTAATACACAATACATATTGTGACCCACATTGTAGTTAATTTCATATTTCAGAAAGATAATGAAACTTTATCACTGTCTTCTATAAACCATATTTTTGTCCTCCCATAATCTAAAGATTTCAGCTTAACTTTGACTAAAGAATTTTTTCCAGAACCCTCTATATTTAGAGCTTACTTTAGAATTACAGTTGTGAGAATTAAGTGTAGGAGAGTACGTTTTGCTAAACGTAGAATCGAACAGAGCTGTCTGAACTCTGCATTTGAACCTGTTGTGACCTGATTCTTACTTATTCTTGACACAGTGCACAAGTCCAAGGACACTGGAACTCCTTGGAGAGCAAACATCTCCAGAGTTAAATGGAGCTGAATAAGCAACATGTATGTAATTGAATTCCTCAACTAGCCTGCATATTCAAAAATAAGAGTAGTATCGCCACTATCTACCTATTGAGAACTGCCACGTTCAAAGCATTTCTAGGGGCACCTGGGTGGCTCAGTCGTTAAGCGTCTGCCTTCAGTTCAGGTCATGATCCCTGGGTCCTGGGATCAAGCCCCACATCGGGCTCCCTGCTAAGCAGGAAGCCTGCTTCTCCCTCTCCCACTCCCCCGCCTGTGTTCCCCTCTCTCACTGCGTCTCTCTCTGTCAAATAAATAAGCAAAAATCTTTAAAAAAAAAAAAAAAAGCATTTCTAAAATAATTTGAAAGAATTTTTTTTGCGAAAAAAAAAAAGAGTTTCAAAGGTTTAGGAAAATCTTTGTGTTTTAACTTTCTCATTGCTATTGGGTTTTCTGCAACATGTAATATTTGCTGCTACTTAGACCTAAGCCAATACCTTGATTCTGCGGGTAGTTGTACTTATTCCTGAAAAGCGATCAGTTGTATAAAATCTCTTTAGCCACATTAATGTTACAATTGAGAGAGGCACTAATTTCTTGTACAACTATGAAGAGATACATGTGATGCTAAACAATTTTGGAGGTATGCCTATATTGAGTAGCACAGTTTTAATCATTTTGGTCCCTGTTTAGGACCTTCAAACTTGGAAGAATCATACTTCAATTTTCCTGATCATAATTATGTCATCTTAGAATCAAATGAGCTCCTCGAGTTTCATTTGAAATAAATCGTTTCAATGCTATTCATTGTAGAGCATGAATATAAGATAGAATAAGATTTTATATGTTTTGTTTGATATTTTATATATTTCAACATATAACATTATCTTTCTTAAATGAGAATAGAGAGCTATATTTAAATTAATAGCAAGGATGGACCATACATGAAAATATTCACTATGACCTTTAAAACAATGTAGAGTAATAGAAAAAACAAAACAAAACCAGAAATAGGGCTAGAAATAAAATATCCTCTATTATATGATCCCATCAAGTGCCTAAATGGCTTCAAAACATCCCACATAGAGCCTGCAGATGTGGCACATTTTCGACAAATAATATTTTAATAATCTCCTAGTCTTTGTGGCTCAAATAATAATTTTTCAAAAAGCATCCTTAAGCTTCTTTAAACTTCCATTTTTAAGCTAAAAGAAGCATACCGTTTCCTCCCACCATGTTGATCCGTCATCAGAGCATCAGAAATAACTCATTAGCACAGTCTCCTGTCTGAAGAGATCTCACTCTGGAAATCTTTACGCATCACCCTGTTGTATGTGTATCTCATTTATAAATTAATCACGTACCAAGCTGTCAAAGTCTTCTCTATTTTCCTTTTAAAATGGCTTTAACAACTGAATTTATTTCACCAATTAAGTTTTAACATATTTGAGGGCAAACCTCATATTCCTGTATTGCCATATATCTATTATGATCAAGATTTCCTGTTTTATTTGATGAAGCTCAGCTTTTTCATTTGCACGGTGCCTATTTTGACACAGTATTAATAGCTAACATGTACTGAGTAGCTAACATCCCCCAAATACTCTTCTGGCAGATGTGTAGTAACTCATTGAATCCTTTGAGATTACACTTATTTTATGGATGAAGAAATCAAGAAGAAGGATTAGCAATTTGCCCAAGGCCATATAGCTCATAAGGAGCCATGCTTTCTGTGAACCCCACAGTCTGGTCCCATAACTTGAACTGCTTTTCACTTTCTAAAGCTATCTTCCTAAATATGGAAGTTTTTATCCAAATCTGAAACTTCCTGAAAGAGCACTATAGGGAGAAATGGAAAAGGAAAACTGAATCTAGGAAATAACAGTGAGAGGGTTCCTACAAAAGTCATAGTCATTTAACATGAACTGCCTGGAACCAGGATGAAAACAGACTGTGGGATGACATACTTTTTGTGATGTGAATAGAGGACTCACACCAGTCACTCTTACAAGCTCATGTAAGAGACAGAGTCCTCAGAAATGTCCTTGCATCAGGACGAGACACTGCTCTTTCTCATACTGAAATTTGAAGAAATTTTCAGGCATTACTTTAAAAAGTCATTCCATGAAGGTGAGTCTAGGAAAGCATTAAGGTTATGTAAGTTCTTGAGAATATAAATTGGCGCAGCCACTATGGAAAACAATAGGGAGGCTCCTCAAAAAAAAAAAAAAGAAAAAAAGAAATACCGTATGATCCAGCAATCCCACTTCTGGGTATATATCCAAAGGAAGTGAAAACAGGATCTCAGAGTTATCTCCACACCACGTTCCTTACAGCCTTAATTACAATAGCTAAAGTGTGGATACGACTAAGTGTTCATCTATGCATGGATAGATAAAGAAGATGTGGTACATATATACAATGGAATATTATTCAGCCATGAGAAAGAAGGAAATCCTGCCATTTTTGACACCATGGTGAAACTGAGGAGGGCATTATCCTAAGTGAGAGAAGAAGTTAGAGAAAGACAAATAGCACATGGTATCAACTTTATGTGAAATCTGAAAAAAGCGAAAGTCAAGGGTGCCTGAGTGGCTCAGTTGGTTAAGCGTCTGCCTTTGGCTCAGGTCATGATCTCAGGGTCCTGGGATTGAGCCCCACGTCAGGCTCCCTGCTCAGTGATGAGTCTGCTTCTGTCTCTGACCTTCCCCATTCTTCCTACCCACTCACCCTGTTCATGCTTTGCTCTATCAAATAAATTTAAAAAAAAAAATTTTTTTAAAGCAAAAGTCAAACTTATACAAACAGAAAGTCGAATAGTGATTGCCAGGGGCAGTGGGGCTGGGGAAATAAGATGTTGGTAAAAGGGTACAAACATCCAGCTATAAGATGAATTCAGTCTGAGGATCTAATGTAGAACCTGGTGCCTATAGTTGATTACACTGTATTATATAACTGAAATTGGTGAAAAGTGCAGAACTTGGATGTGCTACTTAACTAGACAGAGAGAAGCCTTTTCAAATCACCGTGATATACACTTTAAATATCTTAGACACAATTGCCGTCCAGCAGGTGGGTGGGAGGGTTAACACCTCACAGCAGGAGCAGGGAAACAGAGATTCTTGTCCAAGAGGGGAAGAGATCATAGGAAAAGTGGAACTAGCCTTAGACTGTAGTTGGTTAATATTCCAATTTGCTATTGTTGTTGCCGGTGTTAATATGTATGCTAATCTGCTCAGGCTGCTATAACAAAATATCACAGACTGGGTGGCTTAAGCAACAGAAATGCATTTTCTCACAGGTCTGGAGGATTTAAGTCCATGATCAAGGTGAGGGTAAATTCAGTTTCTGGTAAGGACTCTCTCCCTGGCTTGCAGAACTTTACTCTCAATGTCTTCACTTGACATTCAGTGAATGTGGGGAGAGAGAGGGAAGGAGGGGGAAGGGAGAGGGGCTGAGCACAAGCACCAGAGCTCTAGCAGCTCTTCTCATCAGGACACTAATCCTATCACATCGGGGCCCCACTTCTTAGGACCTCATTTAACTTTAATTACTTTCTCAGAGACCCCATCTCTGAATACAGCCACACAGGGGGTTAGGGCTTCAATATATGAATTTTGAAGGGGCACAAACCTTTAGTCCATAACAAGATAGCAGCCTCAACCCATCTCTGGGTTCATCTGGAGGCTCCCTAAAAGTCTTGCTAAACCTCAAGAGTACGGCCACATTGATATGTACATATATATAGTCTGAGTATAAATACACATGTCCCGATTACAGTTCTCAATTGCTTCCTCATGTTCTCTCCAGGCTGTTTCTCAGGAACGGCTCTGTATTTGTGGCTCACCAAGCTTCTAGTCAGAGACATAAAGCACTATGGGTCACTCTTCCAAGCCTACCAGTAGCATGCGTGTTCAACGTGGCCTCTTCCTCTACCCTGTCAGCAATTGCAGGGCTCCCTGGAAATCAATGAGATACATTCAATGGAGAAGAATGAGAAGCCCTACTCTAGAACTACACTAATATTTTGAACACACATTTTTTTTTAAAGATTTTATTTATTTGACAGACAGAGATCACAAGGAGGCAGAGAGGCAGGCAGAGAGGGGGGTGGAAGCAGGATCCCTGCTGAGGCTTCCTGCTGAGCAGAGAGCCCACAGATCCCAGGACCTTGAGATCATGACCCGAGCTGAAGGCAGAGGCTTAACCGGCTGAGCCACTCAGGTGCCCCCGAACACACATCTTTGAAAAGCAAACTCTTAAAGGCAATTTACCAAACCATTAATTCCTGCTTCTCAGAGAGTAACCATCATAATAGAAATTGAGGTTTGGTAATATAAATTCTGCACTGAAATATTACTATTCTTCTGCAAATTAATGGAAGCAAGTCAACACATTAAACTTTTGAGGGATACAATTCAGTAACACACAGTCTTTTTAAATTTGAGTATAGTTGATACAAAACACAGTTTATGAATACAAATTTTTCAGTTTCACATAGCCCTACTTAAATATTAAGCTCATAGCTATGAAATTAGCTTATTGAGTAACTATTATGTAAAATAACAGTAAATATTTCAGATCATTCTCTGTTCCCTAAAATAACACTTTTCACATAGCTGCATAACTGTGCAAGTCTTTAACATCCATTGAATTACTGACTTTTATGTATTTAAAGACTAGTTTAGTTTAGGTGTATTGTGAAGAACAGTTGGAATTTCGGTGCTTCTAGAAACAGTTTAATACATTTTATTATTATAATAATTTATATCAGTGCAGAAGGATAATATTGAACTGTATTTTGCATTTGTTGCTCAACGTAGTAGTTTAATGAGTTTCTCAGCCGTAATACCTAAACTGAATTCCATTAAGCATTGGGATGTTTACTATAACCTAAATTTAGTTTTGTTTTGAAAATTTATCAAACTTCTGTGACTTAAATTTTATGTAAGTGAATTCTTTGAACTACGGATGCTTATATTTCACATACTACAATGATACCTCTGGATACAGAGCAAAGGAACATTTTAGTTATAATGGCGACCTTGTTTTAGATAAATTGAGTGAGTCAATACATTTATGTGATATTATTATGTGAGTGGTTAAGGAGTCATTTTGTGTCCTTTTACTTTACTTGTTTTTTAAGAAACTTTATGTTTGTGCATGTCTGTATGTGTATATTTTTACCTTCTCAAATATGGCATTTCTAGATATATGGTGATAGAAATTTGTATTTATTTGTGTATACTTCAGAAATATTTGTTTTTAAATGATACTAACTTTTTTGACGTGCAGTTACAGGAAAGAAAAGTTTAATGAAAGTATCCTGGATCAATTTACATGCAAAGGTTTAGAAATTATAGTTGCTTTATTGACCAACAAAAAATGTTGCTTTATTGACCAACATAAAATGACCAACATAAAAACAAATATTTAATAGGGCTAAAATGTCAATTAAAAAAGAAAATATAACATTTTTATTCTGAAATGGACCTGACTGCATTAAAGCAATTTGAAAATCTAGAGCACAAATTCAAATAGAATTTCAAACTTTTTTATTCCTTGCAAAATCTCTATCAAGTTGAAATGGAAGTTTAGTACATTTGAAGCCTTTCTGAGCAGAAAATATTTCCTTCCGGAGCTACTACTGGGTAAACTTGTTTTTTTGTTGTTGTTTGTTTGTTTTGTTTTAAATAGATATTGTTTACTCTTCATGAGAAGGGTGAATAAAAATGAACCAGTTATTTAAAAAGAAAAAAACAGACTGCAAAGAATGTAACACATTCACTCCTTAGGTTCCTAAGTCATTTTTTTTTGTTCTTTTGTTCTGTAATTGATTGCTAGCACCCCCTTTAACCCACCTTAAAGGGCAAGCAGGAAACTCATGTTTTCGTTCATCAGCCCATCCCTCTGAAAAGCGTTCGATATTAAAACAGTTTGCAAGGAGCAAAAGCAGAGGAAACAAGAGGCCCAGCTAGCCTGTAGCAAGGTTAGAAGATGCCTGCAACATAGACGGAGTGTTGTTCCTGTCCCGTATTTGCATGGAGATATCAAGTTAATTAGGGTATGACTCTGTTCTTCACTTTATATGTGACCTTTTATTATATCTGTAGCTCTCTAGTTCATGTGGTGTCATAAAGCTATGGGAAAGTCTTTCCAGCTATTTGACACAAACTGGAAAAAATTAAGCATTGATATTTCTTTTTGCCTGAAGGTTTTTATAGCAGCAAATTACAGCAGAGGCAAGTTGATGTTGTGGTAGCTTTGCTGTGGGTGTCAGAATGTTTCTTTTGTCTTTTAACTCCCCGCCTTCCTCGATGATCAGGTGCGACCAAGAAAGCAGTAGAGAGAGGTGGGGTGTGTGTTGGGGGGTGGTTGGTTCAGGAGGAGGTTACATGGCAGAATTCCCACGAATGTTGGCCAAGGATGAAAAAGATAAAGAAATCTTGTTTTTCTGAACCAGAGGATTCTCTGCATGACTTCCCCACTGTTGGGGTGATGAGCTTTCAGGCTGAGATTTTATTAACAATTCATATGGAGATTGAGGGCAGCCGGAGGAGCAGATTCTCACATAAACTTGATCTGTCCATGAATGCAGTTCTCTGTTTGCCCTGACCCCGCATGGCTTAAGACACTGCCTGTGAGGCCAGTGTGCCAGACACAAAGAAAGAAATGAAAAGCAAGCACATTCCAGGAGTCTGCACAAAAGACCAAGCAGTTTCTAGTGGTCTCCCCAGAGAGGATCTTATCTCTGCATGGCCAAAAACCTCTACAGTGTTTATTTGTGTACCTAAAGTTGTAACCTCTATGTGGCTATTTATTAAGCAATAGTTGATAGTGATGTTTTGTTAGGTTTTCAAGTTTTGTTTTCGGGACTCGTGGAAACTAGAAAAATATCCACAAGGGTACTTTTTTTTTTTTTTTCTTTTTTGAAGTTTAGCTTTAGATGTCACTGACCTTGAATTTCTTTTACTTTGTTGATTGGTGGGAACCTTGCAAAATGAATCTTTTCTGGCTTTTGGAGAGGCCAGAACAATATTTTAAAGCTTGATTTGACTTGGGGGTGCCTTCTGATACTGCAACTCTGAAATTTATGGCAGAGTGAATGCAAGAGATGAAACTGACATGGGGGTACAAGCCCTTACATTCCCGGGCTCAGGAACCCAAACAACAGCGCTTCCTTAAAAAAAGAAGCAAGTGGAGAGAAAAGTTTGAGAGAGTCAAAAGTGCAAGGGAGAGGAAGAACTTTTAACATTGTAACGTTCTGACAATTATTGGCAGTTCACTATATCTAGACACATTACAGCAGGATAATGGCAAGCTATCATAAGATATTTCTCTGCAACTTAATATACTAGATTTTATTGTTTAACAAATGCACAGGCTGAAAGTATAATATATTTAGGTTTAGTGGATACGTGTTTCACAGATGCTTAAAAATCAGAAAATCCAGATACACAGACTTGATTTTTGTATATGTATTTAAGTGTTCAAGTTGTTTCAAAACTTTTATGGCTTTCGAATTAAATAACCAGTAGAGGAATGCAGGCGAATGCCATTAATTATGATAGGTTTTGTTCCTTTCATTTTATGGTGGTTTTATTTCCATGAAATTAACTGTTGTACTTAGGCTAATTGTCAGTAATTGGTGACAAAATCACTTCATTGTTTTTCTATAGCATGATACTAATTAGGATCCTTGCAGTATTGGCTCAGGCACTTTCTGTATTTTACCTTCTATGTTGAATTAGTGGTAGATAACTATCAAGTGCAACTTAAAAAAACATCTATGAGATAAAATGTTCCTATTAATAATTAAACAAGTCTTTTAAACAGCCTGTCATAAATTAATTTTAAAACATTGACGGAAGCTCTTATTATAGGTTTGTTCACTTGGGTCATGAAACAACAACTGATTTTTTTCTGATTTGAACTGGGTGCTGTTGGAATCATCTTTACAGTGTCACCTTTACAAATTTCAACTGCTCAGCCGCATGAATTTTCATCATTCTATTTGTATCAGCAACATTGAAACCAGCTTTGCTACAAGCACTTTTGTAAGGTATCACAGGGCTGGATGGCATTGTCTTTTTTCCCATGCCTGATACGTAAATTGGTTCTCATAAGATAGAGCATACTATTTATTCTCTAATTAGTTTCTCTTCTGTTTTGTTTTGCCAGATGAGAATGTTTTCTGAGACACTATCTTTCAAATGAAAGTATATATATGAGCAGTTGAGAGGATAAAAGCTTGGTTTTATGGAGTTTTGTTTATTTGTTTTTGTTTTTTTAGTTGTTTTTTTTTTCTTTTTTTTTTTTTTAACCCAACACAAAAAAGTATGTTCCATGTAGGTAGCAGGTTACAAAGAGAGAAAATGAGAAGAGAGGTTCAATGCTGATAAGGAAAAACAGTATAAAGACTACATATCCCATTAAAACAATCACAACCAATAGTACTTTGCTCATTTTTTTTTCTTAAAAGAATTCTTCTCTACTGATTCCCCTGTGATTTTTATGAATTTGCAGGTTACCGATGTTCTTCTTTTAAAACTTTGAAGTATAGCCTCCTTGTTTCTCTTCCTTATTCTAAGATACTTTTACCCATCAAGTGCTTGTAAATTTTACAATTTACCACTTACTCAGTTTACTTTAAATGCATCTGTAGTGTGCAACTTAGAGCTCATGTCTCACAATCTCAAGAAAGTTTTTAAGAAATGATTAGAAAAATAATTGGCTATTAAAAGGTGAAGATTGGTTTGAGCAGGGAGAGAAGAAACTGAATGTTGAAATTGAAAGCATTCATTGTTAACACGACACATACGCACCAAATCTGAAATTAGAGAAAACTCGTGAAATACGTATCTTGGCAAGGGGAATTGTTTAAATTTTCTAAAGCTGTCAGCCCATTTTCTCCATTTTTTTTTTTCTGTTAAAGAAAAACTTCAAATGGAAAGCTTCACCTTTTGTACAAAGTTGAAATGTTTTATTATTGCAGGATTGTTCTACACTGTACAAAACCAGGCCAGTTCAATAGCTTCCTGGGGGGAAACACAAATGAGAATCTTTCTATCATTTTAGGATGTCCATAGCTAAATGCAAAACAAAAAAAAAAAAACTATAAAAATCTATGGTTGTTGCCTTGAAAAGAAGAATCTTTTGATTACAGCAGCTATTTGAATACCCTTTCAGGCTCTTTTGTAATGTGATGTAATCAATGCACAGGTCCTAAAGGAAGAACACTCATGGTGGGGGGGGGGGGCAAACTCAAACATAAACTATGTTTAGATGCTGCATTTCAATAGGTTACACCGCAGGATTAAACAAAGTTTCTCTTTCTAGACTTTTCTTTTTTGTGCTCCCCAAAATAAGTTCTCTAGAGTAAAAATCAGTTTGTTCCTTTTTCACTTCATTGGTATAGACGGGACATGTTCTCTTGTTCTTACCAGTTTCACATCTGTAGAAGGTGAAAAATACACACGTTGGAGACTGGATTTTAAGTTTAAAGAATGATGAAGTGTTACAAAAGTTCCTTAGGGAAGATAATTTTTCTCTTTTATTCATCCTGCCTTATCACAGCCTCTGAACAGTACAATAGGATGGGGTTTTTCTTTCTTGAGCATTGTGACTGTTCAGGGAAAACACAGGAGAGGAGCTAGGAGTCTGGTGAGACCAGGAGCCATGTCCATGGGCATTTGAATCTTACAGGGGGAAAAAAAAAAGCACCTAATAAATCCAGGCTGCTTCTAGCATAATCATATTTGACAACCATACAGACACCGCTGGGGCGGGCACGGGTAACAGTCAGCATCTTTGACTGCTCGGGCCCCAGAAGCCTTTTATAATTGTAATCGTTTTCTTCATCAGTCCAAGCTGTGCCAACACCCCTAATTAGCCATAGCCTCGTTTTAAAAACTAAAACAACACACATGCAATAACATCAACAACAAGAAGCACCCCCACAGCATTAACAATGTGCTTTGTGTGAACTCACACTGTACAGTTACATTCAGCTCTTAGCCTCTGACCTTCGTGGCATATATGGGGTTGGTCAGCTTCCCCACTGGGAAGTGCACACATAGCAGGATGACCAGATCCCACTCTGGGGCTCCCAGACCCCCGTGGCATTGCTTGTATTGTAGTGGTGGTTGTTTTTTTTTCTTCCCCCTGTCCCCAGGGATGTGCTTGCTCCCCACAGAAATGGCCTCACTCTCTTATGTCCTGCCCACAGACTGAAGCAAAAAGCAGGAAGTGCAAGAAAAATGATCGGAGATGGAACATATTTATTCCAACATAGTTCAAGTTTATGTGGCTCAAATAAGTTCCACATTCCACGAAACATGTCTATGTTGCTGGCCTTGCTAGGGCATAGGCTCCTGCAGCACTTGGGAACATGGGCAGTGACTCCACTGAGAAGCATGAGCCATCATGAAACAGTGTGATAAGCTTTGAGGTGCTTTAAGTTGTAATTATTTTAGAATATACCAAGTAACATTTTTTTAAAAATTTTCCCAACTATATGCACATGTATAGAGATGCATACTATACTTTCTATTCTATCCACGTTTTCTGGAGCCTGATTCTGTGATGGGGATTATCATAAGCTGCAACTTGGGAGAATTTTTTACATGACCTCAAACACAAGCCTCAACAAGTAAAAGGTAGAGAAGTAGGTTCACTGATGGATGCCCCGTCTCCCACCTGGTGGGGCAGCCATGCGCTCCTGCCTCCGATGACCTGTGTCTGCCGATGCAAGGAAATTGTGTACATTTTGCCCTTTGTTCCATACGACCCATTGTTTTCATTTGCAAATAATGATTTCATTGCGAGCTCATTTGCTCAGAATTCAGGAGTAACCTGCAACTAATGATTATTTGCCAGATTACTTAGCCATCGTCCAGCTGAAAAGAGAGTAGTCTTTTCTTTTTAATAGCAAAGCCAGGCTACTTAACATTCTCATCTCCAAGTATGAACATGGAAAATTTTCAAGCTTTAAATCATGCTTTGGATATGCATTATAACTCTCTCTTTAACCTACTTGGGACGAGATGGGACTTTTATATTTCATCATCTTATTCAAAGGATCATTTCTGAAAATAATTAAAAATTTAAGAATTATAAAGAAGTGAGGCACTAATAAATGCTATAATCTTGCATTATAACTTCAATCATTAAAGTAAGATTATAGAGATTTCTGGAATCACAAGCAAGGAGAAGGAAGCTGTGGGAAGACAGAGCAGTCACCTACATCTAAAGAAGTTTCAAGATGATAGAAAATTTACTAGAATGAAGAAAAAAAAATCTGCCTTTTTGGAAACCACCTTAAAGACATGTTTATCTTCAAATGCAGACTTCTCTTCCTTCCAGCAAGTTCAAGGTGTGGAATATTATATGAAATGAATTACTACAGCCTATACCCTAACGTACGGCCATATTGGAACCTGTCAAAGGTATAAAAACACCAGAGCAGGCCATGTGATTTTAGTTAACACACTCCGAGTAAAGTGAATGCAGCAGGCCCTTCTTAACCTTCTTGATTTTTACTTGTACGGTTTTGCTCTTTGGTTTACTCCTTCCTGTGATCGATTCCAAGGCAAACCCAGAGCTCTTCAGGAGAAGGTTGAGATTATAACAATGTCAGCCTTTGCTTTTAGCAGAGTGATGAGGTTATCAATAATGCATTGGCGATCTCAGGAACCTCGTACGCGCGGCCCTCACAGCTGCCTGGCATTTATTCTAGGACTTGGAGATTTGAGCTGAGATGTCACCACATCTGCTTTTGAGACACAGACATTCAGACATTCTCAAGAAATCTTGGGTACAGAGGGAGAGCTGTGGAGATTCTCTAACTGAAACATTGTATTGGGGAAGGCTATTTAAGGCTGAGAATACATCTATGAAATTGCCTCTTTCAAGAACCCTGTTTAATACTCCTCTAATAATCTTTTGTCTCCCCAGCTCCCTTAAACGTTTGTAAGTTTGGTTGTGTCTCTGACAAGTTTATTCATATCCTAACAGCTTGCCTGGCAGCAGGGTTCATGTTCTGTACTTGGGCTTTCTGGTCACGGTGGTGGCTGAGAGTAATAGAGAGGGGGAATAAGTGAGTGTGGAAATGCAAAGCTGTCTCTTGTTACATTTTATTGATCTCATTCTGGTGTCATTCAATTAAGACAGAAATGTGATGGATAGTCTCTGCACAGATTCCTGGGTTGCTCTCCATCCATTGCAGATAAAGCTTTTGTGTTTTATTGGGGGGGGGGCATGGGCAAATGGGAGAAATCAAAGATGCTATGTGATCTGAATTACAAATCAATGTCTCTCCAAGGATGCTCCAAAATGTCAAACATACCATGTTTATATTTTCACTTATTTTCTCATACACAGAGTACTCCTGTTGATGTATGGGATGGGTTATTCTTATTATTTTCAAAGACTTGGGAGCTATCGTCATTTTCCTATCAGCCCCAAGATAATTAAAAACTAGCCAATGGAAAAAGACTTTTGTTAATTTGTGCCATGTTTGAAGTTTGAGAAAATGAAAATTTCTCATTTTTTTATAGGCTTGTAATTCTAGGTTGACCTTTTTGCAAGTAGATTTAAAAGCTGGCAAGATGAAAAGAGTACATAAAGTTTTTTTTTTTCTTTTTGTTGATAAATAAATCATTCTGACTATTGTTTATGCTGCAAAGAAGTATGCTATCATGAGTAAAATATCACACTTTAGGACTGTGTAAATTCTGATCTTACTCTTGGTGACATGCTTTCCTTTAACAACATCTCTCCCTCTATGTTTGCTGCCACTGTTATAATGACAGTTACAGTAATTCATGGATGTGAGAAGCTGGAAAACTAACAACTCATATAAGCAAAGTGTTTTATTTTTTTTTCTTTTTAGAAATGATTAGTGCAAACAGGTATCATTAAAGCAGGTTATGCTAAGCAAACTCCCTTGGTTCCTCCCAAAACAATACCAGATTCCAAATGAGCATTCAGGATTTTCTAATCAAGGTTATAGCCTCTGATAATTAATGCAAACTGAAAGTGTGGAATAAAATAGAAGCAGTAGTTTTAATATCAAACCAATATATTAATGTCCAGTCTCCCCCATGTACTTGGTATGTGACCTTGGATAAGATACAAGCATCTTCCAGCTTAAACTTTAATTTCTTTATCTGAAAAATAAAACAGAATTATAAGATTAAGTATAAAGAAATGCTTATTCTATGCTTGTTCTATGTCCTTGCACATAGCAGGTACTAAACATATTTCGTTTCATCCTGAATCTCTCTCTATGATTTTGACACTGAGTAATTTGTTGCTCTGATAAGCTTGCTCAGTCATTTAGGAACGGAATGTAAGCAGAGAAAAATAATACATTTGAGCCCTACCACGGAGGGTCAAAACTCTTCTAGTTCTTAATTCACAGAAGTTAATTTATCAATCTGTGTCGTATTTTATTAGAGACTTCCAGTTGTTCATCAGAAGTTTGTTCTAAAATTTCATTTGTGGAAGGAACTCTGTATTAGGTCTTAACCTAAGTTATACTTATCAACGAAAGGCATTTTAACTATCATGCTTTAACTTTAAAGTTAAGGAGCAGCAGTCAACGAAGCAACAACCAGTCATTTGCTGATTTTACAAACATTTAAGGCACCAGGAAACGATTTAGCTGGGAATTTAACTGAAAGTTCACCTTGTAACCCAGTCAGTAAGTTAAAAACGCCCACAAAATCTTGTATTGCTAGTACATGCAAAACCCTACAGGCATTGTTGGAAGTTAAATGTATGCACATGTCATGGAATTTGGCTGTCTTCATGTTTTCCCTTCTATGGTCATGCGTTCTTAAATAGTGTTTAAAAACAATCATCTTTGAGAATCAAAGCTTACCTCAAATATACATCAGGGCATAGCTGGCATCTATTTAAGGGAACTACATCTGTAAAGGATAGGTGGTAAGTAAAAGATTTTTTCCCATGATCAAAACATAATAAGTAATTAAAGTCTTTCTGGTGAAAGAGAAGTTTTGTCCTAAATTTTGCACATGATACTCTTTTCAATTACCTACTTAGTGTGTGTTAAGGCTACTTAACACATCCTTCCTAAAAATCTACCAATACTTCCACTGAAGATATAATGAGCTAAATTTCTACAGCCTTTTACTATCATTTGGCACCCGATAAGCATTACAAGGGAATATAAGTATTTCTGTATTTGGGGGTGGGGATTAATACAAGTCATTGAACTCATTTTATAGAAGGTGTGGCCAATACTCCTTGATGTCCTAGGGTAATGTTCATTTGTTTTCTCCCAGTGAAGCAGAAGTTGCCATGATGTGTTTGATCATTTTCAATTACCCCAGAAGCCACTTTGGATCTAATCTGGTGATGGAGCGCTTTTCTACTCTCTTAGGTCCAAACAGGTGCTATTGAAAATCAAGTTTCTGAGAGGCGCCATGTTTCATGACTTACTGACAGAATTTAAAATATTTCAGAAGGTAGACTTTAAAAAAATTTACAAGTAATTTTAATCTACAGAAACAGAAACCCAAGACTGGGATCTTATCTTACACATTATAACTTTCAGTGTTCAATTCCAGGGAACACATAACTTACTGCTTGTGGAAATATTGTCTCCTCTTAAATTCTTTAAAAAAAAATGCTTTTGGTGCAATTTACAAAATAGTTAAGTGCCAGTTGCCAATGACATTTTCTTCTTTTTATTGAAGTTTTTTGTTGCCTTCAGCTAAATTGAAATCCTCGTTGTTTGTCTTCTCTTTTAGGCTCTCTTTCCATTAGAACATAAGCATTGTGAAGTAAAAAACAATTGTAGATGATCAAAGTACGGTTTGTTGAAGTAATCATGCTGACTCAGTACTAGGGTTGTCCTCAGGAAACAGAATGTTGCTGTATCGTCTCCATTCTTATTTCATGTTCACTAAAGGGTTTTAAAGGATATAGCCATCCCAAATCCCTGGTAGTTCGTTCTCCTCAACATTCACATTTAACATTACCATTTATGGCATAGTGATCATCTTTACAATACGGTTTTGAATACCGGCTATACCGTTATCCTTGAATTAGCGTGATGCTCCAGGCATTTTATTGAGTGAAGCATATGAACCATTTCAAATTAGGAAAACTGTACACAAAGTTAATATTAATTTTTTCCATTTTATTTTGTTTTATTTTATCACTTCATGTCTCTCTTAGGTTTGCAGGATTCTGATTTGTATCTATCTGTCTTGGTCTCTGCCTCTCTATCTCATTCTTTGTGGCCTTAAAAGAAACAATATCCTTTCTGCGTGGCTTTCTGGCCATAACAACATGGTTTAGAACCATATTTCTTCTGAAGTCCATTACCATATAGCTCAAATAGATTGTTCTTTTCCAACTTAAAGTCTTACTAGTACTTTTGTGAAGGATCAGCCTAAGACAACTTCAAATGGGTATTTTCCAACTGAAACTCTTGTTTGAGTTAAATCCATTCTCCATGTCCACTCATCCTCAGTCTTTCCCTCTCTCTTTTATTTTTCATCCTCACTCGTTTCCTCTTTTCTAACTATGTTGGCAACTCTTTGGAATCATAAAGTTAACGTTTCAGACTTGGCATCAACCCGAGGTCCTCAAAGGTTCTAATTGCTCAAATCAGAGAGAAAGTTTAGGAAATATTTTTCTGTTATGGAAAAATAAAGATGTCTTATTAAGGGAGAAACTCTATTATCTTGTCTTGGAATTTGTAGCTTCTTGTCTTACTTATCATCTTTCTGTCCATGGTGCCTAGCACACAGGAGGAGATGAATGAGTATTGAAATTGACATGAATTTATATGTCATATTTGAAGATATTCCTAACACAAGATGAGCTCACCTTCATCTTCCCAAACACAGATATGCTAATTACACATTCTTCTCATAATGAAGAGGAATTTGAATGTTTTAAAACTACATCTTGATAATTCTCTGTTGAGATTCAGTGGCTCTGGAAAAAACAATCAGGACCCTATTTTTTCATTTCCCCTTAGACCATTTCTAGGTGATTAGTATTAGCATTAATAGTCTCATGACTTTTATATTAAAAGATGCAAGCTCATTTGTTAAATAAAATTCTTTTGGAGAATTCCAGATGGTCTGCTACACATAGGAATGTGACAAGCCATTGTGGTGTAGTAGAAGATTAAGAAATACTATGCTAAAAGCATAAGCTATATCATAAAATCATATCTATAAAAACATACTCAAGAAGGGAAATAGAAATTCTCCATGTTGACAAACCTGCTTACTATATTTTCACCAAGGTATTTTATCGTCTCTCTCACCAAATCCAATTTATCCCTGTGGGGGTTTTTTGTTTTGTTTTGTTTTCAGTCACTGATGAGTATAATATCAGCTATTTGGCTGTCCACTTGAATTACTCAGTTTAGTATTGAACCAAATTTGTTTCTGACCACTGGGCACAGCAAGCATTCTAAAATACGGACTTATAACAGATTGAATCAAAACTGTGGGAAAGGCAGGTGGAATTATCTACCCATGTTGATCAATGGGAATGGATGTAAAATAGAAATGGGGCTACTGTACTTTCAACTTGTGGCTTGAGAAAAATAATTCTCGTGTTTCTATGCGTCACTGGAAAAGTCTTATAATATAGATATGCACTCCTTGCCTCATTTCCTTTCATGGTAAGTCTTTCATGTTTTTCCAGTAAAACAGGTTCATAAGGACTAAAGCTCACTATTTTAGGCTGAACCTCAAAAAGGATCTGGACCTCAGTTGAGGCTCGATGTTCCAGGGCTCTGCTGTGTTTGGCTAGAAAACTTATTTTGTCATTTTACTCAAAGGTGATAAGGTCCTTGAAACTTCACTTTCAGAAATTCAAGTTTGTAAAAGACTAGCTGGTAGAAAAAAGGCAAACTAACCAAGGATATATGGACACCTGTACTGGTTGTCTGGCCAAAATATTTTTTCTCAGTATAATAAACCATTTAGGTAGTGCTGCTAGTGTTTGGATAACCCTTACAGATTACAGAATCAAAAGAGTCATTAATCCTAATGACTTCCACCAGATAATCATCACTTGAAGTTCTAATCAACTCCAATGACGTTCCAACTTAGTTGGAGAGAAGCTTCCTTCCCATGTGATGTTATGACCTCCCTTCTTACTACTCATGTTGATGATCCCCATTTACAGGTAAAATAAGTCATAGGACTATGAATAATGTTCAAAATAGACAAAAATAATTTAAAAAGGTAAAACTCCAAAGAATAAACCAGTCACCAGCAAACCAAAGTATTTCACCAGCAGGCCCAGGTGTACATTCTGGTCCTTTTTGATTGTTTTTCTGTTTTGATTTTAGCAAGTGGCAGTTTACCTAGCAAAGATTCAAATGCAGAGTAGAATTGAATAAGATTATTTGTAATATTGCGTCCAGAGTTAGCCATTTATGATTTCACAAATACATGAGGAAAGTCACCAAATAACACTGCTATTTTGTATCCTTTCTGAATTTTGGAAAAGGAGACTTTTTTTCCTTTCTTTTTAAATCAGCAAAAACTAATCAAAGTCCTCTTATAGTGAGCCCTGTCCTCAGTGAGATACAAAAGACATAACTTCTTACCTTAAGCAGCTTGCGATCCTAATAGGTAGAAACACCTAGAAATAAAAAGAAAGCTTAGATTCGTAAGTCAATTCTAAGGGCTCCAGAAGTGATATAAATGATATACTCTTCAGAACTTCAGGAGAGACTAGGGCTCTTTTCTGTGTAGCCTGGAACAATCACAGAAGGTTTTTGGAAGAAAAGTATTTTGAGAACATTTCTGAAAGAGAGACAGAAAAACCATCAAAGGCAAAAAAATCTCAGTGAATTCTGTGTCTTTGTTTCAAATCTCAGCACCATAGGAAAAGACATATTTTAAATAGAGAAAATGGACCCACTGAAGATTGCCCCTGGATGTCATAGGAATGATCTATGAGCAAAAAGAAGATTAATATTCATTGCATGTTTCTTCTCCGGCTTGACTTAATCACTGACTTCATGTCCAAATCAAACAATGTGTCCAATGAATAATTATTTAGGTATAATATAAAATAGTGGGGGCACTTTTATATTTGTGGGTGAGTAGAGACATGTTTTCCGATCTTACATAAATCTGTGGGAGGTATCTGGCAACACCTTTTAGATCTTTTCTGATGTAATGTTATAGGACTCAAACAGCAGAGAAACATGTATACATGTTATTCAAAGTGCCATAAGAAGAAATCACATGGATAAAACTAGCTTCTTAATTTCCCACTTATCTGGTCCTAAAATCCTACTCCTTTCCAATTTTCCCTGTCTCACTAAATGGCACCAGCATGCCCTGTGTATCTCAAGTGTAAAACCTAGGTGTGATCTTGGATTTTTCTCTTTTTCTGACACCCACATCCTTTCCATCAGCAAGACCTGCCAACTAGATTTTCAACTTGGGTTCAATATAACCCCTTTTCCCTACCTCTATGGCTGTCTCTCTTCCTTGAGCCATTGTTCTCCCTTAAGAAGGCTGTTGCGATAGCTTCTAACTGGTATTTCTGTTTCCATTCTTCTCCCTCCAGAGTTAATTTTCTACACAGCAGTCAAGGTGATTTTTCAAAAATGTAAATTAGATAGAGCTCTCCAATGGTTTCTTATCAAAAAAGAACAAAACAAAATAAAACAAACAAAAAAACCTCAACTCATTACTCTTGCCTGCTTGATCCTGCATTATGAGATCTACCTACATTCTAACTAGATCTCCTACCACTGTTCAACTTTTGCATCCTGTCCTACAGATGCTTGCCTTCATGAAGTTTCTCTAAAATGCTAGGTTCTTCTAACCTGGGACACTCTTACACTCAACCTTCATGTGACTTTCTTCTTACTACATTCAGGCCATTATTAAAATATCATTTCCTCAGAAAGACTTCCTCTGACCTTCCAATCACTACTTCCAACTTATTTCTCTCTATTTCCTTACCCTGATTTGTTTTATGTCATAATACTTGTTGATACTTGAGCTTATATATTTATCTATTTGCTTATTGTCTCCTTCCCTATTATAAGTCCCTTAATAGCAAATCCTATTACCTCTCTTATTCATCTCTAGCATCTAGAAAAATGTAGGAAACATAAGAAGTATTCTGTAAGTATTTGTTAAGTAAATGTATTAAAAAAAGTAGAACATACTTTGCAAGATTTCATCTAAAAGAGTGAGAAAATCTTGTGTAGCTGGGAAGACTGTATTTAAGTCTGAGTTTGAACACATGCTTACCATCTGGACTTGGGGAAATCACTAAACACCTGAGTTTTCGTTTGTGAAAAATGAGAATCATGCTACCTATTAGGCTACTTTGTAGAGAGGATTAGAGATAATGAGCATGATGAATATTAAGAGTTGGCCAATAGATAATCACTGATTAGTAATAATAATAATATTAAACATAAGAGTAATAAAGAGTGCCCCAAATTCTAGGCCAGTTTACCTCACCAAAAAAGTATAAAGTAAGAATGCCCACCCTTCAATTCATTATCATGGACTTCTATTAGATTCTTGAATATACACCCTTGGGAAATAGAATAAGAACCATAGTTTAAATAGTTTAAACTCAAATGGGATAAAACAATGAAAAATACACAAGAGAGAACAATCTTACATTAGAAAAGATATCGATCCAATGACCTAATGTATCTTTTTATTATTTCTAGGTTGAATGTGTATGTTTAATTCATAGAAGTCTTTACTGCTTTTATGTTGGAATACACTTAGATGAAAACTGCACTCCTATCAACAAAATTGGATTTACAAAAACACACCAAGGATTTCAGTATTGAAAAGTTTTTCTATATGATATATTAAAGTTTATTGACTAAGTTAATTCCCCCTTGCATTTTCTGTGAATTATAAAAAGGCACTCTTTCCTCTGTGCAGATGACACATGCATATTGCAAATGTAACTGGAGTCATATTTATGGTTTGGTAAGCAGAGTATGGGTTAGATTGTAGCTTCACTCCTCTCCCTGTGTCCCTCTTACAGGGCACTGCTCAAACAACCACCTGCAGGGGTTCTGTAAATATTAGTTAATCAATACAGTGAAAGAATAGAATTCTGAATAGAGTAAGTTGAAGGTAGGTCATGGTTCCAGCTCATTTATGCTTTCCTTCAGTTGGAAATTGGACAGTATGCAGAATAAAGGAGACATATGGCTTCTACAACTATTATCGTGTCATATTTAATTGTGGATCACTGATTATTATTAATCCAAACTCTAAAAAACACTAAGACCCAAGTAGCATGCTTGTCACTATTTTAAGGCTAAAAAGTACATAGATGAGTTTGATGTGGTAAGAAGGTTAAGGTAGCACAGGGAGGAGTTCATCAGGAACTGAGTTCGAGTGATCCTTACTTCCTAGAGAATGCCTTCAGTGTTCTGTTTAATTCTATTGATCTTTTCCAAGGCCCCACTTTTCTGGTGACTGCATTAAGGCAGGTCCTTTAAATGACCAAGAGAACAAAAAAATTTCAGCTGGAGGGAAACAACGTGAACAAAAGCAGGGATGGAAAAGTGTGAGCTCCTTAAGGAAACAGCAAGCAATCCACACTGGCAGGAGGGCAGAGAACATACATGGAAAGAAGGGGGTGAGTTGAGGTTTAGAAGACTCGAAGGAGTCATGATGTATAAACTAGATTCCAGAGGAGTGTTTTGTTCTCTTTTCCTTTCTTTTTTAAAGTGATATATTTCCTTTGAAGGCTTTTGAAATTACCAGATCTATAATTTATAGAGAATGATTTATCTTGCATATGTAGAATGGACCATTTGAGTCAGGGAAAATAAGGATGGTATTTAGGAGGAGAGTCTTAAGGTAGTAACCCAGAGAAGCAATAAGGACTTAACATAAGATAAAAGTGAAGATAATGGGGGTGCCTGTGTGGCTCAGGAGCTTAACCATCTGACTCTTGATTTTGGCTTGGGTCATGATCTTAGGGTCATGTTATAGAGCCCTGCATCTGGCTCTGCACTGGCCTTGGAGCCTGCTTAAGAGTCTCTCTCTCTCTTGCTCTCTCCCTCCTCTGCCTTCCTACCCCCACCCCGCCACTTTCTTTCTCTCTCTCTCTCTCTCTCTCAAAAAAAAAAAAAGTGATGATAATGAAGACAAAGTTTTGACATGACTTAGAAACTCGATGGAAGTAAAAATGAAGAAGGAAGAGTAAAAGAGGAATGGTGTGATGAATAGATTAGGTAAAGCTTAAAGAACCAAGGGAATTTATAAAATATTTTTTTCTTAAGAGCAAAGGCAAGATGGTCTAGAATGTAAGCAAGTTTGAATTTAGATTTTTGGTGGATTCTTAACTCCTTTACAACTCTTTAAGATAATACTAATTCTTTATTCATTGAGCTCCAAAATATTTTATATAGTTCTATATTTATTCATATATTCCTGTTTTATCTTATTTCATATAATTTAATCATATTTGATTTGCAAATCTAAGTGAACTCATGCATTTAATCAAGAATAAGTAAAAGCATACCACTGCATTATATCCCCTTAGTGCTGATATTTCAATACCTGTTTCATTCAGATATCTTGGAAATGTACTTCCCTTTAAAGTCTGCCCTTGCAGGAATGGTTTCCTTTTTAACCTGGCATTTCGAGATAATTTTAGACCCATAGAAATGTTACAAGATAGTACACAGACTGTCTGTATATCCTCAGCCCCAATTCCCCTAATGTTAATATCTTACATAATTATAATACAATTATCAAAACTGAGAAATTAACAGTGGTATTGCTGATTGATTTTAATGCCACTAGTCTCTCAATCATTTTTCTTAAAAATATATGGAAAGACAAATATTATAAACTGCTATTTATATGCTCGGAGTGTTATTTTAATCTCTTAGCCAATGAGAGCTAATATGACGGACTGTACATGGTTAACCAGTGATTATGAACACAACCTACTGCAAATTATCTTAGCACTCTGTCATGGACTCCTTGGATGCCATTTATTTAGAGTTCCAACAAATAATTTTGACATTTTGACATAGATGTTTGCAAATAATAGAAGATTGATTCAAAAAAAAAAAAAGCAAAAACAAAAAAAGGAAGAAAACAAAAGAAAAATTCAACTAACGAGCACCCTGAGAAAGTATTGCCGGATATAAAATGTCAAGTTAAGTCATGGCTGGGAACACTATCAGGGAGGTGGTTTGGATAGTGGAAGCGGATTAGTGGGCAATTAAGGATTGATGGAAATTCTTTGACATTATTAAGGGCATTATTCATATCCCTGGAGCCTATAAGGAGTGGCCAACGATCTGCAAGGAGAAGGAAATGAGATTTATGTTTGGTGAGGACTTTCATAAACCTCTAGTGGAACATTTCTGAGGTGCTGAGTTTTTGGCCTGGCGTCAATCCACTCCAGTCGGAATTCAACTTTAGTTTACCACCCGCCCTCATCCACCCAATTACTCAAGCCCCAAATCCACAATTCATACTTGACCTCTCCTCCTGTAATCCTCAAAATCTGATTCCTCAACAAGTGCTATTACTCTTACCTCATACATATATTTTTAAACTATCTCACTCCGTCCATCTCAATTGCTAACACCCCAGGGTGTGGCTCTCTCCTTTCCCCTCAGAACGATTGTAATAGCACCCAACTGTTCTCTTGGACTCTGTCATTATCTTTCTCTAATCTCTTCCCCATAAAGAAGCCATATTTATACTTATAAATCACAAATCTCATCATGCCCCTCCTCTTAAAACTTTATGAGGTCTTTCCATTGCACACAGATTGAAAACTTCCTTTAAAAACAACAAAAGGTCCCCAATACGTCCACACAATGGAAGATTATTCAATGCTGAAAAGAAATGAGCTATTGAGTCATGAAAAGACATGGAGGGAACTTGCATATAACTTACTAAGTGAAAGAAAACAATCTGAAAATGCTGCATGCTGTAGGATTCCAACCGCAGTATGACTTTCTGGAGAAGATAAAACTATAGAGATAGTAAAAAGAGCAGTGGTTTCTGGGGATTAGGGAGGAGGGAGGGAAAAACAGGTGGAGCACAGAGGATTTGTAGGGCACTGAAACTGTACTGTATGGTACTGTAATGGTGTGTACCTGTCATTATATATTTGTCCAAAGTCATACAATGCTCAACAGGGACAGTGAACCCTAATGGACCTTGGTTTATAATGTTGTGTCAAGGTAGGTCCATCAGTTATTTAAAAAAATGTACCACTCTGTTGAGAAATGTTAATAGTGAGGGAGGCTCTGCATGTGTGGTTGCAGAGGTATATGGGAAATCTCTGTACTCTCCACTTAATTTTACTCTGAACCTAAAACTTCTCTAAAATATAGTCTAATTTTTAAAATGGTCCAGGCTTACATTAACTGTCTACTGCCTATCCCTCCAAATTCATCTCTCCTTTTGCCCAGAGGGGATCTGCTGCAGGTAGGGTATCCATGGCCCAGGAAACAGAAGGAAGGACTGTTATACCTTCCCACCTCAAGCTTGCATTCTCCCTCTAGCATCTTCTTAAAGGTAGTTTCTACTACATGTTATCAAAGCTATAGTAGATATCAGTGAGGGTACCAAGAAATATTCATTTTACTGTTATTAAGTGGGCTTCTCATTGTCTAGGTGGGTAATTGTCTAAAGCTCTTAGGGCACTTTTGGATGCACATCAGAGATCCATAATGGGAACATTCTGCTCTACTTTCCATGCATCGGGTAGTAGATTTTCCTCTCATAGCTGTGTCAACCTCAGTTCTAATTTTAAGGGATCTACACCACTTGAACTCCCTCATGGCATCCATCATCCTTCCAGGTGCTTCCTTGGGCAGTTTCTTTTCATGATTGGAACTGAACTGCATTAGTCCACAGGCCATACTCACTCATGCATTCTTTGCACCAGTAAACTCTGGAAATTCAAGCAAATGGCGACATTGAAGGAAGTTCTCCTTTGATCTAACATTAAAGCAGCTAGTTCATCAATGTGTGTCATGGATGTGGTCCAGGCAGGAGTATTTCCACTCTGTCTCCCAACTCCAACTCTCCAAGGGGTCTGAAAACCCATCACTAAAATTGATAGAGAGGGCAGGTATAGTGCTCCCCAAAGCAATCTTTAGAAAATCCTCTCATATCCTCTTATTCTGAGGTTTTTATAGTTTCAGTGTGTCACCTAGATTGAAATTGATACAAGGAAGTCTGTCTTGAAACTCACTTTGTGATCTAATATCCTTTACATACTGTTACTCCAGTAAAAGCTTCTAATATAATGTATTGATATGTACATAAAATAGATAAGATCTTCTATAAAGTGACAATTTTGACTGTCTGGTTTTAAATTAGATTTAGCAAATTGAACACTTAAGAGATATTTCAGTATATCTGTACTCTCCACTTAAAAGCATGCATTAAACTAAAAGATTAGTATAGATATCCCATATTGAAAAACTTTTTAATGGAAACCAAAACATTGAATTCATGTGTAAAAGTTTACTCTCAACATTAAGTAAAAAATTCTGCATGTAGGTGCATTAAGCATCTGTTGAAAGATTTCATCTTATACCTGGTTAAACATGAGTTTCCAGGAAGGAATGATCTGTATATTATTAAAAGGTACAAGATATTTGTTTGGGGAAAACTTCACTAACAAGAAGCCCCAATTAAAGCTGTCGACTATAGTACTTTTACGGTAGTTTTAAAGCATGTTGCTCTTAGTGTGTTTTAATATCTAGAATTTACAGTGCTGTAATGATTTGTCTTCAAGGAGCTGAAAAAGTACAGTGAAACTTGTGATTAAACATCTCAGCAGAAACACCTTGTAATTTAGATTAATAGCTGTGCTTTATTAATTTTCAAAGTTGCAACCTTGGCCACAGCTTGTTAATGATGATTCCGAATGTTTATCCAATTTTTAGAGCTTGGCTCCTTTGAGTTTGGTGAACATATTTTATCTTCCCCAAATAGATCTAATCAGTTAACTTTTAAAAATTATGAGAAACTTAACAGATATTTTAAATTGACTATTACTCATGATTGTTCAGTAGAAAATAGCATCACATTTATTTATAACATAAAGAAGCTCTTCAATTAATTTAATTGCGAATAAACTGAAAATACCTGATTCGGGGTTTTTAATGTGTAGTGTGATGCCCTTAAACTTTTCAGTTAAATACCTAAACACATATAAAATTAAATAAAATCTCATTCATGAATTATTTTGCATGCGAATAGGCAAACCCAGGGGCTATAGCTGTTCTTGATAGAATGTTACACATACTTGTTTCCAGAATCCTGTAATTTACCTGATAACCAGATTAACCCAAGTTAACACTGGCTTTTAGAAAGGTGCTTGTTTCATTAGCTTCTGGGAATGAAATCCAAAAATAAATATCTCAAGAATGCAGTTTTCAGTTAAGAAGAATAAGGAGGCCCAGATTATTCATCAAATAATGACACGGGGATTATTTTTTGACACTGTTAAGAACTACAGCTTGATACACTGGATTACAGTTGATGGTCTCCAAATCTAAGAAGGTTAAAAAAAATCGTATCTCAATATCTCATTCCTAAGAGGCTGTACCTCAGGAGGTAGCCACTACCCTGGGAATTAATTCAAACTCTTCCCTGTGGCCTTATGAGCCTGTGATGAGTGAGTTTTTTGCTCTCCTATCTGAACTAGCCTCAGGTCAATCCTCCCCTGACGCTCTAGAAGTGATGGTCTCCTCTCACTGCGTCTAATATACTGAGACTTTCTGTACTGGGTTCTTCATCCAAGATATTCTTTCTAGTGAAGAAACTATATATTGTTCTTCCCATGTCTGGGTCATTCTCATTTTTCAAACTTCATTTCACATAGTGCCTCTGGAGACTGTTCCCCTCGACCTTTTCTGTCTATCCTATTTATATAGGAACTCTTTCTTCTAACTCTCATTGTTTTCCATCATAACACATAATCCTCTAAAAAAGTCCTTGAAAAAGTGATTATTTTTTTTAAGTTGTGATTACATACTTAGCATCTGGAATGGTGCTAAAGAGATATGCAACAAATATTGGCTGAATGTATAAATGTCCTCAAAACCTGGGAAAGCACAAAGGCAGTAAAATTTTTTAGTTAGATGAATGAATAGATTTAAGACCAAAGGACTACTTGACAGAAAATATTGTCAATACCTATTTCACTTTATGAGTTATTTTAGAAATGTCTTGAGAGCAGGCCTCTATTCAATGATCTACATCCCCAAAGAACAGTTGCCAATTTATTGCAAGTTTACATTGTTTATCATATTAATCTTTCAAACTGTATATACCTTTTTTTTTGAGAAATCTATGAAAGAATTAATGGTCTTTAGAAAGATATTCTGAAGTATATTGGTTTTTGATAGTAAAGATTATAATACTATAAATATCTCAATTGTGTTTTTATTTAATTTTTAAAAAATTTTAAAAGATTTATTTATTTATTGGAGAGAGAGCACACGTGAGCGAGGGGAGAGAAAAAAGGAGAGGGTGAGGGAGAGAGAGAAATTCTCAAGCAGACACCCCGCTGAGCATTGAGCCCAACACAGGACTCAACCTCACTATCCTGAGATCATGACCTGAGCCAAAATCAAGAGTCTGGCACTTAACTGACTGAGCCACCCAGGCCCCCCATCAATTGTATTTTTTTTAATTATTAAGTAGAATTTGAGAAGTATGAGCCAGTGTACTGGGCTCCTAGTAATAGATTTGAACTTGAGATTTTGCTTTGAGAAATAATATTGATTAAGATATATTTTTCCCCCAAACCACATGACATATTTTTTTTTATTAGAAAATGGTGTAGCTGATAGATGGGGTCTCACCTACACTCTAGATCAACAATAAAAGCAAATAAAGTATTCATTGCCTACTAAAACATATTATAAGCATATTATAACCATATTTAGTATGGGCCTATAATCTTGTGACATGTAAATTATTGTATATAAAATTTTGACATTTGAAAATACGTTTTTATGATTTCTTTTTAGAGATTTGGTAATTTAAGCTCATTACTTTTACCAAGATGTAATGCATCCAATGGAAAACTAATGGTAATTATATTGATTAGTTTTCTTCAAAATCCCTTCAATATAGAAAGTATTATGCATTGTATCATTTGATAAATGAAAATTGAACTTTCATGAACAAATTTAAATGTAAAATGAAAAAAATTACATTTTAGCCCTATTTGTTTTTCAAATGACAAATAAAGAAAATAAAAAAATATAACTGGTGATTCTGATCTCCTTTTAAGAAGTCCTACATTCCAGAAAAACTTGATAGAATATGAAGGAGGAACCTATTTTTGAATTTTCGGGAGGTTTATCTCTCATTTACAAGGATAAATGCTGGAGCTGAATGCAAAACTTAAAATAGGAGCACCTGTGTGGCTCAGAAGGTTAAACGTCCAGCTCTTGATTTAGGTTTTAGGTCATGATCTCAAGGTTGTGAGATCAAGCCCCGTGTCAGGCTCTGTGCTGGGCATGCAGCCTGCTTAAAATTCAGTCTCTCTTTCTCTCTCTCTCTCTTAAAAAAAACAAAAACAAAAACTTAAAATTCAGAAAATGTTAAATACTACGATACCATGTCAGGGATGCAAGTTTAAAAGCTATAGTTTTTAGGAACTCCCTGTGTATTTTCAGAAACATTTAAAAACAACATGACAGTTACAAGAAAAACTAATAAACATAAAAATCAGCACATAAGGTTTTTTAGTTCACTTGCCTATGCTTAAACTTGAAAGTGATACCCATCTTCCTTTTAAGTGTTGGCTTCCCTAGTTGAAATGACTTTTCTGCTTTTTTAAGTGATTGTATTATGAATGGCCCAAGCTAACCTTTACTCTGAAATGACTCTGTCTGTCCAAGTTCATCCTGGTGTCTTCTGAGTTGCTGTCAGAGGCTTGGCCTTCCTGTCTTTGACCTCTGCACTCCAGATTTACTCTAAGTTCACTGGGGCCCAGAGCGTGATTTGTGCAAATCATCTGTGAGTATGGTGCTTACTGGGTCTAAAAAGGGGAGACTGGCAGGTAGACCAGAAAGCAGGAAAATGGGGTTAGATGCTCTTGGGCAGAGGGAAAGCATTGAAAATAAGAAAAAAACGGTATGATAGTCTGAAGGCCACTCAAGACCACCAGAAATTGAGCGATAGAGGTAAAGAAGAATTTCTTCTAGGCAGTGACAGTCTATCTGGAGACTTTGGCATTGAGTTCATTGGCCTGTGCTTCTTTATGCAGGGAATATAGCACTAAACACACCCCTTTCTGTTCAGAAACATTTTTAAGGCCCCTTAGAACATATGGGAGTACGCTCACATCTCATCTCAGAGCTTACTTACAGTCTGTGTTTGAGGAGAGCTCAGTTCTAGGAACTACTTCTTATCACTAGAAAGGGAATTCATTAACAAGTTACAATATTGAATAGTGACAGAGAAGCATGGCCTCAGTTTCACAGAGAGCATGAAATATTGACACTAAATTCGAAATATATTTTTCTAAGTGGAGAAAACTTTTCCAGACTCCAAAATTTCAAGATCATGCAATTTGTGTGAATGACATAGTCTTCTTAATGAAACAACCAAGAGGGATTTGATTTAAATTTGAATTATCCCTCTTATATAGAGGGGGCAGAATGCATTTTGAATAGCGTATGTATTTTAAAGATTTTACCTGAGAGAATTGTAAACTATGCTCTTCTTGAGGACGTTCATTTACTGTATGTTTGAGGAAATCAGAAACTCTGGAAATTGCAATGTTTAAACCTGTTGTGAAAAAGGAAAGTATCCTCGTTTATAAAATAAGGAGAAAATAATTCATTCAAAGTGTTGGTGGACAGTGGTTTAGGTTGTGCTTTCAAGTGATTTATAAACATGAAAGTGATCTTAGTCTTGATATTTAAAAGTAATTGAAGTGATGATCCTATTATGTATAAATGAAGTACACGGTAGACATATTTCTTTTGTTTACTGAGCTGTGCTTTGTGCAAGAAAACTCCTAGAAGCAAAAATCTTGGTAATTTCTGAGGCCAGATAAGGTTGATCAGAAAAAGTTATTTATTGAGAGATGAGAGGAAGGTGACACTTGAAATAAGGATTTCATATGCTAATTTCAAAGCAGAATTTTTGCTATGTGCAGTTTCTTTTTCTTGAAATATCAAAATGGCTCTGTAATAACATTTTGTTCACATTAGAGACAATGTCGACAGATTCTTTCCTTGTAAGGTTTTTACTGTTTAAAAAGAAAGATTTTTTTAATTGCAACTTTGGCAGAAATAGTCCTCTTATCTTTGGTTGGATTCTATACTGCAAAACCAGTTTAGGTATGTTTGCTTTAAATGACCATGTACACTAATTAGAAAGAAAACAGTTCACCAGGAGCTATATCAAATACAGCCCTGCAAATGGTAGGAGATTTTTCCAAGGATCCATATTGTCCTTGGACTTGGCTGTTGTATTATACTTTAAATGGAATTGATTGTGTGGTTGTAATGAAAGTAACAGATTGATTTCTATCCAGTGTTACAAAGAGTAAATAGAAAAATGTTCCTGTCTTGACCTGCATTCATAACCAATGGGATTTGCTGGCTTTAGACCCAATCCTTAATAAGAGATAAGATGCAAATGTAATAAAACTGGCTTCTACGTTTAAGGATCTTTTCAGTGCTCATCAAAGATGTTTCTTGTTGCATTTAAGATGTGTTTGTATTGATTAGATCACAATCACCTAGGAAATGTTACTTTTTTAAAATGCTATTCATAATTCATCATGTAATTAACATTCATATGTGGCTTTGTAAACATATTAAGATTATTGAAGTGAGGGTTATGACACAGTGGTATACATTTTAATTGTCCTTGAAACTGAATTGCCATTTTTAGTTATTTAAGTAAATGATGATTGTTTAAGTTCAGATCTATTTGACTATTTTTTGATTGACAAACAGTTTTGGCTGTGGAGCAAATTTTTGCATTGCAACATATTAGGAAAAGTGTAACTTCAGTATAATGCAGCGTTATTGCTTCCGAAGGACTGTTTCTGCTGCGTGTTCCTTCCGATTTATCCTTGTTATTTATTAAGATATGAAATACCTGTTTCCCATAGTGAACTGTTAGCTTTCTTCCTCCATTGTTGTAATTTAGAAGCTAATCAAACATGAGTACTATAATTAGATTTTTTTTTTTTTTACTCTAGTATTCAGGACTTTATGAACATTTTCCCCTATTCACCCTCCTGTAAATAAAACCCAGGCCCACAAAACAAGGAACCTAATTATGAAGTATAGTTGGTAACTTACGTTGCTATAAATGAAGGAACGCAAAAACAAAACAAAACACACACACACACACAAACCCTAACAATTCATTTGTAAGCAACAGTTTCTTCACACATTATGTGACTTTTTTGGGATTTGTTTTATGTTTTGGGTAAAACAGTTTAGTATAATGATGCCTAGATGAGACAAAACAAAACATAACAAAATTGAAAAAAAAAAAAAAGAAAAACTAACACATTTGACTGCCTATGTTTCTCAGTTGTAGCTTCCAAGAGCCCTCTATTCTTCCAGCCCACTCGATACCCTGCAGGTTGTGGCAGACAATTCACAGGAAAGGCTTAGACATTGAGCTCGCACGCTTCTTGACTCCATTTTAAACCTTTTGTTCACACCAGGGTGGCATTTTTTCACACCGCATGTGGCAGTTTTGACTCCTATCCAACTTGTCTTATAAAATCAAAGTCTGTGATTTTTTTACATTCACAGGCCTGCTACCCGAACTGCTACTGCTGTTTGTGTCTTTCCTAGTGATTGGTGCAGAAGTTTATAGCAAAATGTGCTCTAGGGAGGGGGAGGAAGAAGAAAGCGATAGGAAAAATGTTCTGCCCTGAAACACAGGAAATACATTTTAAATAAAACGATTGACTCTGCAGAGATCGTACATGAAAATCCAATACACTTACCCCTATTTTTATTATTTATTTTGTGACACTGTTTTGAGTACACAGCTTAATTTAAAAATACATGGAACAATATCGCTTTCAAGTTGCATGGTGTTATTTAAAAAAAAAAACCTCTCATGTATTTGCAAAGGAAAATCTCAGACTCAGACTAATATAATCATTTTCCTATAATATTTTATAATATTCAGGGAGTGCAAATGAATTTTGCTTTTAGATATGATCATGCAACATACCCCATTTGATTTTCAGTTCAGCCATGCATACAATAAAACCTATTATCTAAAAATTTCTACTCTGAACATTTAAATAATTTCTGTATCCACTCCTTCATTCTTAAAGTTTTCTTGTTTCCCCTATGTTTAATTAAAAATATCACATTAGTCCTCATTAATTTCATTCTATGTTGTAATAATAAATCACACAAGTTATTTCAAATAAATGATATAAAGCAATAATTACAAAATAAGAGCAGAAGTGGAAAATTTTACCAAATGCAAAAGGTGTATGTATTGGCATGTTTCTACAGAGTAAATATTAGCAAGGATATAAAAACTACAAATGGAAAATCTCTGTAGATGAATTGGCAATAATAAATGCATACATATTCTTATACTTTCACTTTGAAATTCTTTTATTGTTTAAAGATTATCTCTTATTTGTAGTAACAAAAACATGTGAAAGAACATTTTTAAATATTCCCTACTATGTGATTTATTTCAGCATTTTTTTTTTTTTGTAGGGGATATAGGGAAAGATTTCTATTTCAATCAACAGATAATAATTATATGATTTCTAATATTTTCTGAAGTTTTAGAATAGTTCATTTGTTATTTCTAGATTACTATTTTTTTGAACAGTAACAATTCAATCACAGCATACACAGACATGAAAAATCGGTCAATAGAAGCCAATGTCTAATGTAGTAGTAAGTATTTGTTAACAGTGTTAACAAATTTAAGACGAAAGAATCTGATTGCATACTTTATAAAATTTTTAGCTTCAAAGCCAACTTAAATAAACAAAATTATTTTAGTTCATATTAAGTCACATATTCAATATATAGAAAAGAACCATATTATAGTGCTTTAAATATATATATATATGTATATATATATATATAATATGAAGGATAAAGTGTAGATTATGATTTTTATGTCTTCCTCCAGGAAATACCTACATAAATTCATTGTATCTGAATTATTCATTACAGTATCTGAAATATGAAATGTATCCATTATATTGAGAAAGACCTCAATTTAGAATTTAGATTTTTTTTCACTTTCTGGAATAACAAACCATGACTGACAGGAACATAGCAGAAAAATAACACTTTGTTGTAAGTTCTGTAACAGTAGATGTGCTAGCAGAGATCAACGCTTACTTTTCCTTTTACAAATAGAACACTACTTCAACTACAACTCCTATGAAGTATTTGAAAATAACGCAAAGGCATTCTTTTTTCAGGAATAACAAAACCAAAATGGTGAATGTAAATAAAACTCCATTTAAAACAAATGAAATGCAATGGATTGTATAATCTGAAATTTTCTTATGATGTACAGATGTTTATCAAGTACAAATTTTTGCCCATCTTTGAGTTAAGTTAAAATCTGACCTCATTAGGAAGAGAAAGAAAAAATTATTTATATGTGAATACAAAAATCCTATAAAGAGCAAATAAAAGCTCTGTCATTTAAAACAAAACAAACAGTTGAAAGCAAGTAAAATATCCAAGTAAACACATACCTACTTAACTGAAGTTTAATAGTAAGCCCTCATATAAAACTAAACAGCATCTGGAAATCTAGCAAACCATTTGAGATTAAGAATAGGAAAGACAAAAAAAATATCATTATCTAAAGAAATGTAAGTTAAGTTTATGAAATAAAGTTTACCTACTTTTGCAGCTCATATATTTGTTGAAAAAAAGTATGACTTTATTTCATGTGCATGCCAAAGAATGTAAAAATATATTTAACCCATCATTTTTCATTATCTATATAGAAAACCCCAACTTTTATTGCTTTAAGTTTCTTATTTCCTACCCTCCTCCCCACCTACTCCCTCGGCTTCTTCAGGCTGTCTTCTGTCCAGCATCTCTTCTATTTGAGGTGAACGAAATAAGACCCCCAAGCAGACACACAAAATAACCACCATCCAGATGAAGAGAAACAGGTTTTCTGCCTTTGGCCTGTCCTTATATGTTAATAAAATCAGCTCCTACATTCTGCCACCAAATTCAGCTTGGAAGTAATGCTCTTCTACTTCAGACTGGATGAAAAGAGTACTCATTGTGAATTATGTTTCATCTGTCACAATAACCTTCTTTATTCTGTCATGGACCTCCCCTTTGCCTGTGGCAATTAGAGAAAATAGGTATGCCTTGAAGTATGAGATAGTGTTTTTTTTTTTTTTTAAACAAAACAAAACAAAACTGATGACACACAGACAATGCTTGCTAAGCAGTAGACTGAAGATCAGCTTATGAGGCATTTTGAGGTGGCTCTGATGTTTTTCAAGCAAAAGAATACATTTTAAGAATGAGCAGGTGGTATAGTTGCCATTGGTTATTGTTAACATCACTTACTGAGGATAGCACTGAATTGTCTTAAAAATGAAATATAAACGTCTTTTCATATTGCATATTTTCTAATTAAATCATGCCATAAGATAAATTTTATAAATACATGGTATTTATTTAACATACCAAATCACAGTAGTAAATTTATATGCCTTAAAGTATATTTCAACACTCCAACCTAACATTCTTACAAATTTTTAAAAGGGGAAAAAGGAAATTTTTCCCATTCACAGAGTTTATCAAACATTTTGTTTAACTTAAAATCAATGTGATTATTTGATTTACTTACTCTTACAAATCACTGAAATTACCTTGAGGCAGTTCAAGTTCACCTTTCTGGAATTAAATCTGTTAAATGATAGACATCATCTAATCATCTTCTTGAAAAGCTTTCTCAACTTTTTGGCTTAACAGGGTACATGGATACCACATGTAGTTACAAATAAGTTAAGCTAGAAGATCTTAAAAAGCTACAAAAGAAAAAGAAAAAAAAATATATCCATAGTTGACAGAAAAGAATATACTCCTTCTAATAGCAAAAGAGAGTCACTGCTGACGAATTAACTCAAACAGTCCTCTTAAGAGTTAGATAAAATAAAAGCATATAAATAATTTAAGCTAACAGGAAATTCATAAAGTCTGAAGAAAAAATTCTTGAGACTAAAGGAAAACCTTTTGGCCCACCGCACAGGTTGGGCACAAAAGTGCTTGCTAAGCTATCTATTTCACACATGCAACGACAGAAGGTTCGATATTCATTCGATCGATGAGTGAAAAGGCACAATGGCAAAATCAGACAGACTTCTTTTCAAATACAGATCTCCAATGTCCTCTACAGTCTACAGATGCACTGCTGGTGGTGTGGCTCAGACGGAGCAAGGGTTACATCAAGGCTGTTCTCTGGACCGTGCAAACAGTCTAGACCAATGACCGGCAGCATCATGCCCTTTGAAGAAGAGGCAAGTTCGGTCACGATGAAGAAAAATCAAGGCGTACCCCTTTTAACAATAGGGAGCAGCTCGAGGCTGCAAAGAGGTAAGCAGGGGTAAGAAGAAACCGGCATCTGCTTCCATGGTTACAGGCCAACTATGAGAACCTTGCTTTTCAAGGGAGTCTGTTCTCAGGCTCCCTCACGGGGTATGCCATGCATTATAAGCGAAGGCAGGTTGAGCTGAAATCCACATAGTTATTTCAGAGTAAAATGATACTGAGCACATGGCTGGCCGGGAAAAAAAGTCACATGACTGTTAAGAACCTGACTTGGGCTATTTCGGAATAGAATTTTTTCCCCCTTTATACCAGTTTAAATAAAGGCAGTAGATTTGTGTAAAATGAACAGCGATGAGAAACCTGAGTTTCATTTCTCCGGCTCTTGTGTGAGAAGAGGTCAAGGGTCAAGATAATACCCACCCGCCATGGCAGGACCACATACAGTCTTGTCACTACAGCTTTATTATGGATATCATTTAGAAATATTTCCTTATTTATTTATTTATTTATTTTTTGCTGGACTATGACATTGAATGTATGTTCTTGTGAATCTTTCTCTCCCTGGCCGGATCCTCTTTGATTTCCTGCCCTGGATTTTCCCATGTTTATGTTTATTTCTGTGGTTAGATCTCATGAGGAGGGCTAGGACATTTGGTGAGAAAGTTCTTTGGTGTCGTGTTACTGTTCTAAGCAAGTGTGGGGTTTCCTCTGCCTTTTGTAATACTCAAAATTCAAGTCTATGTCAAAATCATTGGCCTCTGACAATAGTTCTGTTTCTAATTCATGCATTTATATTTTATTTGTTGCATGCTACTTCAACGAGTCTGTAGATTCAAATAAAAAAGTTTTTTTCCCCCCTTTCTGCGGGTTATTTAGTTGTAAAGTTGGATCTTGTGACGTGACATTCTAGCAGCTAATGCTACTTGAATAAAAATTTAACAAATATAAAATATAGCATATTTGGCATTATTGAGGCTAGTTCTAGTATAATAACTACACAAAATGCAGATCTGTGAATAATTAACGTAGATAAGCTAGCCCTGTAACAATGTACCATAACTAAATACTAGAAGAACTCACGTTTGTTACCTTCCGATGACGTACAGTTAACTATAGATCTTCCATGCAATCTATCCTTTGACCAATTTTTGTTTGCAAATACATTGTAAAAATTAGAGGACGAAAAAAGAAGGAAAGCTCCAAAGTGCAAAAGGCATAAAACAACTTTCATTAGATTTATTTTCCAGAAGCTTTGTGTATTACTGTAAATGAGCCCTGTACGGTCTGGTAGTGTGGAGATATTCATTTTAAAAATACTTAGCCTTGGAGGAAAATTATCTTGTAGCTTTACAAAGGCAATTAAGTGTTGGTGACCATGATAGCCACAATTTTATACTCTCAATTGAGAAATCAAAAGATAATTTTCTGACGTGTTCCTCCATACCGATGCCGTGTTGTGAGCTAGGTTCATGGCTAAACATATGCATACGGTTTTATTTCTTTCGATGTATTGAGATACATTAATTTCTGTGCTTGGATGGTGAGAAAAGCATGTGGGGTAAAAAAATGAACTACTGCAGTGTCACTATTTTACTATAGTAATGCATATGCTGTTATAAATAATAGACCTATTATCTAAAGGATGTTGTAGTTTTTTAAAAAAATAATTTACTTATTGCTAAGATAATTCGACATCAGAGTTTCTTTGATATAACAACAGATCATACTTGCTGGGAAAGGTCAAGTGCCAGTTATTTCTTCAGTGGAAAATTTCACCTGTCAATTCTCCAAAGGAAAGCAAAACAAAAGCAAATGCACTAAGGTTTACATATTTCATGATAACTCATAAATTGTAATTTTTTTAAAAAAAATGAGACTTTGCTTGAAATCTGTTGCAAAATAGATAGCTGGCTTTTTTTTTTTTTTCAGTTAACATTTAGCCATTAGTCTTGCTCTTTTGTTTTTCAAAACATACTCAGTTTTATGAATATTTATGTATGAACATAAATTACTCTAACTTGCTAAATGTGGATATATGTAAACACTTGGAGACATTGTCATAGAATCAGATTGATAGTTATTTAAATGCTACTACTTTAACACATTAATATGCAGATAGGACACTTCATACTGAGGATTTAGGGGCAAAATGACAGCTTCTTTCCTTAAAAAAGATTATATCTGAAGTATTTAATAGCTCAGTAATGTGTCCATACTATATGGAGTTTGCAACAAAAACTCTACTGATATGACAAGATGTGTTGGATTTAAATATTCTTTAGAATTAAATTTTAGAACAATTAATATATTTTGCCTTCTTCTTTACTGCAAAATCAAAAAAGAAAAAAAAAGAAAAACTAAATTTGCCTTACCTAGTGGAGCATTTAAAATAAAAAGACTGAAATTTTCCAGTGGTTTAGTGTCTGCTAGTGTTTTGATTATAGTAGATGCTCAATAAAATACCTCTCTAACAAATTAATAAACCTGCAATTGCATTAATGAAACAATTAACTAAAAATATCCAGCCCCATAAAAGACAGGACAGAATCTCCTCTACTTACTCATGTATCTTTTTTTTCCCACCTTTTTGTTATGATCTTTCTACACAAACGAGTAGTTTTTGTCAGTAATCTGTGATTATTGAATGACTCTATGAGTCCAGTGAGACTAGAAGTGTATAACCAGAGCCACATTTCCCAGATGAGATTCTAAAAAGCACTATTATTCTAAAAGATGTTACTTAGGTGTTTTGGGGGGAAAAAATCCTGGAAGCAAATATGTATGAGAGATGATATATTAAAAAATGTTAAATGGATTGCTCATATACAATACTTCTTGGGCAATAAAAAAATAATGTATATAGTGTATCCCTAAGAGGGGCATATTTTCCAAAGTTATTTAATTTTTTTATGAATACTTATTAACTTGTATGTATGTATGTATTTAATCAACTTCCCCATGTAATATTTATTAATTTAATATGTCCTAATTTCAATGATGTGCTGAAGCTAGCTTAGCTAAAACCATCTTGGAGGAACTCATTGTAACAATTCCTTTCTAAATTCCATCTTAAAGAGATATCCTTCTCTTAGCTTGAAATCGGATATAGCAGAAGTATTTGCATCATAGAAATTGGCCAATACTGCAAATCGAGGCCTTAATCTTTTTAGAAGCTGTTGTTATATATACACAGGCACACTATTGCCTAATTTCCCCTCTGAATCCATCTTTGTAGGTAAATTATAACCACTAACAAGTCAATAAGTGTAGAAGTTTTCTATTAAATCTGTCTAAAATACAAAACTATTTAAATTAATTATATAAAATAGATAAAGAGAGGGAGAGTTGTGGAAAATACTAGACACTGTAAATTTTCCTTAAATATTTAGCTTTTATATCAGGAATTCAAATAATTTATCTTCCTGACTTTTCTAATTTACCTAAATAAATATCTCTGTTTATTCCCTTATCTCTTTTCTAACAAAGTGTTTATATACTCTGGCATATATAGTTAATTTTTAAGTGAGTGACAACAGGGTTCTGAAAATTTATGGGCATCTTTTAAATGGGTCTCTAACTTCGACTCATTCATTATCAGTGAATTTTTATAAAACCGAGGTGAGAGACTGTGGACTCTGAGAAACAAACCGTGGGTTTTGGAGGGGAGGAGGGTGAGGGGTTAGGTGAGCCTGGTGGTGGGTATTATGGAGGGCACGTATTGCATGGAGCACTGGGTGTGGTGCATAAACAATGAATTCTGGAACACTGAAAAGAAATAAAAGAAAAAAACCCGAGGTGAGGTATTTTGAAGTAATTTATACATTTGTATTGCATATCATCTAATGATAATGTCAAATGGTCAATGGTCAAATTGTCAATTATTTGAATATACTAATATTATGCTTCTGAGAACTCTAAAGCCAATCAAAATTTGTTGAGGGTTTTGCTTTCTCATTATATCAACCATCTTGAGTATAATACAAAATTTTAGCCTTGGAAAATTCTCTTCTCTATGCCACATAATTTGGAGCTTTTCTTTCTTTCAAATAGTACTTCACAATTTGAAAATAACATTAATGCAAGAGACTTACACATGAAGGGTTTTTAAATGACTATTTGATGTAAGGTCTTTAATGAAAATACTTTTGATTTTTGATAGATAATTTATAAGCCCTACTATATTTATACATTTATAAGTACTATTGTTTTTTTTATTTTAGAGATGAAAGTATACCTTTAACATGTTTTTTTTTTTTTAAAGAATCTATCTTGCCTTTTGATAACACAAAATTTCTTTTTTATTTTCTTTCTGGAAAAGTTAATTCATCTTTCTGGACCTAGCTCAACTATCCTCTCTTTTGTAAGTATTTCCCTTCTCTCAGGAACAGCTTTGTTTCCTGCCTTTTTGTCCACCTTATCCACTCATTTTCTCTACCCATCTGTTCTGTTTGCATTTTTACCAAGGTAAAATAATAATAAAATAGATGGCAATGGACAGATTGAAAAATATATGCAGAAATCTTCACACTAAAAGCTCTAGTGACTGAATATGAAACGTAGCTCTGAACTTTCAACCACTTTTAAGAAATGTTTTGTCTCAACCTTAAAAAAAAATTCAGAGTAAAAACAATCTCTAACCCTTCTGAAAGGGGAAATGAACTTCCTACTGCAGCTCTTTCTTTTATCTAAAGCAGGAGGTGTACATGTGTTTATAATAAGCCATGTTTAGACTCCATTATTGCCTTGCTTTCCAAAAATTATTGTTTGCTATTACTAACAAAAGATCACCAAAGCAATATCCCTTAATTTGCATGCCACAATCTTGTTATTTTGGTTGAACATCAAATCCATTCTACTCAACTATTTTGTGTGTGTGCGTATGAGTGTGTACAAGTGTGTGTGTGTGTAAGAACTTTCTGATGTTAGCATCTCTCAGTATTTTGTTCTTATAGATGGACGCCAACTATTGTGCTTGCTATGTTGCAAATATATTGCTATATTTGTGTTCCCTTTTGCATTCTTTTTTTCTCAAAGACATGATTGAATCCTTAATATGTCCAGCAAACTATTCAATTTTGCTTTAATTAAAAAGAGGCTCATTCCTTTAAATATTTCTTTGCTTTTAGAGCTGTATCCATGGACCCAAACTATGTTTCTTTCTAATTTATATTTATTATCATATATCTTACATATATCATATTATCATTTAATCATATTGAATATTTGTCATAATATATTTATATAATATTCAATATTATTAAAGTAATATATCTATGTGATGTTTCTTCTATTGCTATATATATACACACATATATATAGCAATACATGTGTGTACATATATACCTATAAATCTTATCTATGGCATATATGTGATATCATATATGGTATCATATCACGGTATAAATCATATACCATGCTCTATCTACCCATCTGTCTATGAAAGCAGACAGATTTTCCAGTTTTGTATCAGGTAAACAGTTAAGTTGGATACTTAAGATAATCTGGAGATGTTAATATTCTGATTCTGACTCAGGCATCTCGGGTGGAGTCTGAGATTTTGCATTTCTGATGAGACCTCAGGGGTGACAAATGCTGCTGGTCTGTGGAGCACAGAATGTCAAAAAGTTAGATAACTAAGGGGTCAGGTTTTGACTTTGTCCTCAGTTCTGATCTTGAGCTAGAGACTTTTTCCTTTCAACCTTGTTCTTTATCTATAAAATGGGTGGAATCATATTTCTCCTGCCTCTTCATGGAACTTTTCTGTGTTTCAAATTAGATCAACTAGAAAAATGCTTTCTAACAAAAGGGCACGAGAGGAGGTAATACAGATATTTCCTCTTATCCTTTCAATAGTGTATTTGATGCCCCAATTTCCATTGGTGTTTGCCCATTTAGCTTGAAATGATGGACCCAATTTTAAGGTTATCTTTCAATAGCTTTTTGTTCTCATTTACCCTCTTTTTGTTCGTTCATTCATTCACTCATTCAGCAAGTATTTATTAAGCTTCTATGCCCCATGCAGTGTGCCAGCTTCTGAAAATATGATTAACTTCTTTTACTCACTTCTACTTTTCTTCATTCTCTCATATAATTTCTTCTTATGATTTCACTCTGTGCTCTGTACCTCTCATATCTTTCCTTCTGCCTTCAAGACTGCTGAAATCATTCATTTGAAGGCTACATTTTTAAAATCGGTTTTATCCAGTTCTACAAATATTCACTGGTTCCCCACTATATGGCAGATTTCCTGCAAAAGGAATATAAAATTGAAGAAGAGACAGAAAGGACAGTCCCTTTTGTCACCTCAGTTTTATTCTCTTTAAGGAATGGGGTATTTAATAATTTTTCCAGTAACTGTAGTACAAGGCAGGCTATTACTGGTGTAATGCTTGAAAAGTGAAAAAAAAAAAACACAGCTGATTTGAGGGCTTTGTGGAAACTTCAACTTAAAGATGGCTAAACTGGACAGAAAGAGGAGAGGAAGGAAAGGATGGAAGTTGTAGGTGGAATAAGTCATATGTTTTCCTCTCTTTTATTCATGGTGAGTGACGGGCAAGTGCTCTGGCATGAGCAAGAAGGTTTTAAAATTTTTCTTAAGGTATGTGTGAGGAAAAGGTGGAAATTCCCACTGGAGTCACAATGATGGCCTTGGATACCAACTTCAGGAGTCTGTACTCAGTAGAGGGGACACGAGGAATCTTTGAAGGTTAATGTTGCTCTTGGCCTTTCTGCCATGCATTCAAAGTCAACCTTTAATCCGAGTCAATTGGAATTTAAACTTTTTTTTTTTTTTTTTTTAAATCAAGGTGGCATAGCATACTGGGTACAGTATAATGGTCCTTGTGAGGACACCTGGCTGCTAGGTAATACTTGTTCAGTAACTTGCTAGTCTGTTGACCTTAGAGAAGGCATTCATCTCTGTGAGTCTTAGGCACATTTTCTTAATGATGGGATAATAATAAAAATAAGCTCTGCCTATTTTTGAGTCATTGTGAGACATAAAGTAGTAAATAAATCTGAAAATCATAAACCTTGAAAGTATAAAGTTCTTTCCAATTATAAGAACTCCCGTTTGGGGAACCTGGGGCTGTAATAATTGTACTGTCGTTCTAACTTTAGCTTAAATATCCTCTCTTGAGATTGCTGCCACCCACTGGCTACTGCGCCCCCCATGGGATCCCTCGCCATTCTCCTTTATTTGCCTTATGGCCCTTTTCAAGACTAAAATTACCTTCTTCATTTATTTGCTTATATGTCTCTTTAGTCAATACAATTTTATTAGTTCATTATGGGACAGACAGTGCCATTGGAACTGGAGATAGGAAAAGAGGAACTGAACTGATATGTGAGCCCTTAAGGAAACAGGCAGTAATAAATATTGATAATAATATCTATCTATATGTATAAACATCAGGTGATAAAAGGTGCTATAAAGAATAAAGCAAGCTGAGAGACTAAAGAGGGAAGATGGTTATGCCATTTTATGTCAGATATTCAGGGCAGGGGCCCCTGATTAGGTGCTATTTATTCAAAGACCAGAAGGAAGTAAGGGAGGGACATATCTCAGGAAAAAGTATTTTGAGCAGAGAGAACTGAAAGTGCACAGGCCCTAAAGTGGGGGCATGCTTGGTATTTTTAAGGTTAATAAGGAAGAGCCCCTGGTGCCTGGAGGGCAATGGGCCAGGCAAGAGTAGGAGACGCTGGGACCACAGAGCACAGGGGTCCTGGGTCCTATCTAGTGCAGGCTTCAGAGTGAGTCTGTGTTAAAATCTGAGACTTTACTCTGAATGAAACGGCAAGTCTCTGGAAGGCTTTGGGCTGAGGAGTGACGTCATCAGACTCAAGTCACTCTTGCAGCCTTAAAGTGAAGAAGATCCACTGGGAAGTGTGAAAGGGAGAACCTGTGACACACTAGAACAAATTCCCTCTGGCTCCCCAAAAGTCACTGTGCTCATCTCTTGTAGGAGACATAGTCATGTCACTTTCAGTTAGTCATGGTGGGAGCCTTTATACCATGCAAGTTTGCAAAAACTGTCAATCACAGATTTCTTCTCTCTCTCTCTCTCTGCCCCTTCTTCATTTTGTCGTTGCTTACTCTCCTTCGTTCCTTCCTTCCTTCAACCCTCCTCCCCTTCTTCTTTCCCTTCTTTGTTGTCTTTCTCTCCTTCCTTTTCTTTCTTTCATAGCATTATCAGTATATATTACTTATAAATAAGGTTATCAGTAAACATTTATCAGCACATCTTAGAGGAGAACACTAGGAGGTTATTAAAACTGTTCAGGTGAGAGGTGGTGGTGGCTTCGATTAAACAAGGGTGGTAGTGCAGGAGACAACAAGAAGTTGTCCGATTCTGGAAGGCATCTCCGAAGAAATCACTGAGGGGCTTTGCTGACTGATTGAAAAGTGGTTGAGAAAATGATGCAACCAACAGTGGTTGAGAAAATGATTGAAAAATGGTTGAGAAAATGATGCATCAAATATGGCTTCCTGGTTTTTGTTTTTGGTTTTTTTTTGCTTCCTGACCTGAGTAACTGAAAGATCAGTTGTCACTGATTGAGTTGGAAATGGCTTTGGAAGGAGCAGTTTGGGAGGCAAGTGTCAAGAATCTGGTTTTGTAGATGTGAAGATTGAGATGTCTCTTAGGTCTGTCCAAATGGAGATTTCATGTCAAAAGTTGGGTATTTGAGTTTGGCACTCAGGAGAGGAGTCTGGACTAGAAATATCAATTTGGGAATTGTCTGTAAAGAAAATGGTATGCTCCTGTGCTTCATAATTTACATGGAGATTAATCACATATTAGTTATTCAAAAGGTTCATGCAAATCAGAGAAGAAATATCAATGCATGGCTATTTCATCTTGAGACTGCTGAGTCAGATGTTCTCTTCTTCCATTGTTTTATAATATAATTTAGGCAACTAAGTAAATTCATATGCCATGAATTGATTAAAGCCCTACTCACTCTTCTCCCAATTTAATTCCATGCTTACGCTTTTTGCTTCTTGGAACCAGTTAGCTCTAACCATCACTTCTCAAAATCTGGTTCCAGGACCCAGAACTGTCTGCATCAGAATTAAATGGGTGTATTTTAAAATGTAGAATCCTGAACTTAAATACTAGTTCTATTAAATAATAATATTGGCCCAAGTTTCAAGAATCCGCGTTATAACAAATGCTCCTTGTTACCAGCATGCACATAAAGATTTGGCCACTCCTGCTATAGTGTGTAAGTACAATGTATAGTCTTTTTATCCTTTTTAAGAATCTCCCTTTGCAAAAATTCTTAATGACTGTTTATATCATGTACATAGTTAAACCTGCCCACTCATATTCTAGATTACTTTTATTAGAACAGAATTTATTTCAGTCATAAAGATTTTGGTCTTTAATTAAGGAACTCAATAGCAAAGTCAAATTTAATCATCTTTTCTTTTTCCCCGAAAGGTTCCATTTTAGGATATACTGCAGCTTTAGGATATATTCAAACAGAAAAACTCAGTTTCAATTTTAGACACTGACTTGCCCTGATACTTACAAAGTTTGCTAAGTATTTCTGATTCTCCCCTGTTCTGGGCACTTGATAGAATTGTAACGCATTTCTTAGTCTTCTTGTGATTTAAGTGAGCCAGTCAAGGAGTTGAGACCAATAAGTATTATACTTGGGGTCAGAACATTTAATCGCCAGTGTTCCTTCCCCTTTCCTGTGTCTTTCTCTGTAATTGATATGGAGGCTACCCTGTTTTTCTACTTACCTGAGTTACTATGATTAGCAGAGCTCCTCTGCCAATCTGTAATACACATTTAGCATGAGTGACAAATACACCTTCGTAATTTTAAGCCACTAGAATGGAGATTGGTTATTATTGTAGCACAACCTATTTTCTCTAGCAAAACTGGACCTGAGTTATCTTCCAGTCCATAGATGAATACTGTGATCTGACTGAAGATAATTTGGTTGTTTTTTTTTTTTTCAACAGTTTTCAGGGATTTCTGTCCATATTTTCATCTTGACAATAAAAGATAGGTAGACACTATATGTCTCTTCTCTTACAACTTTCCTACCAGGTAGTTTGTTCAAAAAACAAACAAACAAACAAACAAACAAACAAAACCCAGATAAGTTACAGACCAATTTCTGTGAACATACAAACTGTTACTAACAATCAGTTATAAAATCCACCAAACATCCCATTCTAATAATCTAGGGTGGTCTCTGTTCTCTGTCCTTTTCAGCATGCTACATGTAAAAAAGGCACACTGCTGAGCAAACACAACAGTATTCCAGTGACAGGAGCAATGAGCCATAGTAGCATGAGGCGAGGGAGGCGCCATCTTAACTGGGGAGTGGGTGACAAATTAAAGAATTCCAAATCTTAGGTGTCAAAGATGTTAGTCTCTTGGCCTTCTACTAGGATTTGTACATGTGTTCCTGGAATGGAGAGACGATTGCCCTGTATTTCTAGCCAATCACATATCTTGGAGCCCACTTGTCTCACCAATGAAAAAGTCTCACATTCTTTGTAAATTATCAACCACCCTATCCCATGTATAATTTCACAGAGCAATATCTGCAAATTCAAAACATTCATCACTGTTGCCCCTGGAGTTCAAACTATTGATTAAGAAACTTGAAATGCTAAATAACCTAGAGAGTAAGTCCTTGGCTAGAATTCTTCAAATCTTAATGTTTTTTTCTAGTTTGTAAGTTAAAGGTAAACTAATGTACTTCATACTGTACCTACTGGAGTATTTTAAACTAAATTATAGGCACTAACAGAATTAATTTTAGATCTTTGTTTACTTTCCTTTATGTTCTACAAGGAGTGTAAAAACCATAAAACTGGCCATACATTATTTTACTTCACAAATGTAAATATAATAGTACTTGATTTTTAATAGTTTACATTGGACTTCATAAAGTTCTCCATATTTCTGTACTCACTTTAGTATTAAATAGATAAATAACTAGCTGTACTTCTTAAACAAAAAAAAATATTGTTGAACTGTTTATATACTGTGTAGGGATTTTTTAAGCCAAAAAAAAAAAAAAAAAAAAACAGAGAGAAAGAGAGAGAGGGAGAGGGAGAGACTATGTCAGCTTAAAATGAAAATCTTGAAAATTTGGGTTAGAAACTTAGATTCTGTTGTCCTCTTTCTACATTTCCATGGTCTGGAAAGGATACTATCCTTCCTCAATGGTTTAGTTCCCAAACATTTTGCCAACTGTGAATGAACTAGGTCAATGAAGGAAAACATTCTTTCTACAGCCTACATGAATATTCTGCTGTTTGAAAAACTGGACCAGCCCATCAATCATTTTGTTAATATTTGTAGATTCTTTCTCACAGAGTTGGAGTTTAATTTATAAAACCTCATCAGTCAGTATATGTTTCTCCAAATTCTCACCTCATTTCAAATTCATTTACTTTTATATATAAATTAGTTTCTGAATGCCTTTGACAGCAAATAAGATTGGTAAGGAAATTCATTATATGTAAAGCATATAAAAAGACTGATTTAAAAATATTTCTTAAAAACCTGGAGTAGTGTCTTTAATATTAAAATTTGAGGTATTAGATGTAATTTATGATGATGTATTTTAATATTAACACTTTAAAACTTTAAAAAATATCATTCCACTAATAATCCCTATGATTCAAAAACTTATGTTTATAAACTTACACATGTTTAAAAATTTATTGGTGGTATTTCATATGTTTACCCATGTGACAACCTTTTGTCTCTAATGTTAATTTATGATATTTTATAAAAAAATAACAACAACAATAAGAGGACAATTTGCCTTCATAGTTAATATATGTAAACTTAAGTTTGGCTGGACCTGTTTTAATATTTTTATTAATTTTGATTCCTGTGAATTTTTATTTTTGGAAGTCATATATCTCCAAACTTAGAAAGCACACATACAGTGAGTTGGATTGATTATTCCAAGCAAAGTAATTTATTGATATTAATGATCCTATTATGGTGCAATACTTTTTAGGGGTCCCAAGAGAATGACTATTTTTATTATAGGAAAAGTGGTTCCAGCTCACAGAATTTATAGTGAAATATGTAAATTCTTTAGACATCTCATCTTAATGAGGATGCTTTATTTTAAGATCTCTCTTTGAATAAATGTAAAATGAACATTTTGGATGTGTGTTAGTTCAGGACTTTCTTTTTACATTTCAGCTTTATTGAAGTATAACTACGTATGAAATTGTGAGAGATTTAAAGTATACATTGTGGTGATTTGACATACATACCAAGTAGAGAAGGATTCCCTCCACAGAGTTAGTTAATAATAATATATATAATGTATTATATATATTTAAATAATAATCTATTACCTCACTACTTATCTTTTTCTTCTTGTAAGAACATTAAAGTTCGACTCTTAGTGAAGTATGGAAATTTTTAATGATGACCATGTCTTGATTAATTTCTTTTCCTTTCAGGCTATCGAGCATTGCAATGGCACTGTAAAGAGATGACGCAGACATAACAGTAAGTCTTAATCATTTGAAAGACTTATCATTTTAATGTTGTGCTAAAATGTATGACAACATATTTGGCAATTTTTTTTCCCTTCTAATTTTGTACACTAGTGTTGGCCATAGAATGTGAGCAAAAACCCATAGACCTCAAAGTATATTTTTATATGAAGCCAAAATATTTTTAACTAAACTCTGCTAGTCAATAATTTTTGGATTTTGCAGGCTGTAGTCCAGTCCTATTTTTGAGAAAAGTCAACAAAGTATTTCCCTTCTAATTCAATATCCTTTTTTCCCCCCTGAAACAATCTTTCCTTTTGGAGCAAGGGCTTATGAACTTAGCCGTTTTTAGAGCAACAATAATATCTTTTGCTGTGCTGAAAGTAATTAATGTTTATGTTGGATTTAAACTTTTGTCAGTCAGAACATCTACTTATTACACCAAATGAGATAGGTATGATAAGAAGCCTTCTTTCCTTACTAGAGTTAGATGATCCAACATCATACACTTACATTTCATATTTAAATATTGCCATTGCTCTTTTAAACCATGAATCTTACTACATTTCATATTTATAATAAGCTATTTTGATCATCCACATGTTTTCTTCTGAAATGGACATACATCCTACACAACAGACTGGAAGAATATCTTACCTTTGGTCATTTTTCATTAGAATAATTTAAAATATCTGCTCTGGCTAAATTATTAGCCAACACTTTAATAAAGTATTGTTTTAATGCAGCAGATTTACTTCCTCTTCTGAAATGAAAATAGACTTTTCTGTTTATAAAATTTCTACCCAAAGACAGTTGATAGAAAAATGTACTTAACAAAGCCTCGGTCATAAAACACAGAAAAATTCAAAACAACTGGTGGATTTAAAAAACATATGTGTGTGTGTGCAACCCACAAATACATACATACATAGAGATTAAGTGGTTAGATAGTAATATATCATTACAGATTTTAGGACTATGTAATAATATACCATATGAGTATATAATAATATGTAATATATTTAAATAAATTATGTAAGCACGTATAAGTAAATTATATAAGTATATACAAATATTTAAATATATGCAATTATATTGATATGTCATTTATAAAAGCAATATGTTGTAAAACTCACAACAGACTCCTATAAAGAGAAAGTTCCTAACCTCTTCCTCCTCTTGGTGTCCATCCCCTTCCCTGAGGTAGACCATGTCCAGGTACGCCAGGCGCCGCTCTACCTCACTCACATGAGTTTCTCCCACCTCAGAAAGCACAGATGCATATTTTTACATCTCTTTTGTCAAAAAGAGGTATTTTTGCTTTTGATGTTTGTCTTTATAGACAAAATACCAAGAACATAACTCTTCTTGTTTTTTATAGCTGTACTTTCAGGTTTATATGCACAATATGCCATACTTTGCCACACTAACATTTAATTAAAAAAATAAAAATTTGGTTGTTCACTGTCCTTTGTCTATCACAGCCATAAATTAAAAAGTACCCACATTGCCATGAATGGCACATCTCAGGCATATTTTCATTCCAGCGCTGATAGTCATGAAAAGGACTCTGAGTCCTATGTTAGAACAGATATCAAGATTTGTGAAGTGGATAATAATTCAGTAAACATGAGTTCTTATACTTATCTATCTGTGGTGTATTGTCATCCATCCCCAACAATATCTGATCCTTACAGTAGAATACATGCTGCTTTGCTACAAGTTAATGGTTGCATTCTTCTGACTCTGCGTTTGATGAAAAAAGAATCACATTATAAAATTGTGTTTCAGTAGAAAAGAATGAATTAGAGGATGGATTTTCTGTTTTACTATCTTTAGTGGTGAAAGTATTCAGGATTCTCTTTTAAGATTAGGCAGCATGAAAAGAGCAAACATAAATTAAGCCATAGACTTTTACAAATGAACATAATTCAAGGAAAATAAACATAGTAAAATCATATTTGAGGGTAAATAACATTCATTAATGACAATATTAAGCAATTTGTTTACAATGGTATTGGTCATCAGAAAGCTATACATATGTATTATATCAAGTGTTATAATGTAATATTCATTATTTAACTATATCACATATATACTGATATATCTATTATATATTTATATATTCTATATGTTATACTGATATATCTTCCATACTGATAGATGCATCTGACTTTTGACTGTACAATCTTTTTATTTTATAAAATGTAAATTTTAACACAACAGTATGACAAAGCTAGATCATGCTTTTATTTTCTTATTTTTTATTTTTTATTTTTTTGTACCAGCTTCCGCTTTTAATGGAACAATTACGAAAATTCTCTTTGGCCCACATCATCACCGATACTCAGTATTACCAGACTTTTAAAAATTTTCCAATCTGTCTTGCCTGAGAATGAACCCCATCATGGCCTTAATTTTCCTATTTCTATTCAGCTTGAGTACTTCTTTTCTATATTTACTGAGCATGCAGATTTCCATCTGTCTAAATTGCATCTTTCACCATTTTTAAAAAGTGGATTTTTAAAATAATTAGTTTTAAACCTCATTGTATAATCTGGTCACTAATCTTTCCCACCCTTATGTGCCACAAATGTCTTCTTCTTTTTTTTTAAATTTAATTTAATTTTTTTTTCAGTGTTCCAAAATTCATTGTTTATGCACCACACCCGGTGCTCCATGCAATATGTGCCCTCCTTAATACCCACCACCAACCTCACCCAACCCTCATCCCCCTTCCCTCCAAAACCCTCAGTTTGTTTCTCAGAGTCCACAGTCTCTCATGGTTTGTCTCCCCCTTGGATTCCCACCTCTCACTTCTCTCCATCTCCCAATGTCCTCCATGTTATTCCTCATGCTCCACAGTAAGTGAAAACATACAATTGGCTTTCTCTGCTTGACTTATTTCACTCAGCATAATCTCTTCCAGTCCCATACATGTTGATATAAAAGTTGGGTATTCATCCTTTCTGATGGAGGCATAATACTCCATTGTATATATGGACCATATCGTCTTTATCCATTCGTCCATTGAAGGGCATGTTGGTTCTTTCCACAGTTTGGCAACTGTGGCCATTCTTGTTATGAACATTGGGGTACAGGTGGCTCTTCTTTTCACTACATCTGTATCTTGGGGGTAAATACCCAGTTGTGCAATCGCAGGGTCATAGGGAAGCTCTACTTTTAATTTCTTAAAGAATCTCCACACTGTTTTCCAAAGTGGCTGCACCATCTTGCATGCCCATCAACAGTGTAAAAGGGTTCCCTTTTCTCCACATCCATTTCTCCAACACTTATTGTTTACTGTCTTGTTCCTTTTGGCCATTCTAACTGGTGTAAGGTGGTATCTCAATGTAGTTTTGATTTGAATCTCCCTGATGGCTAATTATGATGAACATTTTTTCATGTGTCTTAGCCATTTGTATGTCTTCTTTGGAGTAGTGTCCGTATCTTCTTCCCATTGCTTTTAAAAAGGTTTTCAAATTTACAAGTTTGAAGTCTCTGTGTGAGGATATGTATTTGTAGCATTGAGCCTACATTGGGAGTTAACATTGGGGATCAGGCAGTTTTAGCCTACTTAATGCGTGAAGAGAAAATCGACAGGAATGATTCAGTGATCCAATTCAAGAATTACTCAATATCTACCACTATTTATTAAACATTTGCTATGTTCACTATGTACATAATGAATACAAGTCCTGACAAGTGAGGCTTTTACATTCTTGTGGTGGTGATGGGGCAGAGGAAGGGTAGACATTAACCAACAACCAAATAAATAACAAAATGTCATACTATTTTTGATAGTGATGAATAGTGTGGAGTAAAATAAAATCAAGTGGGAAATTAGGGGAAGAGTATCATTTCTCTTAGTTTGGGAAAGGCTTTTCTGAGTTAGTATCATCTGAGAAATGACTCGCTATGCACTAATATCTAAGAAGGCACATCCCGGCAGGGTGAAGAACCCGAGTTGAGTTTCCAAGGAGAGGGTACCTGGCATATTTGGGAATACTGAAGTGGCCAATAGGGTGTGGCGAGGTCATATAAGCTCTTCTTGGCCATGTTCAGAATATTAGACTTTTTTTTCCCTAAGTCAAATGGGAAGCCATCCATCACAGGCTATTGATCCAAGATACGAACTGATTTTGATTTTTAAGAGTTCACTTTGTTGTGTAAAGAACAGCCTGAGAGAGAAGTGGAAGATCAGTTGAATACTTACAATACTTACAGTACTTACAATACTTACAGTACTTACAATACAATACTTAGAGTAGTACTTCAGAAGACTGGACTTGTATCCAATAGGTGCCCTTATTTACCTTTGTTAAAAGATTTTATTTAAGAAAGCGAGAGAGACAGAGATGGCAATAGAGATAGCGAGAGAGAGCATGAGCAGGGAGGAAAGGGAGAAGTAGGCTCCCCGCTGTACAGGGAGCCTGACGTGCGGCTTGATCCCAGAATCCTGGGATCATAATCTTGGGATCATGACCTGAGACAGAGGTAGATACTCGACTGACTGAGCCACCCAGATGCCCCTCCAGCAGGTGCTTTTAAATAGAATGATTTGAATAGATGATGTTTGATTTATAATCTATTTAATCTTCACAACAGAATAGTCTGTGTGTAGGATCTTTCAAACAATACAGGCACATAGTGAGTTTCCTGTAAATACTATTATCTTCATCTTCTTTGTCATCATTATCATCACCATCATTAACATTATCAAAAGACGTAAGGAAAAGCGATGCCCTTAGGAAGAATGATGGTCCCCTCAAATGCTTTTACAAATATGACCCTCTTCCCTTGCTAAAATCAACCATTAAGGAATTGGGGGTGTGCAATACTACATAGAATCATTTAAGAAAAATATGTGTAACATCCACTGCTTTATTCACTCTAAAGTTGCGGCATAAGTTATAATATAACCTAATTTAAAGAAAACTAACAGCTAAAATAAACCTACTTTTACATTTCTATTTACATTTTTTAAAAGATTTTATTTATTTATTTGACAGAGAGAGAGAGAGAGATCACAAGTAGGCAGAGAGGCAGGCAGAGAGAGAGGGAAGCAGGCTCCCTGCTGAGCAGAAAGCCTTATGCAGGGCTCGATCCCAGGATGCTGAGATCATGACCTGAGCTGAAGACAGATGTTTAACCCACTGAGCCACCCAGGTGCCCCTCTATTTACATTTTTAAAATTGAGGTCTAATCAAGCTCCCCCCATTTCTATGAAAATCTGATCCTCAAATATATATATATATATATATATATATATATATATATATTCATTTTAGGTTGACTTTTTAAAGCTCTAGCTAATCCTTAGATATGACTTGTCTGTGTATTATTATTTTGAATGAATTTTTTTCAGTGCTTCAGTCTCAGTTGCTAGGAATGGTACATATGTCTACACAACCATGCATCACAGTAACTGCGCTCTTTGAAATCTATGGCTTGGTACAGAGAGAGAGGCATAGTATTGAAAACTGTTCTTTTGTAAGTTGTTTTTCGACTTATTGCTTCTTTAGTTTCCTGAGGACTGCTCTATAACAAAGGGCTTATTTGGTACACAAATCAGTTTTACGTGTTTTTTTTTTTATTTTGCGAGTGTGTATTTTGTGTTTTTTTGAGGGGGGAGGGACTGTTGTTTTCTTTGTAGCCTGACAGAATGACAAATAGTGCTAATTTTAACTTGAGTTTCAAATACTGATTGATATTTATAACATACACGTTTAATGTAGTAACAAAATAAACAAAAGCAGACTATTAAGTGAATGAAGAAATAGTATACACAAAATGTCCCAGTTTTCAGATCTACGTTGTACAACCCAATTTATATACCTTGGAAATTTCATCAGTCTTGTGTGTAAATGAACTGGATAATTTCAATATCCCATATTTTGTATACTAAAGTAGAAGAATAAAGTGTTTAAAATCACAAAAGGCATTAGTAATATTTTGGAAGACTTACCTCATGAGTGTTTGTCTTTTAGTAAACATTTCCAGTTTAATGATAAATGAATTTGCATATCTAAGGACAACTTTGAAATCTTCTAATGCTGAAATTCAGTCTAGTCTCAGCTGACATATATGGGATTAATAAAAGCGGACACCAAACTCATTTTGGATTTTAAATGTAAAACCTACATCACAAAAGTTAATTTCACATACATCAAGCACCTCCAAACTGTATATATCAATATTAATATAGATATACTTTCATAAGTCTTTGTGGAATGATCTTAAAATTAAATTACCAGTCTTCAGAAAGTTAATATGACAATGTCCCGACAGAATTGAAACCTCACAAATAAAAACATGCATTCAAGCCTATTTGCCATCAGCCTAGCACAAAAGTGCCTTCTGAAAGATGTTGCCTTAGAGAGCTGTTTGGCCTTTCATCCTGCTACCAAAGGAGTGTACACAGTTCAGCTGACTTCTAGAAGCTGTCACATTGTGCAAGCAGAAACAAGGGTTCTGCTTTTCTTGCTCATACGTGAACTTGGTCTTGTTTAATGTCTAGATCTGGCCCTGGAAGAGAATATGGTCATGAGTACTCACCTAGGAGGGAAAAAAGGACAAGAGTTGGGGGTTGGAGAGGGGTTAGGTGAAGGCTCAAGTGAACCCCAGCTGGGAGGAAAGAATCCACCTGTGTCGAGGATTATCAGATTGTGAGACCCCATCTCGGGCTGCACGTAAATCCAGTGGTGACATAGAAGTATTCTTCCTACAACCTAGTACCTCAATGCAAAATTACTGTAGTATGCTGCAGAACCAAGGAACCAAATTTGAAAAGAAAAGTAAAATAGTCTACCTTTGTTGGACGAAACAAGACACCCAGGTTGGTCTTCAAATGGGCCCCTTCCCTAGAAATTTTCAATGGTAAATTCCGACTAGTCTTGGTTTTTACTACATTTGGTTACTTAAAATATTACTAAGCTCCCAGTAGATGGAGCTCACTTGCTAGGAGGCAGTCTAGAGCAGGATTACAGATCCTTCTGAGAATGCTGTGATACCAATTAGGAAATTATAAGTATAAAAATTAAGAGTAAGCATTTACAAATTTTTACAAAACATTAGAAGAGTTATTTTGTATCTGTTGACTCTATAAAATGGGGTTGTTAGTTTTTTTAATTTAATTTTTCTAGTTATTTATTGTTATTGTGAATTTGGAAGTATCAGTTCATCATTATTTGGGAAAAAAAATTAGTCTGGCTCTTCACCATAGTTAGTATGATGGGCTAAGGCTTTTACAGTTTTAACATAGATCATTACAAGACAAGCCTGATCAATAGTAAAGTGTATTGTTTTTCTACTCCCTGGAAGCATCAAGATTACAATGAAGTTGCTTAATTATATCCCCAAAGGAACTTATATTTGATTAATACACTTCTTCCTTTCTCTAAGAAATATTTAAATATTTATGTGAAAACATTCTGCATGCAAGAAGTCATATTTAAACACTAAATAGAATGTCAATAGAACTGCATTTATAAATCCGGATATTAGTGTACTATAAACCCAGTTTCTCCTCACTGTTAATGCTTAACTTCTATAGTATATAGTATTTATATGTGGTGATCTCTAAAAATTTATTAGAAAAAAATTAATAAAATATTATTTTATGTGATTTCTCATGAAAATCTTGAATTTCTGCACTTAGAAATCATACTTGCATGGTCTTTGATAGAGAAGACATTGAAAAAATCTCTTCACAAACTGGAATAATGAAATAATTTATTGACAGTTACGTTAACAAAGTATCTTGTTTTAGCAACCACTTGTGTTTTTTTCAAACTCTTACAAGTGAAAATTATCCTTAATAGCTGATTCTTATAGCTGAGGGTAAGAGATGGGCAAACAAGACTGCTTTTAATTTTGGAAAGCAAGCAAAATGAAATTTAAACATAGACATCAATAGAGAAAAGTGTTCTCTAATTTGTCACTAAGTCCTTGCTCCCTATATTAAAACCAGCAATTCATGAAAGCCTCACAAAGAGTCATTGTCTGTATGTGGCAAGCTGGCAATTGCTTTATAAAATGCATTATTAAATTGCTGTTACTGCCATCTAGTGGGAGAAAATATTCCGTGTCACCATGTCAAGGATTCTATCCAAAGCCCTCCTGTTCTAGGAGTAAAGGGAAGGCCACCTTTTGCGTGTATTACAGGAAGTGAAACAGCAAACAAAGACATGCTCTTGTGGATATTGGAATATAAGAGATATCTAGTCCCTGAATAAGTTAAAGAGATTTGTGGGGAGAGAAAAAGGTGGAGGGGATGCACACGTTTGTAAGATTCATTTAGTGTAGAACCAAATTACATATAAAGATGTTATTTTCCACTGGACACCGTGGGGTTACAGAACATTTGTATTACTTATACACTTTATTTATTTATTTATTTATACCCATCGGACTGTAGAATTAAGGGTTTTGCTTCCTCTCGTTGTCTTAAAAAATTAAGATCCCTTAGGTCAGTTCTTTCCAAACTTCAAGGGACATAGGAGTCACCTGGAAATCTATTACAATGCAGGTGAAGACTCAGTATTAGGATGCCTGAGATTTGGCACTTCTAAAAGCTCGCAGGTGACCTTTGGGTTGCTGTTTGTGGTGAGGTTCTCATTTGTGTAGTGATCTCCTCTGAGCAGATTATCCTAGGGAAGGAGTTCAGAAATGAAGAAAAATGCCCACAAAATATACTTCACTATATACCGTCTTGCTATGGCACAGCAGAGGATTTTTTCCAATGACCTGCAGAGTCAGATTGCTACACTCATTTCTTAGCTTTGTTGCTTACTGTGTATGTAACCCCGGGCAAGATACACAGTTCACGTCTCTAAGCCTCAATTTCATAATCTGTAAAATAAAATAGCAGTCGTACCAGCATTCCATGGTTTTCATGAGGAATAAATGAGCGAAAAAAAAATCTCATAATGAGCCATAGGAAATTCCCTTTCTATAGATTAAAAGCAAACTTCTAAAATTTTATCTAGTTAAAGCTAAATGTTTAAATTATGCAGCATAATGTTCAGCAGGTAGTGGTCAATACACGTTAGTATCACCAGTAAGTGTCACCGAGTAAATTTATGGACATATGATTATACTCACACTGTAGAAAATTTTGTTCAAAGAGGAGAGAATTTTGAAACTTCCATTAAAAAAGTTTAATATAAATCTGTAAAGGGTGTTGCCTTGAGGTTTCATGGAAGGATAAAACAAATAAGAAATTTGTGGATTACTCTGTAAAGAAATCTCGTTAGGTGTGGGGAATAGGAAGAAACACCCTCAATAAAGAAATATTGGGATTATTTACTTTCACCTTTTTATATTACCTGGAACCAAGTCTGGAATGGAAGGAGAATGAATTTATTTTTTAGTGCAGTTTAAGGCGCAGAAAAAAACTGAAAAGAAGGTATGGAGATTTCCCATATGCCTCCTACCCCCCACACATTCATAGTCCCACCAGAGTGGTACATTTGTTACAGCTGAGGAACCTGCACCAACACATCATTTTAAACCCAAATCCACAGTCTACGTTAGGGCTTACACTTGACTATGTTCTGTAATTTTTTTTTTTAAGATTTTATTTATTTATTTGAACAGAGAGAGACCGAGCAAGAGAGGGAACACAAGCAGGGGGAGAGGGAGAGGGAGAAGCAGGCTTCCCGCCGAGCAGAGAGCCCGATGTGGGGCTTGATCCCAGGGCCCCAGGATCATGACCTGAGCCAAAGGCAGATGCTTAATGACTGAGCCACCCAGGCGCCCCATGTTCTGTGAGTGTGGACAAATGTATAATTACATGAATGCACCATTAGAGTATCATAGGGAATAGTTTCACTGCCCTAAAAATTCTCTGTGCTTTGCCATTTCATCCTCCCTTCTCTTCTCACCTGTAGCAACCCCTGGTCTTACTGCTATTTCTAGAGTTCCACCTCTTCCCAAATGTCATTCAGCTGGAGTCATACAGTATGTAGCCTTTTCAGACTGGCTTCTTTCATAGTCATAGACATTTAAGTTTCCTCCATGTCTTTTTATGGCTTAATAGCTCATTTCTTTTTTAGTGTTGAATAATATTTCATTGTATGGGTGTGCCATAGTTTATTTATCTGGGAAATGTATTTTTTATTCAGCACCAAATCCATATCACACAGCAGCACATATGAAGAGTGAGGACATAAAAAGGTATAGATTCTAGATAGATTTAATACTGTTACAAGCCTGTTGTGGGGAAAATAGGCCATAAAAATATAGATTATTGTCTAAGTTATTAGAGCAAATCATATTTTCTGTAGTTGAATTTTCTGTCCTGTCCTCCTTATGCTGTTTTTACATGATTTTATAAGCTATGCTACATTCCTTAGTTGTATGCTGAATTAAAAAATATGTGATAAATGATTCATGTTTTTATAGTTTTGCTCCAATAAATAAAATTTTAGCATTATAATTGGATGAAAGGATGATAACTTTAATCCACTTGGATGAAATAATTTCTGTTTTCTTTTGAGTAAAATTACTATCTTTGTTTATATGAATAAGAATCTCTTAATTTTGACCCCAAGGTTTTAAGCTTTGCCTGAAGTATACTTATTTTTGCTTTTATAAAGTATTGTTGGTAAACTGCAGAGAAGTATATAAAGAATTACAAAAATTGATATTTTTAAATTATGGATTAGAGTCAGGGTCAGATATGATTAGCTTAAATTAATGTTAATGAGTATTTATACATGCCATTAAGTAAGAAATAACATATTTTAACTCTGAAAATTCTTTCTCTAAAATTCGAGAATTTGAAATTTTTCCAACCATTTCATGTATATAAAAGATGAGTTTTAAACTAGTTTTATAAGAAAAGTAATTTTTATTACCATGTAGTTTAAAGTTTAATGTTCTAAGTCACAAGGATGGTGGCAAGAAAAATGTAATTATTCAGCATGGGCAACAGAAAGCAGTTAAATTGTTAAACTGTATTTATTGGCTGATGAAATTCAAGCTGATATTACATAAAAGAATCAAGGAATTACTGAATTCTAGTCCCCAAAGATATAATAATGTGATCTGTTGTATCAAAAGAAGGCTAACATTCTGGATGCATGAGTAAGAACTGGAAAACAGGAGCTGGAACAGGTAGTTAGTTACTTACCTAAGCTGATTGCAGCATTCTTTGTGAGAGCCATTTTTGTGGTGAAAGCCCCTCATATGTTTGGTGATGAATGAATGAATGGAAAAGCAAAATGTGGTATATACAAATGCTAGAATATTATTCAGCCTTAGACAGGAATGACAGGAATGAAATTTTGATACATGCTAGAGCATGGTTCATCCTTGAAGACATTATGCCGAGTGAAATAAACCAGACATACAAGAATAGATAATGTATGATTTTGTGAGGTAACTAGAATAGTCAAATAATAAAGACAGAAAGTAGAACAGTGGTTACCATGGGCTCAGGGAGCGGGGAGATGAGGAGTTATTATTCAATGGGTACAGATTTTCAGTTTGGGATGATGAAAGTGTTCTGGATATAGTAGTGATGGGGGCACAACAGTGTGCTTAATGTCACAAAACTGTACACTTAAATTGACTAAAGTGATAAATTCTATGATGTTATGTATATTTGAGCACATTAAAAATTATAAAAATGATGAACCCCCAGATATAATACAACATAAAGTATATGTTGGAAACCATACAATTCATCAAAAAAATTGTCTATTTTCATACCTGCACTTCTCAATTTGAGTTTGAATTTGTGTTTGCCACATGTTAAGATATCTAAAGAAAAAAAAAAAAACAGAAAGTGATTTGGTACTGTTAGCTTTATCTGCAAAGTTCAGCACCGTCTGATATGATAAAGAATAAGAGTGAAAATGATCACACCCAAAGAATGTAGAAAGTAAGGCAGGAAAGCACTTACCTGAATCCCTTTGGGCAACATTAATTAGCCCTCAATATATCTCAGTTTCCTCTTTATAAATTTGGTCATTGTGAGGAATTACAGGAGAATTAAAGGTTCCCACCATCATCTCAGACACATAGTAAGTTCTGAAGGATGAGTGTTTATCATTTTTTTCTGCTATTGTAATTGCTTCTGTTTGAGCTTTTAAGATACAGAGATATAATTTTGATGTAAGTAACAAATTCAACTCAACTCTGTTCTAAAAATATATGAAATACAGAGTCACAAAAATGAGCTTCAGGACCAAGATACATAAATGCTATAAGAGATTAAACACAAATATAAAAGCCAGAAGTTTCACTCCCACCCTTCACACTCTATACCTGTTATCAGAGAGACAGAGTTAATAACAATATCACCAAATCTTTCCTTATGGCATTTTCAGCCTACTGCCCGATTTTGTATGTAACTTCACTTGACCATCATATCAACCCCTCCAAAATTCCCCTCCAAAATATTATTTAAAAAATTCCCAAAGAGGGGCACCTGGGTGGCTCAGCTGGTTAATGTTCTGGCTCTCAATATTGGCTCAGGTCATTATCTCAAGGTGGTAAGATCAAGCCCTGCGTCCAGGTCCACACTGGGTGTGGAGCCTGCTTAAGATTCTCTCCCTCTCTCCCGCTGCCCCTCCTCACCATGCTTGCTTGCTCGCTCTTTATCTCTCAAATAAATAAACACATCTTTAAAAAAACACATTCCCAAAATAAAGCAGAGCTGTGACTGGCAAAGTCACAAGGTTACTAAGTCACACAGTGAGGACTGAACATAAGGACTTCTAATTCCAAGTCTAACCTCTTCCTCATTCCCTGCTGCATATTGTACAGAAGTTTCTTTAGGTAGAACCTGTTGGACACAGGTGCTCCAATCAATGGAATGTCATACTTCTGTGGAGCAGCTTCCATTATGACAATCCTAAGGGGCAGAAACTCGAAACTTCTGCAGATATTTAGATAGAATAATTTTTAGCCCTAAATCTGAAAGAGTCAGTTCTGAAGCTGTTAGGAAGAGTTGAATTGCAAACCTCTTACAGTGCTGCCACCAAGAGACATAACAGTATTTACACAATTTTGAATATCTCATTTAAAATGTTCTTCGTGTGCATATATATTTTTCCTCACACTAAGTTGTCTGTGCAGTATACTCATTGCCTGCTTGCTTATTCTGGATTGCTTTTTGGGTTTTTTTGTTTGTTTGTTTGTTTTTTTGTTCTATTCACTGAGGTTTTGCTTTATGGAGGTGCAGGCAGATTTTTACTTTCACAGCTCATCTAAAATTATTCGTGGATGATCAGTGCTCTGGGCTGTAACTCTGGTCATCAGTTTTACTTCACTTTAGAAGACAGACCTGTCTGGTTTCAGGTAGGAACATTGTATAACTGGATTGCTGTGTTAATACAATATGTTGGTAAGCAGTGGTTTAAATACCACATTTATTATCTAAAAAATGTATGTATTTTGTTTTCATACTTCTTTATATGGTTAGACTTTTTTTTTTTTTTTGGTATGGACATATGGAAGGCATGTCATATTGATTTATTAATTGCTACATGCCACTTAAACTTTATTATTCCTCCAAAGGAAATGGCAAATTTGTTCTTTAAAAGGACCTATATAAAACCCAAATGACTTACCCAGCTTTGAGAGTACTCTGTTTTCTGAATAGACGGTATGAAAAACTTGCATGTGGACAGCAAATCTTGTTTTAAGCAACAACTCAAGGGACCAGCAAAATTGGCTAAGAAAGATGTATAGTTAAAGATTGAGGAAAAATGTCCTTGAAATGTAGAATACATTTAAAGTAGCTTATAAATTATCAGTGATCCATGTAGCTGATACCAGGAAGAAAAAAAAAAAAAAAATTAAAAACTGCCTGAAAAATGGATGTTAGGTAAGATCCTAAAGGGAAAAAAAAAAAGTATAGCAAAATTTGTTGCTTCAGATTACTGATGTAAAATACTGCTAGATAGTTTGCTAATTTTATGGCGCTGGAAACAATAGCAAGAGTTAATGAAAACATTGTTGCTTGATAGATTGTTAAATGTTATATTTGTTGTATGAATGGTAAATGTTTATGGTAAAAAAAATAGAAGATGCAGTTGGACAAGAAATAGAGAAATGATTCATAATTTCTGTCAATCGTGCTCATTTTGGTATACAAAATTTCATACATTTTTCTCTACACATATACATCTTTGCATACATTGGTTGGCCCATGTCGTATGCATTCTTTCATAACTAGCATTTATAACCTATACCGGAGATAACTTTTTATGTCTATAGTTTTTGAGAATTTTGAATATTATGTATTAATAAGCAGCATAATTACACTTAAGAATGTGGCCCCTCCCTGTTGATTTTCACGGACTATTTGGCAAGGATAGGAAAGTACATTCCAACTTAGTGTTTTCCTGGTCAAGCCACACATGTTCTTTGTAGTCTAGGTGATTGGGAGTGTAACCTCTGAGCCTAACATCTGTGTTTAAGCTCTAGGTCCTTGAGCACATTCTGGAGCACACACATGGAGCCAGTAAGGAGAGATTGGGCGTGCTGGGGAGCGGAGACTGAGCTGAGGCCACGCTGAGGTACATACAGCACATAGAATACAGGAATAAGCCTGCTTCAGAAGCGAGTGAACAGGAACTGGGAAGTACTTCGATAGAGGGAGGATGAGCTCAGGCAAAGGTCTCACAAATTTGAGAAGTGAGCAGTCCATCTGTCTATAAACTGGAGGACAACCAAGGTCTAGGATCTAAGAGACTGTGGAATAGATATTGGTTACAATAACAAATTGTAAAAGTCCTTCACATCCATTAATTCTTTTCATAGTTACTGAGCATGTGATAATTTTATATGCTATCTCTAGCTTCAAGCACTTTTCTAATCTATATGGTGTAAGAAGACATAATTGTGAAGTGTGATGTAGTACAAGGCAGTATATAAGCCATGTGATCCAAGAGTAAGTGCTATAGGAATTCATAAAGTGGAAAGGTTACTTCTGACTTCGGCGATCTAGAAATTTACAATGATAATAGCAACTGATATTGACAAGTATTTTATAGACTTCATTCAATTTTATCCTCACAGCAATACTATGAGATAAGCTGTTATTATCAGGAAGACAGTGTGTATGGTGGTTACAGTCTTGGAGCCACAATGTCTGGGAGAGCATCCCAGCCACTTACTTTTGTGGCTTTGGGAAACTTATTTAACTCTCTGTGTTTCAGTTTCGCATCTATAGGAAAGAAATAATGATAGGATCTACCTCATGGAGTTGTAAAGGCTTAATGTATTAATGGACATAAGGTACTTTGAACTAACTCTACAAATGTCAGTTATTCTTAGTTTCATTGTTTGTGGTAAAGGTTTAGACAATTAGGATAATATATCCGAGTTTATGCAAGCCGTAAAAGGTAAGACAATGGGTCAAATCCAGCTTCCCTCTTTGGTGAATCTGAGGTCTGAATTTAACCACTTTGATTCTTCAAACTGTAAGCATGAAACAAATAGTCAAAGACAAGGATTTTGATCATGGATAACTAGAATCATTCGCAAAATAGGGTAGAGACTGTGAAAAGATTTTTTTTTTTTTGTATGTTTGGTCTTTCTTTTGTTTTTTTCTTTCTTTCTTTTTTTGTTTTGTTTTGTTTGGTTTGGTTGCTATTATTGTTTTTTTGAAGGAAGAAATGTTCAATTTGAAATGTCTTGAATTGGAAGTGCTGCCAAGGCATTCAGGGTGAAATATGTAACTGTTACCTAGAAATCCTGGACTGGAACTTAGGAAAGAGTAGGAGTAGACATTAGGGAGATATACCTATGTAAACTTAGCAATGAAGGCTGTGAGAGTAGATAAAATGGGCAGGCAGATATTTTAAAAGCAAAAAGTTTTTTAAAAAGAAGGCCAAAGTCAGAAGTCATCCTCTTATTGAGCATGGGGAAGAGAAATTACAAAAAGGATTCAGAGGTAAAGTTGAGAGTCCAGCTGGAGACACTGATAGCCAGTTAGGACGGAAAAGCAAGTCCAAGAATTTCTGAGAATAGAGTGGAATCTCCCAACCTGGTGGGTAGGGAGGAAAGGCAGTTCCGGTCTGTTGATCTTGAAATTGTTCATGAGGTACAAGCCTTTGAGATGTTGATAAGTCTGGCAATGTTTTGGCTTTTGGTTTTGTGGGGATTTTGTTGGGGGGGAGGGATTAGGTAGGAGTAGGGTGGGGAGAATACTATTTTTAGAGCAACTCAAACTTACCAAGGTTCCATTTTATTTTGGTCCATCCCAGTCTGTAATGTATTTTTCTGTCAGGATCTTGAGCTATATCAGTGTCATCTGGAATTGTAATGGGAGGGTCAGTTTCATCAGGTTTCTAAGATAGAAAAGTATTGTTCTAGAGCTACCAGATTCACTCTTTCTGACCAGTTTCTTGGAAATACTAGAAATCTGGAACCAAAAGGACATGGACAGAGGGCGTTATAACACACACTCTATAATACTAGGCTCTTGTGACTATTCACATTTAAATTGACTAAATTTAAAGAAAGTGTAAAATTCAGTTTCTCAGTTGTATTCCCCACATCTCAAATGTTCAAAAGACACATGGGGCTTTTGACTGTCTTATTAGATGTTAAAAAACTGTAGAATATTTCTGCCAGCCCAGAAAGTTCTATTGGACAGTGTTGCCTTAGATAGCATATGTCTTAAGATTTCTGTGATTTTTTTTAAAGTCTGGCAGTCACAAGACTAGAGATTTTAGAGCCTTTCAACCCAAATAAATAGCAATAATAAACAATAATCAGGGAAAACACATTTTTTTCTTCACATCCTGTTTTACTAATGATTCTTGCCCTCTATGATCAAAAAAATCTTTATCTCCCTCAATCTCACTCATTTTTTACATAAAATTTTAACTATGAACAAAGCTTTCCTGACAAGATGATCACCTACCAATAACTTGATCAGTCTATCAGTGTGATATAGAAATTATATTTAAAAGCTAATTAATATCTCAGCAATAAATTGACTAAAGAAACATAAAAATTTTTCTTTATGAATTATTAAGTAAACAATTCCAAATTTGGATTATATAATTACTATTTTGACTCCATTTGAAAATAGAAGAAAACGTTTCATGTAGATATTAATTGGAACTTCTATAAGATAAATATGCTTCATTCTTATTTAATAAATATTGATATTTATTGAAAAGGAATAAATTCAGCTTGTCAAAATGACATTTTAAAAATTATTTTGATTAATACCATGAGAGGTTTCTCACTGTAACCACTATGATGTTTGCTATTAGTATTGCATCAAAGGCATGCCATCTGCAGAAAATTGGTGCTTAGTTTTACAAATACATGAAATGGTAACAAAATATTATTCCTTAACAAGTTACTTGATGGCCTCCATAATTTTACTGGTGTATTTTTTGTTTAATATAAAGGCCAAAAAATGTTTTTGCATGCACTTCTAGGAATCTGAAAATACATGGTAGTAAGGCAGTTTTTGCACAGATATGGACATCATTTTTAATTTGCATCATTTCAGAGAAAAGAGAAGGGCTTTTGTGTGTGTGTATGTGTGTGTACCATATGGTTTTTGGTTTTCCTTAGTCAAGTATTTCCAAATATGGTATGCCATAAATGCTTTATTTTTTCCTGTTTCTGTTTATCAAAGACACTAGGCCATTTAGCCTTCCCCAGAAATTTTGACTTTCAGTCTCATGCAGAAAAAGCTGGGAAATTGAGTTTGCCTTTAATATTTATACTGACATTAAATATACGGTAAATTCTGCTAGGGGAGCACTTTATAGTAAATAGAACTAAATTGTATCTTATAGAAGGTAATAATCATGGTAAAATCACTTTATTTGTTATTGGTTTTTCTTTAAAAAGTTACAGAAAATCATAACAAATATTTTAATAATATTGTATTTTCAGCTAAAGCATAGTAATAAATTCATTAATGCTTATTTGTATGACTTAGCTAAGGACTAAGAAAAAAACAAATAAGATAATTTAATAGTTGCAGTATGGATTTTCTGTAATAGAAAGAAAACAAGCTACCATTCAGGAGGACGTATCTAATTCTAGAGCCCCAAAGAAAGCTAGAATGTCATTGAGGTTCCTCTTCTCTTAAGAAGTTATTAATTTTCTTATTCCATAAATGGTTTGCTGATTTTTCAGTTATTTCTTTATAAATAATGCTTAGAAAGAAGCTTCATTATTGACATGAATTTCCTGAAGACATCATTGGAGGTCACTTCATACATGTCCAATGAACTCAAGTTGGTATGCAGAGTCCAGTGGTGGTTGCATTCAGGAGCCTGAAGCTCAAGTTTAGATTTTAGTTTTCCCAGATTAGAAATGGATTATCTATTTGGGTAGTTTGAAATTTTATATTTTAAATTGTATTGTAAAATGAATTCCTCTCTTATATGATCTTGGGCCTGAGATCATTCATGCTCTGTCACTGTCTTGGCCCTTTGTGTCAATTTGCTTAGTTACACATTTTCATAAGAAAATGGAGTGGCTTTGCTGCACAGTTGAAATTTTTCTTCTATCCCACATCTTCCCTTGGCTATCACATGATTAATTCAATAGTTTGTCCAAACCCAGGCTCTCCATCATTGTGTTGCCTCCACTTGTGTTCTCTTTTTGTGTCTTCCATATCAGACAAATTCAGTTCGAGGTGCTTGATGTTAAAAACTTAATCCTTAATTTAGAACACATGAGGTACAAGTAAAGATATTGTTGGATTTTCTTTATAAGACAAGACACTTTTATAAATTTTAAACATTTTCCTGAATGTTGCTATAGTAATCTGGTTTGGGATTTTTACAGTGGCTACTAATACCATTAAATATTGGATGGTTTGGATCACAGTATTATTATGACCTTTAGTTTAAATCATTTGGGGGTAAAAATATAATTTTTATGGATCTAGAGAAATCTTGAGTATGGGGACAGCTTGGTTTTGTGAAAAGAACTTCTACTTAGCATTCAAATTTGCTGTGGCTAGACAGATTCAGTTTTAACCCTTCCATTTACCAGCTATAGACACCCAAGTAATTCAACTTCTCTGAGCCTTGGTTTCATCAAGTAGAAAATAGAAAGGCTACATTGTTGTACTACTAAAAGTCTCAAATGAGAAGATTCTAGAAAACTATCACAATAAGTGGTAGAGTAGAATCTTAATAAATTTCAGCTGCTTTCTCTTATCTCCACCTTATTCTAAATTGTTGGCACCATGTTGATTTTTAATGTAAACAGATACCACATTTTAGCTATCATCCAACTCATCCATGGGCATTCAGTCAGTTCCTATCTCATTCATAGAATCCTAACAGCTTAGACTTGAAGTACCTTAAATAACTTCTAGTCTGATCTTTTACCACAAGGCAGACTGTCTTCCAGATTATGTTTGGTATTACTAATACTGAGAACTCTCTACTTCACAAGGCAACCCTTATAACTTTTGAAATATAATTTGTATGATGACCTAAAATCCATTCCTATAGTTAAACAAAACCTTCTTCAGATCTAAAGACAGTTATGTTACTGTGCCTTACATTTTCATGTGTGAAGACTCCAGTATTTACTTTAGTCATGCTTTATATGATAAATTTTCCAGATTCTTCACAACCCTCTCAATCTCTACTTTTAAAGTAGTATATTATTTCAATGAAATTATAAAGTCCATTAATCATATTTCCCTGTAAAATACAATTGCTCCTAATCCTAATAATGACACCAGCTTCCTCTTGGTCATACAATGAAGTGCAATAGAATCCAAACCATACTGAAGTGTTTCACATCTATATTTTTTAAATAAAAGTCCGTGACATGGGTATATTATACTTTATATTAATAAAGTGGATATAAAAGAAACTGGAAATCAACCCCATTCATGCTTTCACAAATATGTATTACATACTACAGAAAACAAAAGATACTACTTTTGCTAAAGAACTAAGAATCTAGTTGGGAAGTCAAGAAAAGAAAGATAAGGCAATCTAGTAAGTTCTCTATTGTAGTACTTCTTAAATTACTGGTGGTGAAGGAGACTTTTTAAAAAATTTTTAATTTTTGCACACTAATATTTAGAAAACATAGTAAAATTACATTTCTAGAGAAAATAAAATAAGATGTTTAAGATTCAATCTCCCACTTACTGTTTTATTTCACAGATTTAAAACCTACTTTGTTCTAACGTTTCTAACGTCTTATTTAATTTCTATACCTTCACTTTGTCTCAGAAAGGTAACAAAAAAGATTGACAAGAAGCAAGGACCCTCAAATCACTCTTGGGAGTTTCACTATCTTATTGAATATAAATATGAGTGACAACTGGCTCAGGAAGAGAGAACTAATAGATCCTAGAGAAACATCTGGATGTTAAATACAAAACAATGAACAGAACAAAGATTCTGCCACCCAGAAGTTTACATTGTACTAGAAAAAGGCAGATGTACATGAAGTAAAATATATAGTACATTGTACGGCTATAAGTTCCATAGAGAAATTTAAGCTGACAAAAAGGACAAGGAGAGCATTTGGGGGGGTTGCAAGAAAAGAAATTTAAGGGCATGTCTTATGATTCCCAGTTTAACATTTTTGGGGTTTTTGTTTTTCAGTAAATGAATGTCTAATCACCCCTCTCTTGTGGTAATTGGATAAGTGTAACTCCTGCAATCTGCTCATTTACAAATTACAAGATTGGACTATCTGATACAGAAATAGTCTTTTATTTGTAGGGTAATTTACTTTTTAACACATTGATTATATTTCAAAAACATTAATTTATGTTTTTATTTTGATTATTGATATTTTAAGATGCTTCACCTATGCTTACAAGACAAGACTACAATTTTTAATTGTACTATTCTTATTAATGTTATTATAAAAATTATATTAACTTTAGAAGGAGAAGTGGATAGCTTTCTATTTTTTTCTATGAAGCATTTTGTGACCATTAGAGGACATGTGTTCTTTGGAAGAGATAGTAAAATCTACCTGTAAAACTGGGTGACTTGTTGGGTATTATCCAGTCCACTATTTCTTTCTTTAACCTAGAATATTTCCTATCTATTGAGGTTTCCATTTTACTGATTGTAGAATTTAATTACTATGATTTTAATTATTTTTCATGTAAGTCTATTTTTGTATATATCTGCTATGATACGCTCTTTTTAAGTGGACATTATTACCGAGCATACTTATTATTAGTCTTTGTTAGGTTGCTGTGTAAGATTGATTAAATCACAAGTGAATGAATTAAAATACCAATTTTGAGGTTGTCGTCTTTTCTATTTTATACTTGTCCATCTGTTTAGGTATTTAGTTTTGCAAACTCATTCTGAGTGAGAACCAAGTTATGGGATTTTCCTCCCCTTGTCTCCATTCTCTCTTTCTTGTCAACTTCCTGTCAGCATGTTTGCAGTTGCCTCCCTTATCCCACTTCTGCATTGAGGTTGGAAACCCATTATCTTAGCCATATAATCATTGACAGTTTGGTTTAATTTCTGATTGAAAAACTCTCTGTATTCCCTTTAACTTCAGCCCTATCCATCTGTAAGGCTAACTCCCTGACAGCTTCAGCTGTGATTGCCTTGTTTTGTTGTTGTTCCGTGTTCTCGTTCAACCTCTCATTCAACAAGTGAGCTTTATTTACCTTATTCCCTGATTTCAAACAAAGGGTGTGGCTGTCTTTGGTCCTCCAACTCATGTGGACGTTTTTTCTGCCATCAGGGGCTGACTATAGGATCACTCTGTTCACTTTCAAACTATGAACCCAGCCCTTTAACCACAACTTGCTGATATGTGTTCCTCTTCTGGCTTTCGTTCATTGAGATTTCATCCCATTTGAGCCTATCTTTGTCTGCTGGATTTTTTTTTTCTTCCTATACTTTCCTTACCTTGCTATGTATTTGAAGTGGTAGAAATATATCCAAGTATGAATCGTGGGCCATCTTGACTTGAATTCTCTTTCTGCTAGAATGAAATCTCTAAATGTTTTCTTTAAAAGTGATGTTTTTGGGGGGCATCCCAAATATAGTTTATTCAAATGGAAACTTATATAATAGTATATATAACGGGATGTCAAGTTTGACTTTTCCTGGTGATCTAGAATTTTGAATGAGGTCTCATATCTGAAAACCATGGTAAATGTGCCCACATTGGTAAATGTGCCAATATTCTGAACTCCCATATTGGACACTAGAGATAGTAACCTGGGTGTTGTGTTTTGAAAGGAATAGTCATCGACCATAAGGGCTCACAAAAGCATCCCATGAGAAATGTCACCAATGTAAGTTACAGCTGACCTAAGTAAGAAAGATCCTCTTCACACCCTAAGCTCTCCATTTCTCTTCTGTATTCATGAGCCAGCATAGTAACTGGGGAAAAGGAACTCAAGGTATGAATTGTGGAAGGAAGTGACTAAGTACTCTTACTCTTTCTCTACCATTGCATATTTTGAGCCTGAGGCAAGCCGAGCTAGAAGAGATGAAAGTACTAGACTCAACTGCAAATTGTAATGCAAATTATCCACAAAATATTCCCAAGATTTTTTTCCAGGAAGAATGGATGTAGATTCAGAATAACATGAATTAAAAAGACAGTAGTAAAAATAAGAAAATAAACTTGTTTTATTCTGGACTCTGGTTCCTACTAAGTTCAGATTATTCAATAAACCTTTTCACAAAATTTTATGTTAGACCCCATTGTATATCTTCCTTGCCATTATAGTTAAGAATGCAGCATTGAAGGTCTTAAAAGAAATGGATACCAGTTTTAAAACATTCATGTGTATACAGACTTTTTGATTGAGGCAAAAATATTTAATGAAATCAAACCTTCCAGACTCTAAATTGCAATCCGATTCACGTGAATACAAATGAGCTTAAAAATAATATTGCATATGTATAAAAAGTCAAATAAGGGAAATATAAATCAGCAGCTATACTTGTATCTGTTTAATTTTAAGATATGATAAAAGAATTGCTCTGCTCTGGCTTATTAACACACTACTAAAAAACAAATTATATTTTTTTACATTTTATGTAACATTTTATATTGCCTGATTTTGTGTTCTCATAAAACAAACTTCTGTGACTTGTATAAATGTGAAAAGAGGTTATTTCTGAGAAATAATATTGGCAATAAGAAATTGGCTTAGGTAAACTACTTTAGAATTGGTAAGGGTATCTGTAGAGATCAAATTTATCACCGTGTAAATTCAGAACATATACATTTAATTTCTAGCTTTGGTATTGCTGTTGCCTGGGTGTATACATCCTAATATATTCTTTGCTCACATTCTCCAGTTTTCTGATTCCCTTCTCTTGACTTCCTCTAAGAGTTACATAAATTGAATGTACTTCGTGATAGTGACCTCATTAGAATGTTTTTACAAATTCCATAAAGACATTACATTAGTAAAGTAAATTATCCAGTATATGATTCAGGCCAAAAAATTTTTCTTCAACCCCAAATCTTCTCTAAATCATATAGGGCTATACAGAATTGTGTGATATTTGGATAGTTAGAAATATTAATTACGAATATAAGATTTAGAGTTGGCAAACTAAATCATAACATTTAGCAATATTGAAGACCTTCTTCCTTATTGTATGATTAATTAGCATAGCCCAGTTGTAAAGTATACAGCAATATAAATAAAAATAAACATGAATTAAAACATCTAAATACATCAAGATCACCTGAAAGTGCTAAACTTAGAAGAAATGAGTAAATGCATGAATGAACATACATTAGAGAAATTTTATTTTATATGAACCATAAGGAATTGGGGAATTTTATTTCATATTAGCAATAAAGAATTGGGTGCAAATGTGTAAGTCGATATTTATAGTGAATATTTTGTTTTAATTTCATTTGCATGTAATACTGGGAAATTCTAAGATGTTAGTCAGTTGTCAAGAGAGGTAAAAGAAAGACATTCAAAAACAGATCTGAATAAATATTCCTATTTACCATTTTTGAGAGCTCCATGGTGAACTACATAAAGCATTGTCATCCAGAGGACTTATTACTAAAACTTGCCCAGTAGCAATGGATTGACATTAACAGGAAAAAAAATAAAATGTAATCCATTTTCCAAGGTATCGAAATATGCTAACAAAGTAAAAAATGTAAAATAATTTTGAAAGTTTAAAGTGATATTGAAATGTAAGTTAATTTTATCTTAGTCATCATCATCATCATTATTGAAAAAAGACAGATTTTATACATCAGAATTATTTATCTTAGTTCAGATTAAAAGCTGCTTCCTGACATGAATTGACTCTTGTATCTACTTTTTTGAGATAATATTGGCTGAAACATGTTGATTAAATTTTGTAGTAATTCAATTACAAGATTCATAGCTGATAAAACTTTAATGTAGTTTATAATTTTATAATATGAACTGACATTTCTCTAGTGCTAGGCAGTTTCCAATATGCTTTTGTAAGCATTATCTCTTTTGATTCCTAGAACAATCTTCACATAGGAAAAAGTAACTGTCTTTTATAGATGAAAAAAAAATTAAGTTTTGTAAAGATTAAGGCACTCAGCTATTAGATGACTAAATCAGAACTCATTTCAGGTGCAGAAAGGTAGTATATGGTCAAGGTGAAGAGTTGGGACATTGGAGACAGAAGGTCTGAGTTCAAACTGAGAATCTTCTTTTTACTAGTGTATGCTCTGAGCAATTAAAAAGAAACTCTCTTTGTCTCAATTTCCTTAATCAATTAAATGAAGATAATAGAGGTACTTTCTTATAGGGTTGTTGTGATGAGTAAATGAGTTGGCACCTGAAAAATGCTGTGACTATACTGATAGCTTTCATTGGATACCAGTAAATATCTGTTGATCGCTGTTGATTAATACCAATTCACCCTCAAATTCCAAATTGCAGTTATTTAATGTACTAGACAGAACTCTCTTGGCTTTACTGAGAGTTGTCTAGCTTAAAGTAGTTTAAACAAAAACAGAAGTGAATTATTGGAGCATTGTGTTGGGAATGTTGCTCTAGTAAGTAACTCACTGATTCAAAGGAAGACCTGAATCTCAGATGAAATGGACCAACTCAGTTCTTTACCAGTCTGTGTTTCCATCCTTTTCTCATTTCTGCTTCACATGAAGGGGGTGCCTTATTCTCTTCTGTGGTAGAAAGGCTTTGGCCATGTCAATCACAGGGAAAACATGCTTAACATTTGTGCCCCTCCCCCATTTTTTCTTCCTACCGGTATTGCTGGGAGAAATGGAGATGCCTGGGTCCTATGTTCATCTGTGTGTCTAGGGGATTGCTTTGTCCAGAAGCCACTTCATGGGAAAATGTGCTGAGCAGGAAAAGAAAACAAAAACAAAGATATGAAACAATGGGTTATATTTGACATTTTAAAAATCAGAAAAATAAATCAGAAAAAAATATTAAAACTTACATTAAACAATAAATATGCTCTCTTAAGGTTTTCATCAGGTCCTCTTTTTACTTTAGATGGTTATCATACCATCATGCTGGCTAGCACCAGGCAGAGGCCTTTTTTTTTAAGATTAATTAATTAATTAATTAATTAATTTGAGAGAGGGTGGAGAGGGGCAGAGGGAGAGAGAGAATCTCAAGCAGACTTCCCACTGAGTGTGGAGCTCCTCATGGGGTTAGATCTCATGATACTGAGATCATGACCTAAGCCAAAACCAAGAATCAGACACTCAACACGCTGTGCCTCCCAGGCATCCTTGGGCAGAGGCCTCTTAGCCTTGCCTGTCATCTGATTATAGGGAAATATATTTGCTTGCAGAATTCCCTATCAACAGACAAGCTGGTAATAGTCTGATTTCAGAAACAGATCAGTGCAGATACGCAGCCATGTAATTAATGACACATTTACCAGACATTCATGTGTTATATTAAGATGAAAACAAAAGCTTCCCTCTGATAATTGCACAAATGAGTTTATAAACCTAACTGTATTAGTGGCTTTGCTGTTGATCTGTCATCAAGGTAGCATCCTTGTATCACGTCTGAGTAAGCATTCATATTGTTATACTATTTTAAAGTCATTCTAATGTATAATTTTCAAAGCTTGAAATTTGAATATAAATATTTGCCCTCTAGCACCTCTGGTTTCTGGATGATACTTTGCAAACCACTGATCTGTAAAAATTTCTGGGAAGATTTAATTATAGAAATGTTGAATTAAAGAGTTGATTTGGAGAAATTAAAACTACACTTCCAAGAAAAGGAACTGTATATTTAACAATGTAATTATCCTAAGTTGACACCTACTTCAAGTTCTTGCTCACTATGCAACTGGTTTCACGCTTTAACAGTACTTCTGCTCTATGCTTGCTAAGAATGCCTCCTTTTCCTACATTATCTAAGTTCTGAAGTTATCGTCTATATTCAGACTTGAACGCTCACCTATCCTCAAACTTGCTCTTCCTCCTGTCATTTCTAAACCAGTAGTTGCCCAGGTTTGCAGCCTATAGGTCACCTGTGACCTCCTTCTCAACTCTCTATTCCATACTTCATCAATCAATCACATCTAACTCCTAAACAGTTCTTAATTCTATCTACTTATTTATATCGTTACTTTCCCTCTCCTAAATTTGGCTACCATCTTTCTACTGAATTACTGAAACATTTTACTGGTTTTCTTGTTTTCAGCCTTGCCTTCTCTGATCTATTCTCCATCTTTCAACACACATAGTGATCTTTCTCCAGTGGAATTGTCATCATGCTGAAAACTGTTCAATGGCTCCATTGCACTTAGTGTGAAGTGTCATTTCTTGACTTGGCCATCTAAACCCTTTGTTGTTGTTTATGTCTCCAAGTGTTATAACCTGAATTCTTTCAGGTTGTAATCCAAATAGTGTTAATATTGATTAGGATATTAGTTCTTCTTATCTTGATTCCATAGGAGCTTCTGACTAAAAATCTCCTCAATATTATGCAAATAGTAGCATCTTACTAAACCAACATGTAGTGAATACATAAGGGTTAATAAGACTCATATTTATTTTTATTGATATATAATTGGCATATAACATTGTGTAATTTTGAGGTGTACAACATGTTGGTTTGGTACATTTATATCTTGTAATATAATTGCTATATAATTTCTATATGATAAAATGCTATTATAAAATACATCTTTCACATATTTAAATGCATTGATTAATTCCCTTATCACTACATTACCTGGTATAAAATAGAAACTTCATCTTCCCTCTGGAAGGATATATATACATTGTATATGGCCATAAAATGAATATACAATTTGGGTTTGGTTAAAATTACTTCTTTTATTGGCCATCCCCTTTTATTATAACTGAGAAGTTCTAGGATTTACTTCTATTTGTTTTCATTTTTAATATTAATTACCACTTCGTGATATAAGGCTTTCCATGAATAATGTTTCCAAATAAGTAATTATCCAATAGTATTCATGCTATTTTTGTTTTCTTGTCATATATGCAGCTGCTATCAAGGTCAGTCTGTGGAGATACATGGCCAAAAAGAAGTTTTAATAATTTATGGTCTATTCATTTCCTAAAGTAGGAGTGTTAATAGTATGACCTGTATATATTGAACATCAGACTCAATTCTATTTTCTTGTAAAGTTTCAGCATAATAATCTTTCTTGCTGATCACTAGTAATCCCTTCTGGTCTGCAGTTCCTATGGTTCTTGTATGGCTAATCACACTTTAAATGTAAATATAGAAAATATGCATCTCCTCTGAAACTTTATGGTTTCCTTGGATAATCAAAGTTGATGACTAAACACAGCTGCAAATTACATATGTATAAAACACACTCTGTGCTCACTTGGCTTCACTATTGTGTCTGTATCTGGTGATGGTGTATAGACACTTCACAGTGCAAGATTTTCCTAGCTCCATGTACAGATCACTCTTTACCCTTTCAGCTTCATTGCTTAAAACATTGTAACCCATCTCAAATGACAGTTGGCTAGTATTTTAAAGCTTTCAATGACCAAGAAATGAATTATTAACAGTCTGTCGAATCTAACAAAAGGTATTATATTTTTTTCTGATGCAATCAGTTTTATTTGAGATAGAATAAAGTTTTTTAGTAACCAATCAGCTCTGTTTCAAAATTTATATCATGAAATACTTTGAAGAAGAAAGAAAGGAAAATCAAAAGAAGAAAATTTACAATGTCTTGGATAATATTATTATGAAAGTTTCCTTTCTTTAGAATATATTGCAATACCAATGATTTTTTTCCTATGTATCTGACAAAAATAACCCAAATGCAAAGTGTTGAATTATTATAAAATGAAATATAGTTATTGTAAAGAATTAAAAAACAAGGAAAATTGGAAGTACTCATCATTTTATCACTGAGGTAAAAAAATATTAATTTTTTTATTTCAATCATTCTAGTCCCTTTACAAGTAAATATTTATATACCTAATGGGAAAAAAAATGAGGCACATATTACCCTTTTGTACCTCACACAACTATATGAATATTTTTGAACATTGTTTAAAATTTTATTTTAATGACTATATAAGTGAATTCTTACTGGCCTATCACCATTTATTTTTATCCTTCTTCAATTGTTAAACATACTGTTTATTTCCAGTTTGCACTATTACAAATAGTACTTTAATAAACACATGCATATAATGTCTAAATTTTTACTTTAACATAGATTTGTAATGCCTGAAAGGGAAATTACTGTTTTGTAGGTTGAGTTCTCTCTATCTTAGCTTCTGGAAAACACTAAGTATATATATTGAGGGAGACTTGAATTGTTACCCTAGTACAAGTGATATGATATATTAACATTTTTATTTTTCCATTTATATTTATTTCTTCTGTCATATAAACAGATCTTAGTTATTATGTAGGCACTATACAAGTACATATCTCTATTGTTGGTATAATGACATCCTTGAATTAAGATAACTGACTAGAGGTCCTTCTTGATCAGAGCTTATATGGCTCACATTCAGCTAAATGGTTAAAGTGTGCTTCCAGAGTCTACATAAAGGATTAGCTTCACTTAATTCTAGAATTTTCCAGATTATCTCTATTACTTTTTACAAACAAGATTCTGTTGTATCTCTACTAAGGAGAATACTTATGTAAATAAGCTTAAGTAAAAATATTTTAACGACGTGACGATTATCACATTTGTTTTTAAGGATCAGATGAATTTTGATGACATCATTTAATAAAAGAGGAAACAATCTGTTAGTTTAGCACATTACAAGTTCTATTATTGGCTGGTTGTATTTGGAAATAAGGCTAGGATCCAGAAATTCAGCTTCCAGAATTGGTATTATTAGCATTTCCATTTACGAGTTGGTTTGACTACAGGCCAGGGATTTCTAACTGTTAATCAAGCATGGTAGAACCCACCCATTTTTCTAGAGGATAGTGATGGTTATTTTAAGAATGAATTAGTTTGACCGTGGTATAGATTCTATAATACCTATGTCCTGTGATTGAATGAGGGATCCTGGTAGGCATACAAATATACCAGAAGAGGTAGTTATGGCTGAAGAAGAGGAAGAAGCAAAAGGAAGACTAACAGGGAAAACGATGAGAGAGGTAATAGGGTAATGTCTTTTAAGGTCTTGGCTATTTTAAGGATTTGGCCTTTTACTCTGAATGAATTGCTACATCATTAGAAGTTTTGAGCAGAGAATTAACATGATACCATTTACATTTTAATAGCACTACTTTAGCTGCTGAGTTGAGTAAGAAGGAGGGAAGGAAGCAAGGGTAGAAATGGGATACCCTGTTGGAAAGCCACTTCAAGAAACACGTAAGATGATAGCACACTGGCCCAGGTAGTTAGTAGTAGAGATGCTGAGAAATGATAAGCAAAATTTGGAGATAAAGCAAAAAATTATATACAGCATCTGTTTATATAAGAACAAATAAAAATAGTATTAAAACAACTACAACTGTATGTAAAGAAAGAAATTGTCAATGGCTTTATTTAGCATTTAAACAACTCAAGATTGTGTTAGAGGATGAATTTTACTTACATTTTAAAAGCTTAACTGTTAACTTTATATTACATAAGAATTTTACATTGGTAAGCATACCCATCATTAAATTTAAAATTATTATTGAGAAGATACAGAATTTGTAAAATAACCAATTATGGAAGGTTTTATTAAAGTACTTACTTAAAGACCAAGTTTACAGATGTGTGTTTAAAAGGTGATAGATATCATTGATAACTCCAAATAAACCCAGCCTTTCTAGTGACCTACGACATGTGGCCATTCACTTGAAGTTCTTATTTGGATAATTCTAGAGTAAAGTTCAACCTAAATTTAAATTTCATTCACACTAAATTAAAGCTCAAAATGTATGTTTTTATCAAACTATCTTTTTCAGAATCTCTTTTGTTGAAAATTGCCACTTGGTTTAAGAGTTGATATATGCCTTCCACAATCAACCGACTTTTGGGACCATTTTTAGTTTTGAGATAGGCAGTAGTAGTATTTTCTTTTAAGGGTTCTTTTATGTTGTGAATGAATCTACTATCTTTGAAGAATGTCAGTGTCTTACATAGCTGAAAAAAGGAAAGACTAGGATTGGCTCTACAAATTTAATCTAATGCTAATGAGACTTCTTATTTAGTTTTGTGTAAATATAACTACGTATGTAATTAGTGTCGAGCAGCATATGGAATCCATTGGGAATGTGTTTTTACATGTGCATCTCAAGGACATCAGAGGAATTTTGCTTATAAATATATATTTTAATATAACTTGCTGCTACAGACTGCAATGTCTTAAAATATTTCACAGATGTCTATTTCTTCATGTGTTTTAATAATATTTTCCCCAAAACATTGAGCTTGATGTTTTGAACTGTGCTTGGCTGTCACTTGGCCTATAGCCTTGTCAAGGAATTTTAAAATGCTTAGTACCATTTTATTTATTGTATCTATAAGTGAACTTATGCCAGCTTCACGCCTGACACTCCATATGCATTCAATAGAAGCCTGCGTATAGGAGGAAGGAAAGAATTCTTGTAAAGCTTGAAAATTCTCCTGTAAAAACATCTTCCTCTTGTGTAGTTTTATAACTCTGTTATTTCAAAAACATATCGGTGCTTGTCAATTTCAAACATTAGATTTCTAGCTTGGGCACCAGGTCCCTCCCAATGCCATTCTATTTCATTTCATGGGGATTTTACTGTGCTGTTTCATTTGTGAAATATGAATAAAACATTAAATCTTGAGACCATATGATTAATGTTTATTCATATCATTTGGAGGTGACGACAATACCCTTTTCATTGCGGAGGAATGTGAGTCATTGGTTGATTTGGTAGAAGATTCAAGATATAATAAAAGTCAAAGGGAAGACTACACTCTAATTAGTAATTTATAAATTTTACTTATAAATAAATAAAGGAGTACCTTGACTTAGATAATAGTTCCAGATAAATCATAGACAGATCACACCCTAATAATCTTGTAAAGCAGTCATTGTCTACAATGAAATCAGTGCTCCCTTGTTGCTTTCTCATGTAAAGATCATCCCCAGCAATGGAGTCATCTCCCAGGTGTGGCAAACTCATTAAGGTGTACACAGTTTTTTGTAGGACCTTGATTTTAAGGAAGCAAGAAACTGTCCCTTGAGTTCCCAGTCTTGAGGATGTACGTGGGAGTATGCACTGATAGTCAATGAGTGTTGGAAAAGGGAAGGATACAAGAACGTAAAGAAACATTGTGATTAAGAGTGTGTTATTTTTCCATCCAGTTGACACTGAATAATATTAGGATGTGGATCTGAAGGAGCCTTAGAATGACCTCTTGAGAATTTAATGAGAATTTAAAGAATCAGAGTTTTTCTTGAATAAAGGAAAGGCTCTGAATCATCCTTCTCTCCTTGTTTCCTATTAAGTTTGTTGAGGGACTAGTTCTTTGTCCTTCTGTTACCTCAGGGAATATAAGCAGAGACTCAAACCCTGACAGAGAGATGAGAATTCATGATATCTTTATTTGTTTGAAGTAATAGTTCATAATGTTTGCATGAATGAGCAAATGTTCCCCGCCCACCCTACCCCCTTAATCCCTGGTGAGGGAACTGCAAATAAGCTTAAAACACGGTATTTTCTTTCAGATTTTCTTAAATCATTATATCTTGGCACCTCTTGATGTAGAGAAGTAGAATTTGGAAAATTAAGAACCTAATTAACATCATAAACTAAAGGAAATAGTAAGATTTTCAAATCTAGATTGATTCTAAATCCCAGACACTTGAACTTAGGGTTGTGGCTGAGAACTGTCAGGTGGCTGAAATAAATGAAGAAGACAGGAACAGTGCCAATTAGAACATTGGAAGGGACCCAGAGTTCTATCCTTTAATGATGTGTTTAATATTACAGGGCCTGTTATTGTGATATATTTTACATCAAAGTGCTAAATATATTTGATCATTTTCAATGATCTTCTCTGCCATAATTTCAAGAAATGTTCATGTTTGAAAGATTCATTTCACCACACATATTTGTATGTTCCATGAAATTGAATCCATTAATTAGAACGGCTACTTTTGAGTATCTTTTTTTTTTTTTTTTCTAGTTAACTATACTTTCTGGTCTAAACCTAGTCTAAACTAAGAAAGAGACCCAAACTTTAAAATAATGTATTTAGAAAGATTATGTTTTTAGAATCCAAATGTATATTTTGTGGATCAAATTTGGTATTAATTTATAAGTGAAATTTTGGATATGTGAAATTTCTGGTTTAAAAGGCACTCAATATTTTCCAGGTCTTTTAAATTTTTTTCAATGTTCAATTTCAAAAGAAAAATTATATAAAACATTTCTTTGATATGAAATGACTAAGATATGAATGTGAAATATTTGACATATAAGTAATGAACACACCACTTTAAAATTATTTTATAACTTTTGTTTTATTTTATTTTGCTTTGCTTTTTTGAGTGGGCTCCACACTACACACAACCCCAGTATCAAGACCTGAGCTGAGATCAAGAGTCATATACTTAACTGACATAGCCACCCAAGTGCCCTTATAACTTTTATTTCACATTCTTAATTCTATAATTGCAAGAGTTCATGATATATCATTATTATGCTAAGTTTTATAGAGAAAGGTAGTTACAGTACAAGACTTACCTTTAATCCAAGGATTATAATGTATACAGCTATCATTTTAATGGAGGCTAAAAATAAAAAAAAGTTTAGATACCTAAACTAAATATGTTCATATAAAAAAAAAAAAGTTCAACTGTGTCTTCTTTTTTTTTTTTTTTTACTTATTTATTGGACAGACAGAGATCACAAGTAAGCAGAAAGGCAGGCAGAGAGAGAGGGGGAGAAGCGGGCTCCCCGCTGATCAGAGAGCCTGATGCGGGGCTCGACCCCAGGACCCTGAGATCATGACCTGAGCTGAAGGCAGAGGCTTAACCCACTGAGCCACCCAGCTGCCCCCAACTGTGTCTTCTTAAATGAGAATTTTACATTGCCCAAAAATAGTTTTCCTGTGTATATAATAGTTTTGTTTTTCCTCTGCTATAAAAGGAATTAGATAACCATCATTTGGAAACAAAAATAAAACGTAGGAGTGGTATATATCATACAGTATCAGAAAAATAAAAGACCTGTTTCAGATGAATTAAAATACATGAGCGTATTAAATAGTAGCATAATTTTGCCATAGTCGTATTACTCTCTGAATTGGAGGTGTCTTAACCTATTTACAAGATTTAGGAAGATTGATTCTGGGAGGGTCTGCCCACCTTATTTATATGCTATATAGATTAAAGGAGGGTTTTATCACTGATAATAGTGATTGTCATGCTATGTGTTGAATATAAAATATTACTATATTACAAATTAAAAACTTTCCTAACACAACTTGTAAAATCAGCCATTCCTGCATCTTCAATGAAAGAGTGAAAAATTCTTTTCCAGGTTGATCAAATTTATGTTGGGTTCTTAATCTTGAGCTTCCTGGCAGCTTGCTTTATGACTACTTTGAGAAAAAAATCCAATTCATTCAAATTATACCTTGAATTTCAGGTAGGAATAATTTAATAACATTCCTTCCCCCATCCAAAAAAAAAAAAATAGACTAATATACTCTTGAGATATTCTTGACTACTCTTAATGCTGCTGATGAGTTGGTTAGTGGATAGGAAGGTAGAAAGTAGTCATTTATCAGGGTAAATCTGGCGTAGAAACAATGTAGCATCACGCAACTTTGAGTGAATCAATTCACAACTCTGAATGCCCTCAATTATAAAATGATAGTGTTGAACCTCATAATCATTCAGCTTCATTTCAGTTCTTTTATAATCATTTTGGGAAATGGTTATTTTGTTTAAAAAATTATTGGCATATAAAACAAAGAAATTAGAATGTCTCCCACAAAAGCTCTCAATGGAGCTCAAAGCAGGCATTGAACATACACATAAAATATAACTCAAAGTCTGTGCTAAATCTTGAGACTCAGAGCTTGTATGTCCCAGAAGTGTGGACATGTGACTCACGGATTGTCAAATTTAGAACTAAAGTAATGTTTTGTACCAACTGGTAGCTGCAGAAGTGTTCCCTGTAGTCTCTGGATGGAAGAGGCAATCAAACAGCTGGGTCCTAATAGTCTTCTAAGAGACAAATCAGAAGTCTCATCAACAAGGCTGATGGTTGCCTTTTACATTATCTTTGGAATGAACAAAACCCTTGGGCCTGATTGGCAGCTTCTCTTTACCTCCCTCCACTTCAAGGCTTTCCACAGTACAATTCCCCAAAGCCCTGAATGTACTCCTTGTGCAGAGAGAGGGCTGGAGAAGCCTTTGTAAGCTTTTACAGAAAAATACAAGAGTTGTAAAACCATTAACTGGTCATAACTAAGGTACCAGGGATATAGCAAAACTCTTATTCACCAAACCAAAAAGCTATATGAAAAAATTTTATATACTTACAGATAGTATCTTTTTTTTTTAAATTTATGACATATACATTCAAATCTTTCAAGCAGAAAATTCAGTCAAGTGAGATACATTGGTAGTTAGAGTTCAAAGTCAGTGAGCAAATGGAAATCATTGCAGCATCTATCTCATTTCCCTAGTGGACATTAGACCACTCAAAATGTGTCACATAATTTACAGTCCCTTGATAGTAATTGAATATACACATTGAGAGTGCACTGGCAGAACACTTAAGGAAGATTGAGTGCAGGAGGACCAGCTTACGTTATTTTTGGCTCTACCCTGGTTTTTGCTTTTAATTTTTTTCTTGAGATTAATTTCAGTTTGGCTCTTCCATCCTATCTAAACAAAAGCTTTAGGAAAAGAGATTAACAGCAGCATCAAAGAAATTGTGGTTCAACATAATTTTTAAACCATAAGAACAGTAGAATCAAGGAGTAAATGAGAAAGATGAATTTTGAGCTGTTTCCTAAATGAGAGTGGGAATTTCCAAGATTTAATTTAATATTTCTATTTTAATATTTAATATGTCTGTTAGTATTTGGGAAAATGAGACAATTTTGTATTTAAAGATATGAAATACCAAAATTTTTTAACACTAATGATTCTAAATCTCTGTGTTTTTAATGTGTGTTTCCAAGAAATGTTGAACTTTTAACATATATTTTATTGAAAGTCATTTTTAAAATTGTTTACTTGCCATGCAAAATATAATCTCTGTAGGTAGTAACCATTAATATTTAAGAGGCTACAGATGAAAGTAGTAAGTAATTGATTCTATAGACTTCCAACTATTCCAAACATGTAAGGGGGAAATGGGACCTGACAAAAATGGCTATTTGAAAAACAGTTTTGGTTTTGATTCCTCCTTTTCCTTCTCTCCTCTTCTTCTTCTCTTACCTTCTGAATCTTTCCTTCTTCTTTTTCTTGGAGTGTATTTGTAGTATACACCAAAGATTGTCCCATGGACCTCTATTTTATCATCCACACAACATGATATATACATTCCCTGGAGTCTAACAATGTCCCCCTAAATGCAACCAAATTAGCATTTTTCTGACCACTAACGTTTACTTCAATAAATTGCATTTTATTAAGACAGAGTGGAAGAAAGTATTTAAAGAAATGTTCATCCATGAAGATTTTTCCCCTGCTGAAGATAAATGAGGAGATAATTTATGCAAGCAATTTAATTACTAACAATCCAATTTATTTGAATATTTGCAAGGCAAAATTCCTCCAAGATATTTGTAGGTCTTTCAATTTCAAAAATACTATATACATAAAAGATTTTTTTAAAGACACAATATTCCTTTTTCTGCTATTTAATAGGTTGATAATTAGATGTTCAAAGGTAATTTTTTGCCTTTGGAGATGAGATAAAATAAGATGAGAACATAGACCCCCTAAAAGATTTCAAAAATAATTGTCAAAAAAAAGGAATCTTGTTTTATTTACCTTTTTATATTCTCTATTATCGTGTGCTTATTTTCATTTAACCTGTTCCCCCCCCCCCCCCGTATCTCTTATCCCCCTTATCTTTGAGATCTTGCTTAATCCTTCTAAATCAGTCTTACTTTTTCCTTTTACTTAAGTTTTCTGTGATGCTTGTTGACTTTATGTCTTTAAATCAAAACTGTCTATAGCATTGCATATACACAGTACCCTATTAAATAATTCTACACATATTGCTTTGCTTTCCATAACATATTGGTGTTTATATCATATTTGGAAGGCATAGTTTCTGATATTTGTCAGTTAGTAAAGGTTTTAAGATTTTATAAGTGTTATCCATATAGAATACATATTTGTGAAAGACAGTAAGACTAGCAAAATTCTCAGAAAATGTAATCCCATTTTTTTAAACAAAGCCAAATCTCTGCTTTTTAATCATGTTCAGTTTGCCTTGCCTATAGTGACATCACTCACTATAGTCTTTGATAACTAAAATATGAGTATATAATGCACACAATAGTCATAACCCTCTCTTTGCTCCATCTTTGGAAAAACTGTGCTACCACAATTCATAGAAATTTGCAGCAAAATATCAAAGATGGAATAGATTTTAAAGGAAGTCAATATTTCTATCTCTATTTCTTATTACATATATTGGAGGGATTAGCTGTTTCCATAAAGCCGTGACTTTGAGCCAAGAGGGATGCATGCAGAAGTGGGTAATACAAATTTTAACTATAAAACATCTAAAAGAGGAAAAAAATATGTCGGAAAAAGCAAAAATAAACTATATTTTATTTTATAAACTGTTTTGTATCCTTAAAAAAAAGGAGGAAAATAAATAAAAACGAGAAAAAATTTATAGCTATTTTTAGCACAATGATACAATGCCTAAAGGCTATTGTCAGCAATGTCAGCTTTATTGGACGGAAAACACTGACCTGACAAGTGACTCTGTTTCTGTCAAATCTTACTTTTTACCAAGATGTTATGTCACTCTCATACTACACAGACCTCTTTCTCTAACCTACTATGAAATATGAAGACTCTTAGATACGAGCTAGGAAAGCAGTAATATCAAGCATATTTCAGATGAAAGGCATGGACAGGCTTCCAAACGATTTATAGAGTAAAACTTCCATTGACTCAGATCCATTAAGTTCACAAATCTTAAATGTACAATGAGCATTTAATACTAGACTTCTTCTCACAAGTCACGCCCACACCTCATAGATGCATGCTCTGTGAATAATGAAATAATGAGAAAATATGAAATGGGGCTCATAAAAGCAAAGTTGACTACAGCAAGAAAAGCAAATACAAAAGTAAAATATGCAGCACAATAGTAGACATTACTATGGCAATACCTGGTCCTTAATAAGAAGTTAGCAACAATTGAGATCTTTCTGCGAACTTGTATGCTTTTATTCTCTCATTCACCTGATCAGTAAATACTTACTGAATATGTATCATTCTAGATTATGGGGACTGACTGGTCATGGTTCCATGCTTTCTGGGAAACTACAATTTTATAATGCTAAATGTATTTGCAAAATAATGCAAAATGAAAATAGTAATAAAATTATTTTTGTGATTAATTACTATTTTCATAGTATATGCAAGGTGAAGGAGCCAATGTTATTATCATATAATGTGATTTGTATTAAAGGTGAGGAATTGTATTTAAAGAACTGTGGGAGAGAATGCCTTACTCTCAACCTAGTGATACGGCTTATTTTTTTCATTTCATTTAAACATAACTTTTCTCCCACAATGGTAATTAGAAACAGTATGAGGCATAGACAGTGCATTATTCAGGTTTAATTTGAGTATGATTGTGCTGCAGAGATACAAGTGGCTATCAATTACAGCAGTATATTAACATTTATATAAAGAATAATAATATGTGTTCATATGTTCTAAAATTTGAAATTTCATAGAAAAACAGGCTAAGAGTTACATATACCTTAGTCAGCCTGAATCTTTTGTTATCTGAATGTGTGGGAAGTGTGAGTGAACACGTGTTTATCAATATATCATCATTCACTCTTCCTGTCCACACTGCTAGTGATTTGGAAATGTTCTTTTCTGGATACTGGAATTCTCTTACTGAGTCCTATGAAGGACTAATAGGGGTCCAGAGAAATGACATATGGGGTCTACTCCCCACTATTCTATACTTCTCATCTCTGTTAGCATAAATAATCTTTCCAGAAAACACGGAGGCTCACTGAGCAAAAATCAGGTCCCTGGGACTGTAAATAAAGGACACACAGGATAAAGGAGGTAAAGAGTTGGGTTATGGACAGAGAGCACTTCTGGAACTTAAGAGACCATTTTGGATTCCTAAATGGTAACCTCTAAGACCTGTGAGTAGCATTGCACACACACACACACACACACACACACGTTATATAAAGGTAAGTATTCCATCTTTGAAATAATAATAATAGTTAATAATACTGCTAAGTCAGAAAGCTCAAACCTAAGTACTTTCAAAAATAAACTTAAAATGTTTCAGGCACTATTTTCAGTGTTTTACATATTTTAACTGTATCTTCACAACAACTTTGTGTTAGATGATAGCATCATCTCCATCTGCAGTTGAGGAAGTCTAAGAAACAGGGAAATTAAGTAATATGCTGAAGAAGACATGACTGGTGTAAATTAAACAAGGAGGCCCCGAGACTGAGGTGGCTTTAAAGCCTTACTAATTGGTGAAAGCAAACCAAAACGTAATCCTGAAATGCCTACAGGTTAAGAAATCAAAACCAAGGACGGCAATCACAGCTAGGCTCTCCCAACTAAGGCAAATTCTTGAACTACAGCCAATCAAATAATTCCCTTTCTTTCTTCTTCATCTCCTCTATAAAAATCTTTCCCTAGCTAATGACTGGGGAGTACTCTTAACGTCTTCCTGTTTGGCGCTGCCTGGTTCAACTGAATCAATTTTTACCCAAATAAACTTAAAATGTTTAATTTGTCTCAGTTTGTCTTTTGGTACAACTAACGGAAGAGCCAGAACTTGAACCTGATTAATCTGACTCCAGAGTCTGTGTCCTTAATCGCTACTCCAAGCTGCCTGACAGTTCAACCTCATAGTAAAATATGACTCTTTATAATAAGGGGTTGAATAATCTAAGCAAATATTCTGCTTAAATGATTTACATACTGTCTGAATGAAAATGAAAAATATCATTAATATCCACAAAATCTTGTGGACATGACTATAAGATTCAAGGTGTTAGAAAGTAAAGTAAATAAAATAAAAATAACTACATTTAAGAAAAAAGATTATAATAAAATTAGACCTCAAAGAAGGAAATCATTGAGAAAAAGTTACCAGAAAAGGGAAAGTGTAAGATACTAGAAGTTCATCAAATAAACAATTCTCTATCTCAAAAACAAATTATACCAGTGCACAGGAAAGGCAAAAAGAGTAAAGATACTAAATTGGCTATGATCAAAGACCTGAAGTCAAATGCAAAAGCCACAGAAAGCAGAATCCAAGCCAGAACCAGAAGGAAAAAATAACACAATGAGAAAGACTTGGCAAAAAACTAAATGAGAAAGGAGATGCAGCCATAACCCAGCCCTAGTCATAGCACACACATACACACCAAAACAAAAACAAAAACAAAACCCTTAAAACAATAGTAACAAATTATCTAGCTGCTAAAACTACCTGGTTTTACAGTCTAAATTTTTTACTCTCAATTTAGAAATTAACATATTTGCGATGAGCTTGCATTGAAATTTACCTAGCAAAGCTTTTATAGAAATAAGAAAAAAAGTAAGATAAATATTTCCAAAGAAACTTTCTCTAAACATTTTAGGAACTCTATTTAAGAACTAGCAGTCGGTATGTAAATTGCAAATTAGAGATCTTGAATGAACTACTTAATTAACAGATTCTAGTTTGTTAAGCTGAAGTCGAGTGGGAAGTTTAATGAAAACCATAGCTATACTGGAAGGGGAAAGGCTGTATTTGAGTCTTTTCACTAAGCCAGAACCTAATCAACAAATATGTGTAACATATCACTCTATAGATCTGATTTTATGCTTCCTGGTTTTGCTAAAACCCTAAACATTTTATTTTGAACTTATACTTTAATAATTGAATAACAAACCTAGCTGTCTATAATTCAAATTTAATTGTCTTTAAATCCTAATCTCTAAATAGCCTCTGTTAAATAGAATGCCATTGATCCAGTGATCTATAGTTAAATCAGTGATGTACAATCAATATCAGAATTTAAGGGTTTAATCAGGAGTTCTCCAGTAAGTTCATGTCAGGTATAATTCTTAAAAAGATGCTTTCTCTCTACTTTCAAGTTGTCTCGAAATCTTGAATTTGAAATCTTCAAGAGATTCTACGGGTGTCAGGCATGGGAATTTGTCTGGTTGGCCGGGGGAGGGAGAGCATGAACCTGGGTAGGTAAATAATACGATGCTCCAGGTTTGTTTCTCCTCAGCTAACATTTATCTCTCCGGCATGATGGAGGGCAGATCAACGTTGACTGTAAAAGCAAACACGATTAGCAGTAAAGCAGCATATGTTAACACTGCTGCGGTCTGGTGATGAATGAGCTGTAAATCATGCCAACACCTGTTCTTGACGATGACGCGTGACACCCAACCCCAGCAGAGCAGTAAGTGTTCAGACACATTGGTGCACATCTCACCAATTAAGTGGTTCGTGCAAGAGTTCTGGTAGCATTCTCTCTCTCAGTCTTCTGATTACTTCTGTATTTGTGCATTCATTCATAACTTCACAATTGGTTCTGAGTTACGTATATGTAGATGTAAGTGGCCTATGTATGTGGCTATGTGTTAGTCACATGGGACAATATTAGGTTACCCCAAGTCTGACGTGACTAGCAAGTGTACTTCCGTACCAGGATAATCCTGTCTAAAATACCATGGTCATCTTACTTAAGTCTGATGTTGAATGAAATTATCAGACCTCTCAACTAGATTGACTAGTTGAGAATGGCTGAAGGAGTTTTGAAGTTGTGTTTTATAAAGACCATCAAGAAACAAAATAAGAAGAGTTGAAAGTGTGATAGTGTGTTCTATAATCCATATACAAAATACTTAAGGCAAGTATGAATATTTCTTTGAAAATAATAAGCAATATAGTTCTGATATTATCTTCTAATACTGATTCAGCAAGGAGCATAGGATGCTGTAGCTATGCAGAGATTCAATACCATTTAATGATATTTGTTGTATTATCATGTCACATTATATGGCCATATTAACTAGATGTTTCTATTAATATGGCCATATAATGTGACTTACTTACTCTGTCTTTAATTTTTACTTCATTTTATTTCTGGTCACCCTTCCTCTTCTTTGCTTCAAACACAGTTGACAAAATTTTCTCTCCTATTCCTTTAGCTGAAATTAGATCATCCTACCTGGAAGGACTTCTGTATATAGTATCCCTTCCTATTTTTAAACTGTTTATTCTTACTTTCTGAATGACACTTTTGCTCTACCTCCAAGTTTTCCAGAGCCTTTCATTTGTAAAGAGCATTTTTTTTTCAAGTTCTTGCTCCTATATACGATATTCTCCCTTTAACTGGCCAGTTTTTCAAGTGCTGAATCTGTTGCTTATATGTCCTAATATCTTTTCTTTCTTAACTCACTGAAATTATTAAAGGAATGTCAGTATTTCAAATTATCAAAAAATTTACTCTTGCAAAACCTATGACCTTTAGCTATTACATGTTTCCTTATAATCTTTTTTTAAAAAAGTATTTTATTTCTTTGACACAGAGAGAGATCACAAGCAGGCAGAGAGGCAGGCAGAGAGAGAGAGGGGGAAGCAGGCTCCCCGCTGAGCAGAGAGCCCGATGTGGGGCTCGATCCCAGGACCCTGAGACCATGACCTGAGCTGAAGGCAGAGGCTTTAACCCACTGAGCCACCCAGGTGCCCCTCCTTATAATCTTATTTAACATTTATCTCCTGACCAGATAGTAGATTCCCTGAAAATAAGAACTATATCTGTTTTACTTTTCAAAGAGGCATTATGAAGTAGGTAGTGAGAGTGTGGACTCTGGAGCTCGACTCTCTAAGTTCCAAATGTATATTTCCATGTAGCACTGAGTGACCATGGGGACATTTCTAACTTCCCTGCTCTTGTTGCCTCAGTTATAAAATGGCAAATAATAATATAGTTCACAGGCTGTTGTGAGGAACAGTAATTGATGTATGTCTAGATATATGTCTAGATCAAGGAAGAGCTTAACACATAGTAAATGTCCTATATATATTTAGTTACTGTTCGTATTACTTAGCTATTATTTTTGCCACCTCTCTAATCCCAGAAATTAGCACTGTACTTGACACATACTAACTTACAACCAATATTTTGCAGATGAATGGTTGAAACAAACTAATGAATGCAACACTTAACACAACTGATATTCCTACATTTTAAAAAACATTTATCTTTTGACTCGCGCATCACTAAAACTTCACTGTTTAAAATATCATCGTTAACCATAAAACACAATTCCATTTCCAGCTCCTCTGTGGTAGTCAGTGGAAAAAACATTCTGCAAAATTACACCCAGGGAAAAGAGAAGATACGTGGGAGTGGCTGGAGATGAAGTTACTACTGCAATGGTTTCCTCTCCCAGCTTCTATTTTTATAACATTAAAATCCATTCTTCTCATAGCAGCCAAAATAATCATGTAAAAATATGTCCGACCATGATTTCTCCTGCTTAAAACCGTTCTGTAGCTTCCTAATACACTAAGAAGAAACTCCAAATTCCACATAGCCTCACCAAGAAGACCCTGCTTGACTTGGCCCTATCTCTCAGAGCTTGTCTGGAACAATATATCTTATCTAGCTCATTCCTGCTGTTGACATTTGCTATTCCTCTTTGTATTACTATTCGTTTGGATCCAAATTTGGCCAAAATCATTCAGGCTCTGTTGAAACATCCTTTTCTTAAGAGACATCTTTCTTGATCCACCCCTCCCCTTCAACTCTGTTCTGTACTCCTGCTTTATTTTCTTCATGTCATTATCTGAACTTATCTGCTCAACATATTTGTTTATTATCATCTGTCTTTCCCATTAAAATGCAAGATCCATGCAATACCTGGCTAGCTTAGTCAGCAGAGCATGGGACTCGATCTCAGGATTGTGGGTTCAAGACCTACATTGGATGTAGAGATTACTTAAAAATAAATCTTAAAAAAAAAAAAAGAATACAAGTTCTACAATGTTAGAGACCTTTCCTTTCTGATTTATCATTTTAGCCCCCTGCCCGGTACATTATTTATTATTATTTATTATCTGTTAAAATGTATTCATAAATGAGGCTAGAGGTAGGAGCTATATCCCAAGGAACCCTGTATGCATGTTGTAGAGATGGAATTGTATCTCAAAGGCAAGAGAAGCCAGGAGATAGTAAGTAGAAGATCGGCATACACATTTAAGAAAACTGTACAGGGAAAAGGTATCTGAATTAGCCCTTGAAGAGCAGGTGGAATTTGAAAGCGGGGAGAGGTACCTTCCTATTAGATTTCTAGAATGACAGGATAGTCAGTGATGCTGTAAGGATAATGTATGTTTAGAATATAGTGAGGGAGCAGATGAGCTTATCTTCTGCAGAAGGTTTATTTTTTTATTTTTTTTAAAAGCTAGTTGTGATAGAAACCATTGAAATGGTTGAGAGGAATTGCAATGTGCTATTCTGTGTGGCAGTGTGATTTGGAATTGTATTTTTTTATAGAAATATTTATTTATTTATTTACTTGAGAAAGAGCAGAGTGTGCAAGAACACAGGTGGGGGTGGTAGGGACAGAGGGAGAGGGAGAAGCAGGCTCCCCGCTGAGCAGGGAGCCTGATGCGGGACTCGACCCCAGGACTCTGGGATCATGACCTGAGCTGAAGGCAGATGCTTAACTGACTGATCCACCCAGGTGCCCTGGAATTATTTTCTAACAAATGATATTATTTGAAAAGTGGAGATCATCTAGAAATCAACATGATGAAAATTAGAAAAATAATCCTTGAAGTATCAAAATCCTTCTGGTTCATTGGAGCCCAGTTTAAGGACCATGTCCTACATCTTGACCTCCCTGACAGAGTAATAGAAGGATAATCTCATAGGCAGTCTGGTCCAATCTTTTTATTTCATGTAAACTCAGATCCAATGAGGTAGTGACATGCCTGAGATTATAGATAATTGATTTAGAGTTAAGACCTGTAACATAAAATAAGGAACTCCCCAAATTTAAGCCAGCATTCAAATATTTTTTTTAAAGAGTGCCATTTCCCACCTAAAATTTCAGTAAAACATAAAGCAGCAGTTTCGAAACTTCTTTACTAGACGATCTTAAGTTTTACCATATACTAGGTGTTCTATATACAATAAACCTAATGAGCATGTTATTCACAGTGGAGATAGAGAAATACTAACATTGATTCAGGCGAATATATCAAACTAAAGTAACTTTGCCTTTTTAAAAATCTTTGTGAGGAATAATAAATAGTTCTGATAACCAGTACCGACTATGGGAAGTTGTTAGTGGCCACATACACTATGTAATAAATATTACAAAATCGTCATCATTGTTTATATTTGCAATTTTAAAGATTTTACTGGAATACCTGTGGAATATATAATAACAAAGGACTCAAAATAGGACATTTTTCCATTTCTTTTAAGGGAAAAAAATAGGACGCATGAAGAACTCTATTACAAGAGCAAGGGGCTTTGGGATATATTTATTAAGTATAAAGAAATTTCTTGAAAATGAATGTCCACATGTTCTCTAATGAGCAGTGTCCAATATAAATTTATACTATGTGCAACACTTATTCTAACACTCAATTTAAATTCTCACACAAAAGAGCTAAATGGATTAGAGACATCAAAAAAATCTCTTTAAGTTTAAAACAAATGAGGACCACTAATAATTTGAAATCTTCCCTTTGGACTACCAATTAAATTAAAGATTAAAAAAAAAAAAACCTTTTTGTTTTCCCAATTGACTCTGTTGTATCAATTTGTTATTTGGTCCTTCACTTTGGGTTTATATTTGTGTTTTTTCCCCCCTCAAGAGTATATAGTTATGGTTTCAAATTTAATTTGGGGCTTCTAAGTCTTTTGCTATATTAATACGGTGGTTGTAGACACGTGATGATCGGTCTGCTAAGGATGGAACTCTTTTGAAAATATTTAAAATCCCTTTATAAAATTTGTTTTGGAGAAAAAAATGATTATGCAAGTTTTAATAGCATGAAATGAATGCCTTCTTGCTATAACCTCACAGGGGGAAGAGAGGACACTAACTACATCCCAAGTACTCAGAGACTCCACCCTAATGACATTATCAAAACCAAATTACCTCCCCAAGGCTCCACCTCCACCTGCCATTATGTTGGAAATTAGGGCTTCAACATATGAATGGGAAAGGGAGGAAGAGGGCAAACATTCAGCCTGAGCAAGAACCAAGCCCATATTTAAAGTTTTCTGAGCGTTTTACATCTTTCATCCAATTTGATGTTTATAGGGCAGAACCTTGTCCTGAAGAACCTGAGGATTCTGTCACTGAGTGACATGGTGACCACTGAAGGTGCGGACAGGAACACCCAGCAGCCTCCAGGACTGATTCTAATGGAAAACTTTTGCTTTTATCCATTTTATACTGGGATTTCCAGTAATATATAATGTAAGTGAAGAGTCTTACTAATCAGGCAAAAAGAAACAAACATTTGAAAACTATAGGTGTCGCGGGAAAAGACGTAGGCAGTAGTGCCTCACCTGGAATCTGGTCTGACCAGCTTTCCCAGGCAAAGTTGTGTGATCTTGGGCACTCTCAGAAAACCTCTAGAAGCCTGTCTTATGTCCTCAGGGCCAGGCTCTCTCATCGAGCTACTAGTGGTGGTAACTGGCCTTGCCCTTCCTGTTGAGCTCAAAGGGTCTAGCGGGTGGGTATTTATAAACCTTGACAGTTTAACATTTTCACAGTCTTATCTTCGTAAGGCAGGTGACTGTCACGAACATGAAGTTGGGATTTGTGTCCCTCGTTTACTGTGTGTGACACACAGTAGAGGTTTCACAAACATTGTGTGAAGAAATTACTAAGTGAACGGACACAGTTGCGGTAGAAATGCCAAAATGTGTCACAGGTTATGCTCTTTTGGTTGTAGGCAGTGGAGACGAGAATCTGCTGGGGAAAATGGTACTTGAGGGGGGCCCTTCTGAGCTGCTGTTTGGGGGCTGTTGCTCTATTGATTCAATATGGGCACCGAGAGAGCCAATACTCTGATCAATAAGCAGGACACTAGATAATGGGTTAGATGTATCTGAAAAATATCTTACGTTATTTGATGAGGACCAAAGGACTTTTCCACCTAGCTAATAATTTTTGCAGCTAAGTATGGTTTAAGGCATCCCAATTCTTAAATGGGGTTTACTGGTCTTTTATGGGCCAGCTTTGTCTCGGATGGCAATTTGCTTTCTGGACCTTCCCTGGGAGTAGAATTTCCTCTGAACTCTGGCCTTGTTCTTCTGTCCTCAGTTTTGTCTGCAGTTTCTACCTTAATTGTAAGTAAGAGAGTGAACACTTCCCATAAACCCCAGCGTCTGATTTCAACATGCATCCTCACTAGTCCCACCACCCCCTATCCTACTTCTTTGTCGGTTGTATTGAGCCTACATTCCAGGCAAATAAACCAATCATATCCTAAGACCTTTCCATGACAACATAACGTCAGATACACATTGATATCTGAAAACTGGAGTTTTTTTAATCTCTAGAATAGACGTAAGGCTTGAAGCCCATATTGTATAGACTATGTCACCTTCACTTTCTTGAGAGTTTTATGACCAATAGTACACACTACATCGGACATTACTAAATCATACACACTTAGGCTGTATGTTGCCTCTGCTTAATGGTAGAATCAAAATTTTTATCTTCCCCTTTTCTTTTCCAAGTACCTATAACAGTTTTGTAGTTAAAGTCGTTATTTACTAGGCATTCCAAATGCTTTAATCGGAATAAAATTCTCCCTTAAATAATATTTTATCTTTACCTTTGCATGTTCTTATCAAAGTCTTCTAACAGCTATCGGTGTCTGGCATCATCATCCACATTTTATACGTGAGGCAAAAAGAACCTAGGGAGTTTAAATGACTTGTCCGGTATTTCTCTGATAAGAAATAATAGCTAGGCAAAGTTATTAGGGCTGCCTCTACTAAGTAACCAAATGTCACAAATCTAGCATCAAGGTTTATATTCACCTTGAAATTTTTCATTTTATTGGAACATCTGCAAAGTGTAAAATAACAAAAATCTCAAAATAGAACATAACGAAGTGAAGACTTGACCCCTTTCCTGGCTCTAAAGAACATTCCACCATCCCCGTCATCTCCTCAGACATTCTTTTCTTGATAAGGGACCAGTTCCCTCTCACTTGCAAAGAGCAGCTCTGTCAGCCCAAGGAAAAAGATCTTTCAGTGTAATTTTCTATCCTGACCACCTGTCTTTTTCCATATTTAGACATAATTTGTGCTGCTAAATAAGGTTGCCCCCTAGTCATTCAGACTAAACTCTGAATTTCAAACAGCTACTTTGTTTATAACTGCCTTAAGTCATTAGCTCTGAGGATGAAAAGACCGGTTATTTTAAGTCTGCAAAATTTGGTACACAGACGAGACAAAGAACTTTTCCCTCTTTATTTAATGTCCATGGGTGAAACCTCAGGATGTTGCCATTTGATTGTCCCCACCACCATGTCACGGCCTCATCAGATGAACTTTCTGAGCCTGCTGTCAGATGAAGATTGGCACTTGAACACCATAACCACGGGGCCCACAGATGACAGCCTGCCAGTGCCACATCTGAGGCGCCCAGGGTTTGCAGGACCCAACTGCTTTCCATTCCTGCTCTTTATGGGTTTCCTCCTTCACCACCTCTGAGAAAGCCACAGTGTCCAAAAGAAGGAAGCGGTCCAGCATCAACAGTCAGAGACCTCCACAGCCTCTCACCACTTTCCCTTCACGCTACCCTCAATCTGTGAGTCAAGAATACAGAACTTAAAAAAAAAAAAAAAAAAAAAAAAAAGTTCTTCCACTAGACCAAGCCCTGACCAAGCGTTTGACTTTTTTATGGTGTTAACGTTTTAGAGAAAACATTCCCTTGTCTTATCCCATTTTCCTTATTTTAAGCCTGCCCTAGACTTACTTGTGTCCTTTCAAGTCCTGACCCAACACTAGACACTATGGGTAATACACCCTCTCAAGTCCCTTCTTTCCTCTAGCACTGTCTTCCTTTACTTTAGAAAGAAAACCACCAGTTAACATAATGGTAACTAGTTAGCATTCTTTTTGATTATTATATAAATTTGCACGATGTATGTATACATGTGTGTATACACATCACAAAAATTTATACAAGTGCGTGTGTGTGAACACACACACACACTGTACATACAGAGACACAAGTATATATTCATCTTCCATTTTGTTAGATTAACAGCTCTTTTTAGCTTCCTTTTCCAAAAGCCCTCCCCTTTGGTAACATGTTTGATTCAATGACAGAGTTGCCCATTATAGCCTGCCCACTTAGTTCAGTGTCATCCCAGTTACTGAGAGAATGGCATTATTATGACTTTACTCTGGTGATTTGAGGGTTTAACAATGACTCTGCCACACTGATTTTGCATCACCCCAGAACTCGAAACTGGAAGGTTTAGAAGGCCGAGAGCCAATAGAGGCTATGATAACTATTTCTAGATGCATGAGTAGGTGAATTCCAGTTGTGGAAAGACCTTATAACAAGGAGCCAATCAGCTCATCTAGAAATAATGGAATGAAATTGAGAGTTAAATCCTGGGTTCTTCCAGCTAGTAAGGAGAGTGCAGGAGTAAAGGACCCTTGAACATGTTTATTCTATATAATTCATATGCAGCTTAATATAGTAGGAATAAAGCTGAAAAAAAGAATATAATCCTAAAAAAAATACTGAAGGACAGACAATAAATGTATATTTTTTTGAGCAAAAAAAAAAAAAAAAAAAAAATGGGAACGATCCGAATGGGTACTCCAGACCTGCTATTAGGCTTGAGAAATACCAAATTGACTAAAGTACTGTCCTGACCCTGAGAAAGCTCACATTCTGTTTTGGGAGAAAGAGAAATAAATAATTACAATCCAGACACATGACCCAAATTCTTAAAAATGTTGAACCAGAGCCATTAACTCTCTTGGGAAGGTTGTTGGATTTTTTTCCAGAAAGGAGTTATATTTAATCTTCCTATGTGTGAGAAGAGGAGGTGGGGCAGCACCCTGAAAAAGACATTCCTTCCTATAGGCTCTACCATTAGATGTGTCTCTTCACCAGATTCTTTCCTCACGAATGCAGCTAGCTCAGAGCTGCCGTCTGTGCTCCTGCCTCCAACTCCTGATTGCTACTAATTTTAAATACTTTTCCTGGTACATCATTTTTTCCCCTCAGCTATGACTTTTATATTGTTTCTTTTTGGCTTCTCTCCCATTTCTGCTCTGTCTACCCACTACAAGCACAAAGTAATAGCTTATTTAATAATAATTTATTTTCACAGAACACTTTGTCAGAGATTTTGATAGTTCTGTATATGTTTTCTGTCTTTATATTGTGTGTGTATCTATCTATCTATCTATCTAGATAGATAGATATACACAAGTCAATTTATTGAAAAGATCTGAAAATAGTAATAAGACTTTCAACATTTAACAAATTTTCAAGATATTAACAGGATGAAACATTAAGAGTTTACTTCAAAAAATCCAAAGTTGGGGCACCTGGGTGACTCAGTTGGTTAAGCATCTCCCTTTGGCTCAGGTTGTGATCCCAGGGTCCTGGGATCAAGCTCCATGTTGGGTTCCCTGCTCCACAGGGAGCCTGCTTCTCCCCTGTTAGTTCTCTCTCTCTAGCTGTCTCTTTCTCTCTCTTTCAGGTAAATAAATAAAATCTTTAAAAGGTTTTTTAGTAAATAGTAAAGGTTTTTTAGTAAATAAATAAAATCTTTAAAAGGTTTTTTAGTAAATAGTAAAGGGTTTTTAGTAAATAAATAAAATCTTTAAAAGGTTTCTAGATTATCCCAACACCATGCTACTTTCAGACTTGGTTAACACTGTTTTTTTTTGTTTGTTTGTTTTGTTTTGTTTTGGTCTAAATGAGTGACCCAAATTCTGAATACCACTGTCTCCTGGGCCTTAAGTGGGAGTTTTGGTTCGGCTCACTCTCAGCCCAAGGAAGGCCAGGCAGGCAGGCCCTCTAACGGTGCTCCATGTCCCTGGGCAAATGGCGGCAAGAGCCCACCTCTGTTCCCAACACCAGGATGACTGCCAAGCACCAAACTGAAGGTCACATTTGTGGTGTCTGTTTGTTTTTAGGGTGATTACATTTATCAAGCTTCTGATGCTAGAGAATCATGTACTGTAATGCCCCCACTTTATACTCTATTAATGAAAACAGCTTTTGGTAATATTGTTTGATAAAGACCATAAAGACATGTATTGAAGTATTGATGAATTGAAGTTTTGATAGAACATGTGGTATACCTATACCTAGGAATACGATTTGTTCCATCAGCATCTGTAAGAGAATTTTTTTTTTTTTTTTTTACTTTGAACATTCTGAACCATGGTACAAAAACATCACAAATGAGTTTTTGTACAAACAGAAAAAAATTAATTGAGGAAAATGCCTTCTATAGACTAAGTTATTTAAAGTTTTCTAAACAGTTAATTTAAGTATATGTGAAAATTCTTTAACTGCAATTAATTTAAAGCTACATAACTACTGTGTGGTCCTGGTGTCTACTATGAATTCTCCCATGTAGGGTATCGATGAAACATTTAGCCAGGAGTTGCTAAGAAAAAAAAAAAAAAATCAAGGCACTGTTTTCTATGTCTATACAACACCTTGATTCATATTCTTGTTTCTAAGAACATAATACAGAACTGAGACGGTATCTACTGAATTATAATAAGTAAATTTTACTAAATAATGTGACAAGAAATTTGATGAATTAAAACTGTTATTTATTTTAAACAAAGTTTTCATCTTAAAACTGATTTGAAGAGTAGCTGTTAATTGATGAAAAAGTATTTCAATTAGCATCTAGTTACTAAACACTTTGAAATCTGTGTCAGTCCAGAGGACATGGCTATCCTTTGTGGTTAGGCTTTTTTGTTTCAAAATCATGCTCATTGATGTAACCAAGGACCCTTCTTTTAAGCAAGAACAATTACTACAACATGAGGTCTTTATAAAGTAGAGGATGTTGTGGTCCTTTGTGCCTGATTGCTGCCTTGTCTTAAACAAGAGATGTTGAAGAAATAAATTCCAGGTGATCTCAAGAGGACATTTTAACTTATGCTCATGAACCTTTGGCACCCAGCATAACAAAAGGCTGGTTGCTTTGATGTTGTTTCAACATGAGAAAATCCTCAGTTTTATTGTTTGCAAATGCTGACCTCTTTCCCAAATACCCATTGTCCCTAATTATCAAGAATTCTCTCACATTGAAATAATCTTTATTTTATAATTGCAAATTAAAATTTAATATGTTTTGAGGATAATACCTCTGAATAGTATAACGGTGGTGAATGGGAAGGTTCTTTTTATTCATCCTGGCCCAAATCAAGACCTTGGCGACATAGAATTTAAAACATCTGGTTAGGGAAAAGTTACTAATAGTAATGTGTACTCATACTTAAAAGTATCCTTTAAGATAAATTTATAATTTATATTTACCAAATCTATTTGTCTTGGGAATAGTGTTTCACCGCAGGTTTTCCAGTTATTGGAACTATATTAATTTTAATTTAATTAATTTTAATATTTAAATGAAGAAATGCAAGTACATATTTTTAAGTAAAGGAGGCCCCTTCTATAATAAAAACAGAAATGTCAAATGGTAGAGAATTTACTTTATAAAAAAACCTGCTTTCCTTCTCTGCCGAAATAGATGGATCACATACACCAGACAGAACTATCTCCTCTGTGTTCCAACGAGTGTTTGGTAGTAGCTAAGAGCTGCTTTGATCGAGTTATTTTAAAATATAATCTTACAAATGCTACCTTTCTGATTAGGACAAAAACAGGGACTTTTGGTATCAAAACAAGTTTCTCTAAATTGTGTTCTACCTAGAATTAGAACAGATTTATCTGGGACAGGTTTCTTGTTCTCTCTGGAATATGAACAGACGATCTCAAATTTGACATTATCCCTTTTAACTTCACTTTCCTCCCCTCAACTACCCTCTCCTGTTTATGACACAAGTTGCTTCTGTGTGATCAGTTCTCCATGAGGATTTTATAAAGTACCTTACCAGCTCACAGTTTATTTATATATCAAGCCTCTTCTAAACTTTTTGATTGGGATACACTTTTAATCATATGGATTAGTGATATGTGGAGGCATGTATTTTAATTCTTTCTTTATCTTCTTACTTTTCTTTTTTCCCTTTCTTCCTTCTTCCCTTCCTTCTTTCTTACTTTCCCTTCTTTTTAAGTTTTAGTTGTTGGCTTTTCAAGGAGAATCCCAAGGAATTTTACTTATGCGAAATTATTATGGCTTTTTTTGCCCCTTGTATGGTTTCTCAATAAGTCTTTTTTAGATACTCTAATGTTTTTGCTGTTTGACTTGAAATTTTTTATGTTGAAAGTTGACCTTAATATGAGCTATTAAAATATAAAATTAAAATTGCATTAAAAATTGTATATATGGGCATTACATTTTTTAAATGCCATAAAACTTAATATAGCTCCACTCATTCTAGTAGCTTTAAAAATGCATTCCTGATTAAAAAGAGAACACTTAAAACACACCAATAAAAATGCTGAGCATTTGAAAATCTTAAAATGTCTAAATACTTGGCACTTATTGCTTGAATAACATTCAAGATGGTTCACATATTTTAAATTGTCATAACTCTAATTCTTAAATTAGTCATGGCTTTAAAATAGCCTTTATTCTAGTTGCTCTTTTATACTTTGGTATGAAATCCTCACTACTGATAGACATCCTTACTATTTTCGTTTGATTCCTCTCTTTGACTGTCACAATATTGTAGCCCTGGATAATATTCAGATTTTTCTCAAAAGCTTTTTTCTGGGTAGATGATTTTTGGAAGCTTAATTCCTTCAAATTTTGAACTTAATTGGTAGAGACTGTTTTGGTATGAAAGGGAAAAGAGGCAGCCATTTTATGATCATTATAATGCCAATCTACACAGAACCACGTTAAATATCATTATTTCAAAAAACTATGTTCTCGCCATTTGAGGATTCAACTTCACCACAGATTCTCTTATAAGAAAAAGGGTGTGTCTCTGGTAATGGTTATTTATCACTTAGTGGAAAAAAATGCATCATATTTCATGTACTTTAATCACTGCAGGAATGTTTATTCCCAGTAAAAAATCAAAATGCCCTTAGGATTCTAATATAATCATGTTTAAACTGTACCACAGACTTCCCAAGTGCTGACTCATTGGCCTTCTGAAAGTCCAAGCCTGAAAATGGAAGGCACTCAATAAATAGAAAAAATATATATGTAAATGAAAATGCACACATTTGGCACTATCATAAAAATCCCTTGAACAAGCATAATCTTTAATCTGTAAGTTTCAGTTTCAAATATTGAACAAGTATGGATTAAGACAGGGTATTACTGATCATCTTTCTTTAAAGGCTTATTAAGTAAAAATATCTGATTTCTGATATGGCAATCAGAAATTTAGCTTAGAATATATTTTTACAGGCCTAATTATAATAAAAAATAACCAAAATGTTGGACATTGAAGTCCTTAAATAAATTGCAGTACTGAACAAATACTAATAATGTTGACTATCACTTTTCACAGTTTCTGATATTTGATATATAAAAAATTAAAATGCCTTTGAAAATTACTTCAAAGGATAGTACATTTCATCTCATAGATATGCATCTCTTGTATAAATGTAACTCTTCTTACAACTTTTAAATTAGAGTTATTCATGATACCCTAAATGACTTATGAATGTAGATTAGTGCTTACTATGTTCATCTCTTTTGCTCATTACCTTAGTGTCATCCTAAAGAGCCAACTGACCTTCAGATGGCAGAGACCTATTCTTGTATCTGCAGATAACCACATACAATTCCATATGTGAATCACCCAACCAGTCAGTACACATATATGTAATAAGGGTTGGCCATATGTTTCTTACTGAGTTAGATGCTGTGGGATCACTATTGTTTAAAACATGATCTTGCCTTCTGGGGTTTACAATGAAATTGGGAAGACAAGAGTTATAAATGATAGCAAGTTAATATATAATCTGGATAAACAATAACATGATTAGACCAGACCAGTTTTGAGTGTGTTCATAGAGGCTTATATAGAAGTAAGGTTGGGGGAAAAAATGAATCTGCTCTTTTCTCTCTCTCTCTTTTTTTTAAAGATTTATTTATTTATTTGAGAGAGAGTGAGAGAGCGAGCATGTGTGAGCTGGGGTAGGGGCAGAGGGAGAGAGAGAGAATCTGGAACAGACTCCCCACTGAGTATGGAGCCCAATGTGAGGCTCTGTTTTACACCCCTGAGATCATGACCTGAGCTGAAACCAGGAGTTGGACACTCAACCAACTGAGTCACCCAGGTGTCCCATAGTGAGTCCATTTTATAAAATTTAGAAAAGTAAAGATAAGATATAGACTGTTAATTCCATCCAGTATCCATCTTTTTTTTAACTATTGGTTTTAAGGGTTCTTTTACTTGTTTTTACATGATCATCACGTTATAAGACTTTATTGATTGCCCAGAGTTTCATCATCTGTTTTGTCAACTTTTATTCAATGTCACTGAACTATTAAAGGGTTTTGAGAAGATAGTTATTTAACAAAGTTCACTAATTAGCAGAATTATCTGTGTGCATAGAGGAGATTTTGTATGATGGTGGAGATTCATTCATTCAATTTATTGAGCACCTATTATATGCCAGGTACTGTCCTGGGTGCTGGCAATAAAGAATTAAAAAAAATGAAACTCCCTGCCATTGTGGAGTGGAGTCTACATCTTAGTGATCTAAGTTAGTAATAAACAATACAAATAAGTAAAGTATAACTGCACATTAAGTAATAAAAAATAATAAAAAGAAAAAAATAAAAGCAAGAGGGGGGCCATAGAAATGTTAGGGGGAGTCTAGCCACAGCAATTAGACAACATAAAGAAGTAAAAGCATCCAAATTGGTAAGGGAGAAGTAAAACTTCCACTATTGGCAGATAACATGATACTCTATATAGAAAACCTGAAAGACTCCACCAAAAAATTGCTAGAAATGACACAAATTCAGTAAAGTCATAGGATACAAAATCAACATATAGAAATCTAATGAAGCAGCAGAAAGAGAAGTTAAGGAATCAATACCATTTATAATTGCACCAAAAAAAAAAAAAAAAAAAAAAAAAAAAAGCTAAGAATAACCTAACCAAAGAGGTGGAAGACTCTTATTCTCTTATTCTGAAAACTATAAAACACTGATGAAAGAAATTGAGCATAATACAAAGAAATGGAAAGACATTTCATGCTCTTGGATCAGGAAAACAGAAATTGTTAAAATATGTATATAAACCAAAGCAATCTACACATTCAAGGCAATCCGTATCAAAATATCAATAGCATTTTTCACAGAACTAGAACAAAGGATCCTAAAATTTGTATGGAACCACAAAAGATCCTGAATAGTCAAAGCAACCTTGAAAAAGAAAAGCAAAGGTGGAGGCATCACAATTCTGGACTTCAAGTTATATTACAAAACTGTAGCAATCAAAACAGTATGGTATGGGCACTAAAATAGACACATAGATTGATAGAAAGAATAGAAAATCCAGAAATGGATCCACAATTATATGGTCAATTAATCTTTGACAAAGCAGGAAAGACTACCCAATGGGAAAAATACAATCTCTTCAACAAATGGTGTTGGGAAAACAGGACAGCTACATGCAAAAGTATGAAACTGGACCACTTTCTTACACCATACACAAAAATAAATTAGAAATGGATTAAAGATCTAAATGTGAGACTTAAAACCATTAAAATCCTAAATGAGAGCATAGTCAATAACCTCTTTGACATCAGCCATAGCAACTTCTTTTCGGTTATGTCTCCAGAGGCAAGGGAAACAAAAACAAAAATAAACTATTGGGACTTTATCAAATAAAAAGCTTGTTCGCAACAAAGGAAACAATCAACAAAACTAAAAGGTAATGTATGGAATTGGAGAAGATATTTGCAAATGACATATCTGTTAAAAGGTTTAATACCCAAAATATATAAAGAACTTATAAAACTCAACACCCCCAAAATAAATAATCCAATTTAAAAATGGGCAGAAGACATGAATAGAAAATTTTTCCAAAGAAGACATCCAGATGGCCAACAGACCCCTGAAAAGATGCTCAACATCATTCTTCATCAGGGAAATACAAATCAAAACTGCAATGAGATATCACCTCACACTTGTCAGAATGGCTAAAATTAACAACACAAAAAACAACAGGTGTTGGCGAGGATGTGGAGAAAGGGGAACCCTCCAATGCAAACTGGTATAGCCACTGTGGAAAATAGTATGGAGTTTCCTCAAAAATTTTAAAATCAAGCTATCCTACAATCCAGCAATTGCACAATTAGATATTTACACAAAGAATACAAAAACACTAACTTAGAGGGATACATGCATCCAAATATTTATAACAGCCTTATCTACAATAGCTAAACTATGGAAACTGCCCAAGTGTCCATTGACTGATGAATGGATAAAGAAGAAATGGTGTATACACAGACACACACACACACATACATATATAATGAAATATTACTCAGCCATAAAAAAGAATGACCTCTTGCCATTTGCAACAATGTGGATGGAGCTAGAGTATATTATGCTAAGTGAAATAAGTCAGAGAAAGACAAATAAAACGTGATTTCATGCATATGTGGAATTTAGGAAACAAACAGTTGAGCAAAGGGAGGGGGGAGAGAGAGAAAGAGAGAGAGAGAAACCAAGAAACAGACTATTAACTATAAGAACAAACTGATGGTTACCAGAAGGGGCGGGCAGGGGGAATGGGTGAAACAGGTGATGGGGATTTAGGAATGCACCTGTCATGATGAGCACTGGGTCATGTATGGAAGTGTTGAATCAAATATTGTGTATCTGAAATGAATATTACACTGTATGTTAAATAAAAACTTAAAGGGGCACTTGGGTGGCTCAGTGGGTTAAAGCCTCTGCCTTCAGCTCAGGTCATGATCTCAGGGTCCCAGGATCGAGCCCCGCATTGGGTTCTCTGCTCAGCAGAGAGCCTTCTTCCTCCCTCTGCCTCTCTGCCTACTTGTGATCTCTTGTCTGTCAAATAAATAAATAAACTCTTTTAAAAAAATAAAATAAAATAAAATAAAAACTTAAAAAAAAAACCACTGGATACAAAAAAAGAAATGTTAGGGGGAGGATAAAAATTGTAGATAAGTTGGCTAGTGAGGGCCTCACTGAGGAGACAACTCTTGAGTAGAAATCTGGAAAATGTGAAGGGCTAGTCATTTGTATCTGCGAGAACATTCCAGGAAAGAGGAACAGAAGGCCTTTGCTTTACTGCGAGTGGCTGCCCACAAAAGTTTTGCATTCACCTTTCAAAGCAGAGAGTAGGGAGCAAGAAGTAAACACTCATTGCCTGGAGAAGAAAGAAGGCCTAACTTTGCTTAGCAAACCTCTTATTTTTGTATTCTAAATTATATGGTCTCATATGTAAAAATTCTAGTATTTTGAATTAAATGCTATTCCATTCCAACCATCAAACTTATACTGAGAGCGTTTTCTAGAGAATATGACAATAATATTTCTTCCTTGTGAGTTTGCTTCATATCGTAAAAGCAAAGATTAACTAAAATGATGAGAAAAAATATATAAAAGCAACCTGGAAAGAGTTGGAGTGAGATGATCTAATGTCACTTATTAGGAACAAGAACAAGGAAATCCATCATTTACCTCTAGGACTCAGATATTCTGAAAACATTTCACTTTCTAGATAGATGGGCCTCTCCCAGTTAATTATTATTTGTGTGGGAGGACCTGATTATAGAAATCTGTTAGCATAAGGCTGATGAGGTTTTTTTGTTTTGTTTTGTTTTGTTTTGTTTTTAATTACTGATAAACCCCTAAAATGAAAAGTTGTAAAATGAAAAGTTGCCTAGGGGCACCTGGGTGGCTCAGCAGGTTAAAGCCTCTGCCTTTGGCTTTGGTCATGATCCCAGAGTCCTGGGATTGAGCCCCACATCGGGCTCTCTGCTTGGCGGGAAGCCTGCCTCCCCCTCCCTCTCTGCCTGCCTCTCTGCCTACTTGTGCTTTCTGTCTGTCAAATAAATAAATAAAATCTTAAAAAAAAAAATACCCATGTCTTTTGTGAAGGGTATAAAATGCCTGCCTTATGTTTGGCAGTTCTGATCATATATATGAGAAAGGATAATCTTAATGTTTAATTGAGGGGACTGTGAAGCAAAAATAATTATGACTATGTAACTAGCCTGATGAAAGTGCTAAAAAGTCTCAGCTGACATAGTATGATTAAGAAATATAATGACAGGGTGCCTGCGTGGCTCGGTTGGTTAAGCAACTGCCTTTGGCTCAGGTCATGATCCCGGAGTCCCGGGATCAAGTCCTGCATCAGGCTCCTAGCTCCACAGGGAGTCTGGGGGTCTCCTTCTCCCCTCTCATGCTCTCTCCACTCTCTCTCTCAAATAAATAAATAAAATCTTTAAAAAAAAGGAAATACAGTGACAGATAGTTAAACAGCTTTAACCTCAATCCCTATTACAATCACAAAATATAAACATCTCTGTGAAACAATCTGATAACTACACATTGGCATTTGAAGTCATTCCATCTTATGTGTGATAGACTTAAAATGAGGGGAAACAATGATGCCATCTGGTGCAGTTTTCAAATATGTGTTCTCTGGAACACTTGTATCACTAGATTTCCGTTGGGTTTGTGTAACAATTTGTGTTATCTTCCTCTTCATTAAGTGCTGTGTGTCAAGGTTCTGAAAATTCCTGTACCAAAGATATCTGATTAATCTTCCTTAACCCAGTGTTTACCAAACTTACTTACTGAGGGAACATTTTTTTACATCACACCAATTAACATATTCTGGGACTAATGTTTTATAGAGGAAAGTTGCTTTTAAAATACCATAGCAGTTGCTGCTAGAATTAAATCCCTATCCAATCAACAAAGAAGTTTTCAGGTTTGTAAAACCCCAGTGGACAACTTGATGTTGGGTCTTGCACCCTGTAGGCAATCTGAATTACTGACCTTTAGAGGTGGGCAGTGAAGACTTTAAGTGTCTATTTACAAAACAATGGACTTGGAACATACTTTAAGATCCAGCATCTTTGGAATTTGCTAGTACCACTTTGGAGTGGGCAACTAAATGGTGTATTTCATACTTTGGTTATTATGAAAATATGTTGAATTTAGGGACAGAAAGGTATTGAGCAGTATTTAATGGTACTGGTCCTAAACACGATAGGGGTCAGCATTTACTTGCAAAACGTAATTTTCTGGAAGCCTCACTATCCTGCTCACTCTTTATCACTCAATGAAATTCCACCCCAGGAGCTCTTCCCCCTCTTATTTGAATTAGATAATCAAAATAACGCTGTAATTTTAAGATTTCTTTTTAATTTATTTGAAAGAGAGAGAGAGAGCACAGCAGGGGGGAGCAGGAGAGAGAGAAGCAGCTTCCCCATGGAGGAGGGAGTCCAATGTGGGACTCGATCCCAGGACCCTGGGATTATGACCTGAGCCAAAGGCAGGCAGATGCTTAACCAGCTAAACCACCCAGGCACCGAAACCCTGTAATTTTCTACTTCATGACTTTGCTTAGGCCTTTTCTCTTCCCAAAATGCTTTTTTTTTTTTCCCCTTCATGTCTCAGTCACTACCCTTTAGAATCATCTGCTGCCTTCAGATGATCCTGTCTCCCTAGAATCTCTCCTTATTTTCTCCAAGGTGGCCAGCTACATGTCCAGGCCTCTGCAAAGTAATCCAAATGTTCCCTCCTTTCCTTATGTCTTAACAGGACAGAGCTTGCCTCTTTGTTTTAACACACTCTACGAAATACTGCTGTTGGGAAACGTGTGTAATAGTCTACCAACACTGATGAGGCACTCCTCTAATCAGAGACCCTGTTTTGCTTATGATAAATAGTGTCTTTCACAGAGTATGTACTCAAAATTAAATGGCATGGCAACTTCAAAATAGGCCTTTATCATCTTCTTCAGATTAGGAAACTCACATAGAAACCACATTGAAAATCCTATTCTGAGTTTCTATTTATTAGTTTACTTACTGAAAAATACACAGACTAGTTCACATGTAAACAAGAAATTTCTTTCTCTCAGACCCAGGTATTTTTAGTATATTTTTCTCCCCCTGCCCCCCCCCCGCCGCCCCCAGTTTGAAGGTCACAGACAGTTTACCTTTCTATAATTAGATGAGGAGGAAAAAAATAAAAAATGAAAGTCTTACTGGTAGCAGGAAGAAGCAAGAGTGTTTTAGGGTCTAGCGTTTGATGAGATAGATGTTCAGTTACTATGTGTTTCCGTAACTTTTCCACGACGGAACATATGGTGAAGACTTGGGAACACACGTGGGAGCCATAATTTGCTTGAAGGGTGGCTGTTGCCACAGGAGTTGGCTGTGCTGTGCCCTAGACAAATGGGGTGCTGGTCTGTTCCCATAGATCTTCATCACAAGGTGGGCACTGCCAGGTGCTCTCAGCCAGAGTCTCTTGTCCAGGATTCCTGGTTTGGTTGACAAGAACCTGCTCAATACAACTTTGATCATCACAGCTGGAGATAGGATGACTGTTTTCTGCGGGAGGAACCTCGTGGTGAGCACTGAAGGGACAAGTAGCCAATTCATTTATGACACCAGGATGATTCTTTCTGCCTCTGATAAGATGATAAGGAAACCCGCTGGCCTAGATCTGTGGTTTTTTCTCGGAGGCGCATTGTCATTGCTTTTCAGGGCGGGGGGAATTGATGTAAGTTCCATCCATTTTGTAAATGAAAGAGCTGAATCCAAGTGCTCAGTGGAGTCAAAATAAGACAGAAAGTCTTATTTTTCTTCTTTGCAGATGTTTTTGACTTGCGTTAGGCCTTTGAAAGATGTATAATGAGATTGTATTCCAGAGCTCTGTACGTCTCTGTTGATATGAATATGCATCTTTTATCAAAAATATTTTTTAAATATGAAGCATATTTTTTAATCACACACATTACATTTTTTTTCTCTTAGTAATCAGTAGATAAGTAGTATCAGACAGCTTGAGACACTGAAATTTAATTGTTCGAAGTGATCTATTCTTTGACCTGGCTGGAAAATCTTGGGGCTGATGGACACACCTCTTCAACAGATATCACACAGAAACCACATTTAAAATGTGGTTCTTCAATTGATATTGTTAAAGTTTTTTGTTTTTTGTTTTGTTTTGTTTTATGTATCTGTCTTCCTGCTCGCTCATTTTCAAGTATGCCTTTTCCTTTGGAAAACTGCCCTGTCCTTTTTTTTTTTTTTTTGCTAACCCCACTCATTTTGACCATTTCTTGCCTTGATAGACCAATTTACCCAAGTCAGTCTGCTGTTTAGTTTCTCTCCCCACCACTTCATTGAACCTGTGCCTTCCAAGAGTGCATATGACTTTCTAATAGTTGAATTTGCTGCTTTATGCATCATCTGACTATGTTGGTCACTCTCTTCTTTTATGAAATACTTACCTTTTTATATATATATATATTTTAAGATTTTATTTATTTATTTGAAACAGAGAGAGAGAGAGATCACAAGTATGCAGAGAGGCAGGCAGAGAGAGAAAGAGGAGGAAGCAGGCTCCCCGCTGAGCAGAGAGCCCGATGCAGGCCTCGATCCCAGGACCCTGAGATCATGACCTGAGCCGAAGGCAGAGGCTTAACCCACTGAGCCACCCAGGCGCCCGAAATACTTACCTTTTTACAATAGCAGAGGTACACTCTCTTGGTTCTCTTGCTGCTTCCCAGAAGGTTTTTTTTGTTTTTGTTTTTTTGTTTTGTTAGTTTTTTTCTTATTTGCATCTTCTCTTACTTGTGCTTAAATACAGGCATTCCGTGAGGCTGTTCTCCAGCCACACCTGGGCTAACTCAAGGCTCCAAGAGCTTCAGTTCCCATCTTTGTGTGATGATTCAGGCTTTACCTCAGATTTAGAGACCCATTCTGAGATTTAGATCTGAATTTCCCATAGATACTTCAAACTCAGTTAGCCACCAAGCTAAAATCATTAACTCCCCCTTGAACTTCTTTCTCCTACTCCCTCCCCTGGACTTGGGCTGGGGGGGGGGTGAAATCCCTCATTAGATTCTCCCATCATACTTCATCCTCTGCTTCCTAACCCACGCTGCTCTCTTGATCTGGATCGTTCTCCTCTCTTCCCATGTTTTACGTGCTTTTTTTTTTTCATTTCAGTACAGTAGAAATTGTACCTCGGTGATGCCTACCCTGACCAACTCAAAAATAATTAGAAGACTCTCATGTTTATAATTAATTTCATTATTTCATGTTTTATCATTAGTTGTAGACATGTCTGTATTGCTTTCCTCTTTGGATTGTAAATCCCTCAAGTGATGCTGGTGGCCCTCATAAACCAGCCCAGTGCCTACTTACATATTGATTTGTTGAATTGACTTAAAATGAATCACCCCTGGTTTGCTGCTATTGTTGCTATGTTTATTTGTTCTGTTTCATTTTGCTTAGTGGCCTTGCAAACAGCATGCTCCTCTCAAGGATAATAATGCTACACTGTAACACAGAAGCCATTCTCTTGCCTCCCTCCTTCCTTTTCTCCTCCCTTCCTCCCTCCTCCATCTCTCCCTTCCTCCCTTTCTTCGTAATATGGGCAGGAAAAATAAGAATGAAAGCAGCTGACAGTCTCTAAGACATAATTTACTCCCTCTCAGTTACTCAGGGCAAAATCTTGGGCAGTTACGAAGGTAAAACTTTTTATCAAACCCAATATGCTGAGGCAGAAAACATAATCACATTATTTGCAATTTACTGTTGCTCCCTTAGTGATCTGCAGATCAAAAGGTATCTGTTCCAACCCTTCATTTCTGAAACTTACTGTTGTGTTTGTTTAATTCATCTAATTAGGACCTCTTAGCACCTCAAATGGGTGCTTTAAAAAAACAACATCACCCAGCTGTTAGCCTAGGGACAAAAGAATACATGCAAATTTAGCACTTTTGAAAGGTGAATCCGCACATTTTGATGTCTTGACAGCATTCAGTAAAAATCAAGTGTTCTTAGACATAAGCTACGAATTTCCTGATTGTTTCTGGATCCAAATCACTTAATAAATATAAAAAGTAGTTTTTTAAAATTGACCATTTTCTGAGGGAAATACATATGTTTATGCATAAGTCCAATCTTTTATAATATAAAAATACCTTTCAGGAGCTTGTTGCTGCTTCTGAGATAAAGAAAATTCTCGATATCAAGATTTAAACATAGAAGAGAATGAAATACGCAAAATGGTAAGTGACTTGCAAATAAACCAGAGCAGCCCATTTTCTAATGCACCATTGTGTAGTTACCATTTGTAAGCTGCACACATACAAAATACATACTTTCTTTTTTAAGTTTTTTGAGGAATCTCTGTACTGTTTTCCAGACTGACTGTGCCCACTTATATTCCCACAACAGTGCATAAAGGTGCCCTTCTCCCCACATCCTTGCCAACACTGTTTCTTGTCAATTTTGATACAAGCTGTTCTGACTTGTGTGAGATACTTTGTTGTGGGTTTGACTTGCATTTTCCTGATGGTTAGTGATGCTGAACATCTCTTCATGTATCCATTGGTCATCTGTGTATCTTCTTTAGAAAAATGTCTATTCAGGTCCTCCATTTATTTTTAATCAGATTATTTGTTTGCTCGGAGTAGAGTTGTATAAGTTCTTTATATATTTTGGATATTAACCCCTTATCAGATATATGATTTGCTGTGGAGTTTCCTCAAAAAACTAAAAATAGAAATAACATACGGATCCAGTTAATTCTACTTCTGGATATTCACCTGAAGAAAATGAAAATAGTGATTCAAAAAGATACATGCACCCCTGTATTTATTGAAGTGTTATTTATAGTGGTAAAGATATGGAAGCAACCTAAATGCCTATTGATAGGATGAATGGATAAAGAAGATGTGGTATACATGCACAATGGATTATTACTCAGCCATTAAAAAAACAATGAATTCTTACCATTCACAACATGGGTGGACTTTGAAGCTATTATGCTAAGTGAAATAACTCAAATGGAGAAAGACTAATATCATATGATTTCACTCATATGTGAAATTTAAGAAAATAAAACAAATAACAGAAAGAGAAACAGATTCATAGAGAACTAACTAGTGGCTGCCAGAGAGGATGGGGGTGGGGGTGGGGAAGGCAAAATAGATGAAGGGAAGAGGCACAAACTTCCAGGTATAAAAAAAGTAAGCCTTGGGGCTGAAAGGTACAGCATAAGGAATATAGTCAACGATATAGTAATAATAGTATGGTAATGGATAGTAACTACATTTATAGTAACTACATTTATCACGGTGTTCCATAATGTATATGATCGTCAAATCACTATGTTGTACACCTGAAACTAGTATAATACTATATGTTAATTAAGTTATACTATGCTTCAATTAAAATGTAAATAAATAAAAAATATAAATAAAATATAGTCTTCTGTTAGTCACTATTGCAAGCCATTATGAAATAATGACATTTTGAGTTGAATTTTGTCCCCTCCTATAAACTTCTTTTGATAAATTTGTATAAAAGACACTTGATTTTTTTTTGAGATTTTATTTATTTATTTGACAGACAGAGATCACAAGCAGGCAGAGAGGCAGGCAGAGAGAGAGAGGAGGAAGCAGGTTCCCTACTGAGCAGAGAGCCCGATGCAGGGCTTGATCCCAGGACCCTGAGATCATGACCCGAGCCGAAGGCAGCGGCTTAACCCACTGAGCCACCCAGGAGCCCCTGATTTTTTTTTTTAAGATTTTATTTATTTATTTATTTATTTGGAGGAGAGAGAGAGAGAGAGAGTGAGAGAGAGAGAAAGCATGAACAGGGGAAGAGGTAGAAAGAGAAGCCGATTCGCGGCTGATCAGGAACCTTGATGTGGGACTCTATCCCAGGCCCCTGGAATCATGACCTGAGCAGAAGGCAGGCACTTACCCAATTGAACCACCCAGACACCTGATTTTAACTTTGATTTTTAATCAGGGAGAATTCAAGATTGCTTGTATGCCTAGGACACACATATTTGCGCTCTTAATACCATGGAATTTTTTAAGGTGACATTTAGGACCATAGCACTGGTTTATAAAATAGCAGGCAGAGAGTACAATTTCTTAAAATTCAGTTATTGTTTTAGGTTATTCAAACTATTCAACATAAACATGTAACAGTTACATAAATAAATCTTAATACTTAAAGGGCTTTTTATTAGTTTACAAAAGCAAGTTATTTTGACTTAGTTTATAAGAATCACTTGTGCCTTAGGTTGTTTTATTTTCCTGCTGTGTTTTCTCTAGTGGATATTAGAAACATATTGCATAAGATTTCTTTTTTCTTCTTATTCCATTCAGAAGAACTTCTCTAGAGTCTCCCAGAGAATGAGTGATAGAGGGTTGAAAGAGAATAGGGGGGATAAGAGAAGAGAGTTCTAGAGTCATTTCTGGAGCTCTAGTGTAGGCATGCTGCTGGCTTTGGTCTTTGCCTAGCTCCACTGTCATCCCACCCCGTCCAGTGCCCAAGAAAGTGCAGGTCTAGGGTGACCTGCTGGCACAAACTAGATTTTTCCACTAGTCAAATTTCAAAAACCATTCAGAGGTCCAACTTTATTTTGTTAGTGTCATTCTTTTAGACTAGAACTCCTTAAGTTGGGATCAAAGAATAGGCTTTATATAAAATAATCAGTAATCCCTCTGAAATTATATGCAATGTAGTGTATGTATATCTTCCCCCCCGCCCCCCGTGGAGGCAGCCAGTGGGTTTTATTAATTTTCTAAAGGTCCTTATGACACACAAGAATTTTTTATCTAACATGGTTCTACTAATTTAGAACAGAGGTGATAAAATTGAACATTTTAAAGAAATATATATGTATATATATTATGTATATAATATACATATATATTATTATTCCAGGTGATACTGGCTATAAAATTTGTAATAATATTTCAGGTGATACTGGCTATAAAATTTGTAACCTCATGACTTCTTTTAATTATAAATGCTTTTAGTGGAATAAAAACTACTCAAAAAGTTTTATTGGTATGTTCCCATTCATCATTCTCTAAACTCTGAACCAAATTTGAATAATTATTCTTATAAAGAAAAAATATATAAAGCTCCATTCATATTTGTTTTATAGTTATTTTACAAACTCTTACATAAATTTTTAGCTACCCTGTGGCTAAATGTATATTTTTAAAAGCCATCTATTATTTTTTCATCTATTATTTTTTAAATATTCTGCTAATACTGGCATCTGTTACATGAATGTTGATCTCTATTTCCTCCAGACTTTTGTTTTTGTTTCTTTGCTTTATTTGTTTGTTTTTGCTTGTAGTTATAAATAGAAAAGCCAGCTCTGACCCAGTCATAATTTTTCTTCATCTTAGCTTGAGACTTAGGAAATTATTTGTTCTGCCTCCTGCATAATATCCCTCTCCCTGAAAATGTGGACATTGCCTCCCACTTCCACTTACACTAATGAAAATATTGATTCTTTGGTATTCCAGCAAAATATTTTGTTCTCACTAAACTCTATTAACAAAGATTCTCAGTCTGTGTCTGTGCCAGTTGATAATTAATATTATTCTTTTCATTAAATATGCCAGATAAAACGGAGTAGCCCAGATAGTTTGGTAATTATTTTGTTGGTGGGAGAGGGGAGGTTATTTTGGCTTTTGATGAGCCCAAGAAGACTTCCCATGCCAGCCCATGTCCCCATTTGATGGTGAATGGGCTCCCCACCTAGAAGATACCTGAAACCTATTGGCTTTAGTCATTGCACAGAAGTATTCTTGTAATATCTTTTTCTTCTCTTAGCAAATCTTTTTTCCAGAAGAAAAAGTTGAAATTTAATAAGATCAATGTAGAAAGCCAAAAGTTGCTCTGAGTTGTAATGTTGTTTCTCATCCAGATGCTTGTCTCTTCTGCCCAGCTGCAAAACTTCTTTGTACACAGGGGTCTCTTTAATGCCAAGGGAGGATCAGCAAAAAGGAGAAGAAAATATAGCTGCTGCTGCATGAAAGAGCCCATGTACACAGACTCCTTCAGTGAGTTTTCCTTAGAATCATTGGGGGAATGCTTTGCCTAACCACCTATCCCAATATTTAGGATTTATTTTTAAGATGGTCAGTTAATATTTCTTGAACATAAACTTTTGGCCAGAGTAGCTGGAATTTTGAGTTTATTAAATTTTTACATACTTAACTATGGTCTACAGGGTATTATAAACTCAACCATTTGGCTTTACATCTACTTTCTTGCCCCCCCTCCATGTAGTATGAAATGTATGAGAAGTAATTGAAAAAGTGCTTTTCCCAAATCCTCTGTATCTCATTTATTCCAGATAATAGAGAAAAATATGCAGCATTATATATATATATATACATATATATATATATATGTATATATATATATATATATGATGAAACACACTAGTTTATAAGCTTGCATTTCTAGGAAAATTAAACAGAAGTGGTAATGAGTTGGGACTTAGGTCTCTAAATACATAAGGTAATACATATTAATGTGTGAAAATCTAGCTTGAAAAAAAAGCCCAAACATTATGGAGTAGTTAGATGACTTATAAGACACCGTACTATGGAATATTGAGTAAATTTTAAGAAAGACTATGCTAGGACTATATGTTCTGGCTTGAAAAGTTTTCCATGATATATTTTGGGGGTAAATGAGATAAATTATAGCATATGTATGATGAGATCACTTTTCTGACAGAAGAAAAAACTATCAATCTTACATTATAGCTACATTTACATGTAGAGAAAGACTATAATTTTAGTCCATTTGTTTTACATAAAGACAAATGAGTATGTATTTGTTTATACAGTGAAATGTCTTGAAAATTCCCAGGTTACTACTGTTACAGATAACAGAGGAATGGAATGATAGAGAAGGGAAAGAATGTCCTCTTTATTTTCTTCTTTATATACATCTATATTACTAGATTTTTTCAACCTCAAGAAGGTTTTACTTTTATAATTTAAGACAGTCAGCTATGATGTTTATTGAACAATTGTTTAAATGTCTCATTTGTCTGGCCAGCTAATAGTATTCTGCTTAGCAACATATTTTGGAAAGTCCCAAACAATTTATTCAATAGAAACAAATGAAATAATACTGGGTTGGAGCTACATTATTAGATAACATAAAGCTTTAATCTGCTAAGAATTGATGTTATATTTTTCTCTTCCAATTTCATAGCAATCAGGGTGACTCATTTTCTCTTTCACTAACTTGTTAGACTCCTGGAGACATTATTTTTCCTGAGTATCTATTCTGTTTACCATTTTGCCACCACAGATGTCCTTTATAAACTTGCTAAAGCCTGTCTTGAATGGCCTTTCCACTACTCTGGACCACCCCTTAGAGGAACTGATCTGGAGGTAACAGTAATTCTTCCTGCTCTCCCTTCACCAGCCTTCCTCCAGGTTAATAATATAAGATACCCTCAGAAATTGTTTTCTTTTCCTTGTGATGCAAACTTTCAACACCAGTCCAACACCCCCTTACTGGTCCCTCACCTTCCATTGGGGACTAAGCTTGAAATAGTATCAATACTCGTCTATAATTTACTTTTTTAAAAGAAGAACGTGTGTGTGTGTGTGTGTGTTTTCTGGAGGAGTAGATGGTGCTTGTTCTTTTATGTACTCATGCAGTGATTTTTTAAAAAGACTTATTTGTTTTAGCATGAAAGAGAAAGAGAGTGCAAATACATGAGCTGGGTGGGGAAGGACAGATGGAGGGAGAGAATCTCAAGCAGACCCCTCGCTGAGTGTGGAGCCCAATTTGGGGCTTGATCCCATGACCCTGAGATCATGACCTGAGCCGAAACCAAGAGTCTGATGCTCAACCAGCTGAGCCACCTAGGCTCATGCAGTGATTTTTAAATACAGTTTATCTACTGTGTGATCCTGAGAGAGTTCTTAAATGTATCAAGCCTTAGTTTGCCATATCCATTGAAAGAAAGTTTTGAGGATTAAAGGAGTTGCTGTGTGCAAAGTATTTAGAATAGCATCTGGTAAAGAAAAGCATGAAATAAATATAAACTATTTTGATTGTTTATATCATAATATAAGCCATGGTATTCTTTATTAATGAATATTTTAAAGAAAAATTAATAATAATAAACATATGATATGTATATGCTTTGCATTGATGGCCTGATGCAACTATCAATAGCTACTGATAAAAGATGCCTAATATTTCTGGAAAAGACATTCTGATCAATAGTAGCTGTGATGGGTTAAGTATTTTAATAATAATAAGAGTAAAATAATAATAATAATAATAATAATAATAATAATAATAGAAGTGGCTCATTGTGATACTTCCAAAGGCACTATTCACATTTTTTAAATTATTTTTAAATACTTTATTCATTTGAGAGAAAGAGAGAGAGAGAGAAAGAGCACAAGCAGAGGGAGAGGCAGAGGGAGATGGAGAAGCAGACTTCCCGCTGAGCAGGGATCCTGACACAGGGCTGGATCCCAGCACCTGGAGATCATGAACTGAGCCAAAGGCAGATGCTTAGCCATCTGAGCCACCCCGGGTGCCCCAACTATTCACAGTTTAAATAGGTGACAGATCATTATAGCAGTGGAAAATAAAATCCTGAGTCTTAGTTGAATATTTTTTTTTTTTCTTATTACAGACTTAAACAGTTACCAGCAGAGGTAAATACTGAGTACAAGTACTGCCAACATTGGTGAATGAGGAAGTTGCATTTTCCTTGGGAAAGACAGTGATTGCCTTGGTTTCATTCCTTTCTGGAAGCTACTTTATGGATAAATTAACATGCAAAAAACAAGTGCCATATTACTGACCCAGTAAAGGTGGCGGGGATGTGGGGAAATGGGGTGGGACAGAGGAAAGGAGAGAGGACAGAAAGAGAAAGAATGGAAGGAATGGAAGGTAGGAAAGAGAAAGGGATTGTTGGATAGGAAAGGAAGGAAGGAAAGAAGGAAGGCAGGCAAAGGAGGAAATTTGAGTATAAACAAAGACACTCAGAAAGTTTCCAGTTCCGTATATCTCCTTTGTGTATTCACAGATTAGATTGTCAAGAACTTGGCTTCTCAGAAATTTAGGCTATTAGCCATTCACAATTTACTTTGAATCAATTAAGTCAGATTATCAGATTAGGATTCTGCTTAGAGGCTGCCAAAATCAGCCAGCCTGAGGACAAGCTGGAGTTTTTACTGAAAAGTGGAACTGATAGGAAGTTTGATTTCAAGGCATGAGGCTGCTGCTCCAGGAGGAGGGGACAATGGCATGCCCTGGGCGAAGGGAGCCTGGGACAGCCAGAGGGCAGCATGAGGGCACAGGAGGCCTGAGGGCTGATTAAAAGAGTTTACAGAGAGGTGAGAAGTTTCCCAAGACAAATAGCATACTTTGCACTTTGGCTAAAGTCCCTAGTGGCAGAGCACATTCTTGATATCTGCTCTTATTACATTTAATTACAGTGATATTATATGTGAGATTAGAGGTACCACATTCTCTGGGAGGACGACTGAAGGTTATGGGCTTGTACCTGCGTATCTGCTCTGTCTTTTGTCCCACTCGTTACATTTACAAAATAAAATGTATTATATTTTAGACCTTTGCTCCAAAAGGACTCATCGGAATCATGTCCTGGGACTGACTTGAGATTTTAACCCTAAAACCTCATCAGCATTCCATACATTATGTCTCACGTGGGCTTTGTGGAGTATGGACTAGATCCATCAGGACTATCACAGGCTTTTCGTGCCCACAATGGAACATTTCGGAATTCTTCTAAAGGCTCTAAATATGAACTATAATATGGTTTATGTGTGCAGCTGCTGTGGTGAAAAGGCTGGGGGCTGGCCAGATGGGAGTGCGAGTCTGTTTGCTATCAATGCCTTTTCCCCCCAGAGACCTGCATTCCATTTCAATAAATGTTATCTCTGTCCTCAAGCTTTAACACAAGAAACCTTATTATTAGAATATATAGGATGGGTTAAGATATCACATCCAGTTTTTATTATTTTGATTACTTTGTTTTAGATTCTTAAAAAAATTATAATAACTGTACACATTTAAGAAGTTCAAGTTCTGTGAAAGAACTTAGAAAGAAAGTAGAGAACTCATAATAAAAGCCAGTGTGATTACATTTCAAGATAAAGACACGTGTATGGATGTGCTAAGGCTGCCATAGGAAAGTATCACAGTCTGGATGGCTTTAAAAGTCCAAAATAAAGGGTAAAAGTCCAAAATGAAGGTGTCAGCAAGCCATGCTTCTGCTGAAAGCTTTCTTCCATGCCCTTCGGCTAGCTTCTGGTATAAGAGGCACATTCATAGGCACTTGCCATTAAAGGGTATAAATTGGAGTTTTCTCAGAAAATATCTACATCTGCAAACTTTCCATTAGATCTCACTTGTCATGATAGTGCTTTACACATTTTTCCCTATGGAAAAGAAAATTAAGTAAAAGAATCTTGTGTCTAGTAATGGTGGCACAAGATCACAGATTAATAAAGAATTTAGCCATTGTTACAGTGCAAGTGGGAGGAGCACAGGGGTACAGGAATTAGTACCCTAATAGTTGTTATGGCAGGAGTTAGGGTAGAAGGTATCATTACTGCTTTAGGTGGTCATCCAACATTGTGTTATAAAGAATGTAGCATAATAAATCTATTTCTAAGTATGGGGGAAGGAGGAAAAGAAATATAGTATCTTTGGGAAGATTTCCAAATCCAAATGCAGAGTTTGGCATCCAGCTTGAGTGGGAAAGACTCTATACTGAGTCTTTTTTTTTATTTTTATTTTTGTCCAGCTTTATTGAGATATGGAGAATTTAAAAGTGTATATACTTAAGGTGTAAAGTATGTGGTATTTAATATGAGTATACCTTTCTAATGATTACAATACTCAGTCAAGCTAATTAACATATCCATTACCTCATATGGTTATCTCTCTGTGTGTATGGCAAGAACACTTAAGATCTACTCTCCTAGCAAATTTCAGGTATACAGTGCATTAATATTTATTGTTACTATGCTGTACGTTAGCTCTCTAAAACTTATTCATGTTATAACTGAAAGTTTTCACCATTTGGCCAACATCTCCCCATCAATACCTGACAACCATCATTCTTCCCTCTGTTTTTCTAAGTTTAACATTTTTGTTTTTATTTATTTATTTTTTATTTTTTAAGCATTTTATTTTTTTAATTTAAAAAATATTTTTATTTAAATTCAATTAATTAACATATAATGTTTTATTAGTTTCAGAGATAGAGGTCAGTGATTCATCAGTCTTATATAATATCTAGTGTTTTTTACATTACATGCCCTCCTTAATGTCCATGACCTAGTAACCCCATCACTTCATTTTCCTCCCCTCCAACAACTCTCTTGTCACAGGAAATAAACTAAGTTTGACATTTTTAGATTACAGATATAAGTGAGAGCACATAATATTTTTCTTTCTGTGACTCATTTATTTCACTTAGCATAATGTCTTCCAAATTCATGTACATTGTTACAAATAGCAGGATTTCCTTCTTTTTTAAGGTTGAATAATATTCCATTATGTGTATATATTTCTGTATCCATTCATCTATCAAGGAACTTAATTTTGATTCAGCTTTTGTAAGTAGCACATTTTATATGATTTTCTCAAAAATAATATAATCTTAGTTTTTGAACATTTAAAATGTCTTTATATTGCCTTTACAAATAAAACGAAATTTGTCTAGTTTATCAGCTATAATACCTTCCATCTCATGTAAGAGAAAAATAAACTCAACTGGTTTACGCAGTAAAGAAATTTTATGATTTACATAACCAAAAGCAGTCATAAATAAGGTAGGATTAAATCAGTTTTTGTTTTGTTTTGTTTTGTTTTTAAGATTTTATTTATTTATTTGACAGAGATCACAAGTAGGCAGAGAGGTAGGCAGAAAGAGAGGGAGGAAGCAGGCTCCCTGCTGAGCAGAGAGCCCGACGTGGGGCTCAATCCCAGGACCCAGAGATCATGACCTGAGCCAAACAAAGGCAGAGGCTTTAACCCACAGAGTCACCCAGGTGCCCCTAAATCTTGAGTTTTAACTAATAATATCAAGGTGCTAGTTATCTTCTCTCTCCTCTCTGTATTCTGTGATATCAGTTTTATTCCCAAAGCTTGGTTCAGTCAGAGTTACTAAAAGGTAACTCCCAGATACTCATGCCTCCTTTATAAATGAGAGACTTGATCAACTATGGTTAGGTGGTCCAGACACTCTGAAACAGTATCTGTGTTTGAAAGAATGCAGTGCATTGATTGGCTTGTGTCTGGTTTTTATCTAATTCTAATGGCTTAAGGCAAGTGTAGTTCACCTCTGATCTCTATCATTGGAATCCTTTTATTCAAAAACTAATGTACCCTAATATTAGATACTGTTAATTTTTCATATTATAGAGAAATAATGTGAAAGACCCAATTTTATTCCTATGCAGATAACCACATACAAACACACACACACACACACAAACATTCTTTTTCTATTTTGGTAGTGGAAGAATTGTCCTTCAAATTTATAATTAATACTTTTTTTTTTCTTGCTACAGTATCCTAGGTCTGGATCTTTCTCCATCAGTTTTGCCAACCAAACAGTGATTGATTGATTTATAAGATTTATAGATTTATTTATTTATTTATTTTAAAGAGGGAGAGAGAGAGAGAAAGGGAGAACAAGTGGGAGTGGGAGGAGGGGCAGAGGGAGAGATTCCCAAGCAGATTCCCCATCAGTACGTGAGCGTGATGCAGTGCCAGGCCCACTGCCCATGAGAGCCTGACCTGAGCCAAAATCACGAGTCTGTCACTCAACAGACTGAACCCAGGTGCCCTGAAAACAGTGATTTAATTTGGCATTAGGCTTGAGAAAATTCTCTTCTGTCTTTGCTATCTGTAACTTTTTATATTTTTTGTGCTACTTAAGGACCATTAATTATCCATGAATGATCTTCCTATTTTAATTGGTTCTGTTGATCAATTCGCCTTTCATGATTTCTTCTCCTCCTCCCCCTCTTCCTCCTCTTCCTCTCCTTACATTTTTCCTCTTCCTCTTTTTCCTCTTTGTCTCCTTCTTCTCCTTCCCCTTCTTCTTCTTTCCTGGAAAAAAATAAATATTTTTGACCTACCCACTAAAGTCTTTTATTTTTTTTGTTGTTGTTGAGAACTTCCTCTTGATTATAGTTTTGTATCCCATGTTTTCCCACTTGGCCCAGTATTTTACTTGGAAGCTCTTGAGATCTCGTGAGCTCTCTTCTGACTCCAGTTACGTGGCCTGCAAGAATGGTTGGCTCTTAGAGGAGAAGCAGGTTAGAAGCAGAAGAATAAATCTGATTTTAGGAATGGAGATGAAGTGCCTATGGGCATTTATAAAAATGGAATCTGGAGGGAGCCCCTGGGAGGCTCAGTTGGTTAAGCATCCGACTCTTGGTTTTGGCTCAGGTCATGATCTCATGGGTTGTGGGATCCAGCCACTCATGGGGCTCCACTCTCAGTGGGGAGTCTGTTTGAAGATTCTGTCCTTTTGCCTCTCCTCCACTCCCGCTCATGTGTACATGCTCTCTCTCTAAAACAAATAAGTCTTAAAAAAAAAAAGAAAGAAAGAAAAGAAAATGCAATCTGGAGCACTATAGAGGTGTCTGTACTGAAGATTTAGAAGTTATCAACCTATTTGAAAAGGTCCGTTAGATTTCCTAGTAGAGTAAGAAAAGGAAAAAAAATCTAAGGAGGGAATCTTGACTAACACATACATTTTTGTTTGTTTGTTTTTGTTTTTGTTTTTAAGTAACACCTACATTTAAAGCATTGAAAACAAAATCAGATATATGAGAAGGAAAAAAAACTAGGGGAAAGCGTATCATGGAAATGAAGGAGTAATTTTTTTCCTTTAATAAATATTTCTCAGGAATTGCTTTCTGGGCATTACTTCCACACTTCAGAAAATATTGCATAACATATCCCTGAAGTGTTTAATTATTATTTTAATTTAAAATAATTTTCTAGTGTACATTTTAAAAAACTTTTAATTTTAGAATAATTTTGTATCTATAGAATTATTACAAAGATGGTTCAAAGATTTCTGGTATACCACACACCCAGTTTCTCATCACGTTAGTTTGATATACTTGTCATAATCAGTCGAACACAATTGGGTACATTATTACAAACTAACATCCGTGCTTTATTTAGGTTTCTTTAGGTTTTTCCTAATGCCTTCTTTTTTGATGGTTGTTTCAGAATGCCATCCAGGGTACCACATTATATTAATAGTCATTTCTCTTTGGGCTGTTCTTGGTTAGGACAGTTTCCTAAACCCCTTATTCTAATGACCTTGACAATTTTGAGGTTTACTGGCCAATTATTCCATAAAACATCTCTCAGTTGAAATTAAGGTGATTTTTTTTTTAATGCTTTTACTGGTGTAGTGCTTCTTTGGTAGGAAGACCACAAAGGTAAATTGCAATACCCATCACCTAATATCAAAATTGAGCACTATCAAAATAACTTATCATTGCAAATGCTACCTTGATCAGTGGGCTTGTGGAAGTGTTTGTCAGTTTTCTCAACTATAAATTTAGCTTTTTTTCTGTCTTTTTAAATATTGTGCTCTTTGGAAGGAAGTCACTATGTTCAATTTACAGTTAAAGAGTAGGCAGTTATGCTCTACCTCCTTAAGAATGATAGCTAGAGGGGCACCTGGGTGGCTCAGTCAGTTAAACATCTGCCTTCAGCTCAGGTCATGATCTCAGGGTCCTGGGATCGAGTTCTGCATCAGGCTCCCTGCTGAGAAGGGAGCCTGCTTCTCCCTCTCCTGCTCTTCCTGTTTGTGTTCTCTCTCCCTCTCTCTTTCCCTCTGTAAAATAATCTCTAAAAGAAAGAAAAAAAAAGTAAGAAAGAAAAGAAAGGAAGAAAGAAAGAAAGATTAATTAATTATTTGGAATTCTGCACGAGATATCTGTCTACTCTTTCCAAGTTATTTGTAGATAAAATCATTAGTTTATATCAGTATGTACCTCATGAATATTCATTTTGTGCTTTGGGTTATAATCCAAGTTACTCAGATTTTAATCATTGGGACCTCTTTCAGGTGCCCCTAATATCCCTTTGATATGTCTTCATCACTATTTAATTTTTTATTTTTTGGCACTTACCTACTTGTGGGCACTGTAAGATGTTCTGGGCCCATTTTGGATATTTACTGCCAAGTCCTGAAATCAGGCATTTCTCCATTGGAATGCTAGGTTTGTTTGTTATTGGAGAATGGTCTTAGAAACCAAGATCTGGGTGATAGATGTGTCCATTTACACTGGAACCCCTTCATCCTGGGCCCCCCTACCTAACAGAGCATAAATGTACATGTATTTATATCTATTTTTTCTATCAACAGTTTGTGGTTTTCCATATATATGTATCGTACATATTTTGGTATATTTATACCAAAGAATTTCATTTGGGGTATTATTATAAATGGTATTTTTAAATTTTCAAATTTTAATTTTGTATTGCTGGTGAAGAGGAAAACAGTTGGCTTTTAAAGAAATTAATGTATTCTTAACCCATTTTATTGAGATATAACTGATACATAACATTATAAATTTAAGGTGAACAAGATATTGATTTGATCACTTGTATATTACAATATGATTATCATGGTAGTGTAAGCTAATACCTCCATCACATCACATAATTATTTCTTTTTTGTGGTGAGAACATTTGAGATCTACTCTCTTAGCAATTTTTACATGTATAGTACAATACTCTTAACTATGAGCACAATGCTGTGCATTAAATCCTCAGAACTTATACATCTTCAGGGGCACCTGGGTGGCTCAGTGGGTTAAAGCCTCTGCTTTCAGCTCAGGTCATGGTCTCGGGGTCCTGGGATCGAGCCCCGCCTTGGGCTCTCTGCTCAGCAGGGAGCCTGTTTCTCCCTCTCTTTCTCTGTCTGCTTCTCTGCCTACTTGTGAACTCTCTCTCTCTCTGTCAAATAAATAAATAAAATCTTTAAAAAAAAAAAAGAACTTATACATCTTCTGACTGGCAATTAGCTTTTGCTTATTAACAGTATATTCTGAAAACTTGCTATAGCTGCTTGAGGGTTTTTTTTTTTTTTCTTTTTTTAACTCTTTGGGATGTTTCTATATAGACAATTCTAATGTCTATGAATAAAGACAATTTTATTTATTCTTTTCCAATGTTTATACTTTTATTTCCATTTCTTGTCTTTTTTTTTAAGATTTTATTTATTTATTTGACAGAGATCACAAGTAGGCAGAAAGACAGGCAGAGAGAGAGAAGGAGGAAGCAGGCTCCCTGCTGAGGCAGAGAGCCCGATGTGGGACTGGATCCCAGGACCCTGGGATCATGACTTGAGCCAAAAGCAGAGGCTTTAACCCACTGAGCCACCCAGTTGCCCTCCATTTCTTGTTTTATGGCACTAACTATGACTTCTTATATAATGTTGCAGAAGAGTGATGACAGAGAAGACCTTTGCCTTGTTTCTAATCTTAGGGAGAAAGCATCTAGTATGTTCCCTGTAGGCTTTATAAGTGTTCTTCATCAGTCAGGGGAAGTTCTCTTCTATTCCTAGTTTGGTAAGGATTTTTACCATGTAAATGTTGAATTTTGTCAAATGCTGTGTCTTCTGTGTCAGTTAATATGGTCATATGATTTTCCTTACTTAGTCTTTTGATGTGGTGAATTACACTGATTGATTCTACAAATGTTAAACCAGCCTTGCATGCATGGAATAAAGACTACTTGGTCAAAGTGTGTAATTCTTTCCATACATTGCCAAATTTGGCCTGTTAATATTTTATGGAGGCTTTTTGTTTCTATGTTCGTGAGAAATACAGGTCTGTAATTCTTGCTTTTAATTTAATTTTGGCATTATAGTAATGCTGGCCTTGTTGAATGGGCTGAGTAGCATTCCTCTAATTTTATCTTTTGGGAGAAATTGTGGAGAACTGATATCATTTCTTCCTTAAGTGTTTGGTAGAAATCACTGGTAAAATTATTTGGGTCTGGTGAATTCTTCGGGAAAAGATTATTTATTAATTTAATTTATTCTAGATATAAGGCTAGTCATGTTATCTATGTCTCCTTGTATATATTTACGTTGTTCTTAAATCTCCTGAAACTATAAAATATACTTGATAAAATAAAGACATGCCTACAGAGATTCACTCAAAACCAGATTTACATATCTAGAGGATGTAATGAAGAAACAAATGATTTAAAAAAAAAAAACTTACAGTGGAAATGTGAAGTCATTTTGAAATTTAATCAGATTAATAAGAATGGGTTGTCAGCTTTCCACATTTGTTAACTGCACCACATCTGTTCGTTTGTATCTGTACTATGTGTCTGTGTGCACCTCCATTTGCTACCCTAGGTAAGAAGGTTTTTTTTCCCCTAACATTCTATTTTAAGAATTGTATGTTGTATTATATTTTATTTTAAATATTTTCTAGTGGTCTTCATGGAAAATATTTATATGGTCATTTAAGATGATTATCCTTGTAACAAATTGAGCTTTCTATGATCACATTCAATTTACATTTGATGTTTATTTGAAATTGTTTCTTGGTGTTTTATAGGTAATCTCATTAGGAAACATGTGTTCAAAGTACTGTCTTATTAATATTAATTATTAATATTAATATACTAATTAATGTTAATTAATTAGTATATTAATTTAATATACTACTTATTAAAGTAGTATATCTTGCTTAAAAAGGAAGCCAGTATAGTATAGTTTGGAATTTACTTTGGAATAACAATGGACTTTTGTGGACAATGATTATATCTTGGATTTAATTTTTAAATGTTAGCATTTAAAAAGGTACATCGTTCTTCTGGTCTCAACTAGCATGGGAAATAATAAAAAAAAATGTTTACCAAAAAGATAAGAGAAACTAACAGTCATAATTTCACACAGTGACATATAGAGGCACTTTTAGGCAATGACATCATGATGCTGTAGGGGGACAAAAAATATATCATTTTTCATGATATTGTCTTTCACAGTAACTCCTTTATTTTACATACTTGAATATGTGATAATTATCAATATTTTTGTAACATTCTATCACATTCACAAAACCACTGGACATTACCACTCCAGCATTCTGAAGTGCTCAACAAACACAGTGCCATTCTCTTTAAAATTGGCTGTTTGCCTTTTGGTTTGCTTATTAGACCATTCAAAACATGACATCTGGGCTGGTTTTTATCGTACACAACACTTAGCACCAGTGCCCTACCCAAAGTAGGCATTAAGTAGAATTTTTGAGAGGATGAGTCTAAAGATGAATGAATGGTTGCATCCATGTGTCAGTTAGTGGTAATTATGAAGAGGTAAAACAGTATCTCATCACAGTGGTAATTCCAATCACCTTTACCTTCCCTTTCTTGGTCAAGTGTGTTAGCTTACTATTGGCTTCTTCTTTCTCCCTCTACAAACTTTACGTGGAGATCTCACTGACTTGTGTAGAGATTGGTAACCTAACCAAGAGCAACCATCTCATCATATTCACATTATAGTCACAGACTCTGCCCAGCCTCTGTGGAAGCATGATATAAGTGTACACCAAGGAGTGGGAATCCTGGGGGACATCTCAAAATTCTGCCTACCACAATGGCAAAAGCATTCCCACACCAATCCATTTCTCATTGTAATCTCGTTGCTTCCAACTTCATGTAAGGGGAGTGTCCATCCCTTAATTATCTGGGCAAATATGGTTTCCCTTGGGGATGTTCTGATAAACCCTTGACTTGTTTTATCTTTGATTACCTTCAGTCTCATTTCATTTACCTTTCTCCAGGCTTTCTCGCAAGTCATCCACATTTCTCTTTCTTCTTCCTTTAGGGTCTCTTCCCTTTATAAAAGTTATTTGAGGGCCGCCTGTGTGGCTCAGGTCTCTGCCTTTGGCTCAGGTCATGATCTCAGTGTCCTGAGATCGAACCCTGCATCAGGCTCTCCACTTAACAGGGAGCCTCCTTCCCCTCCTCTCTCTCTGCCTGTCTCTCTGCTTGCTTGTGATCTCTGCCTGTCAAATAAATAAATAAAATCTTTAAAAAAAAGTTATTTGAACTCTTCCCTTACAAAGACTAACCTTTTATGTTTCCAACTCTTGATATAAAATTTTTATATACTGTCAGTGCTGGATTATAATTGCTCCTGGCTCAAAATTGTCTGCAAAATCAAAAGTTTATACACCATTTTTATTGTCCTAAAGGAAAGGCTAGGCACCTAGCATTTAATTATGAAATTACAAAGAATTCCGCAATTCTTTGTAAGGTCTGTGCATATTAATTGTGCACATACTGTTTTACTATGTACCAGACAATGACTTAAGCACAACATTCCTGTTCAAAATACAGAATTAGAAGTACCACAAAAGACAGGTAATTATGTTTTATTTTCCTTCATTCTTAACATCATGTATGGTTTTATCTAAAACTTCAGTATACATATATTTTTTATCTTTCCTGGAAGATAAGAATAATATATACTTCATCTCTTGGACGAAATCAAACACCTAAGTATAGATACAAATCGTATTCCAACAATAAGATAATTTTTCTCTCCTTTCTGCTTAGACATGGTATCAGTTTCCTCTGGCTGCCATAACAAATACCACGAACGAGATGTCTTTTTATTTTTTCACAAACCCATCCTGACAGCTAGAAGTCTGAGATCAAGAGCCTATAGGTTTGGTTTCCTATGAACCCCTCTCCTTGGCTGTGGATAGATTTCTTCCTGTGTCTTCACACGATCTTCCCTCTGTGTGTATCAGTGTCCTAATCTCTTCTTATAAGGACACTCACTAGTCATATTGGATCAGGGCCCACCCTAATGACCTCATTTAACAAAATTATCTCTTTCAAGTTCCTATCTCCAAATACAGTCACATTCTGAGGTCCTGGCAATGAGGACCTCAACATATGAAATGTGGGAAGGAGAACACAATTCAGCCTGTAACACTCATAACGTGAACTCAACACTTTGTGCACAGGCATCTAAGGAGAAGACCTAAACGCAGAATGCAGTATAAGAGAAGCAATTACTGAGATAAACAAAAGCTACTACACATCCCCATTTTATAGCTATGCTCAGCGTTGTTTCTGGAGGAAACTTCCAGAGCAGGAAGAAGTCGATACATACTTGGTAGATTGTAATAGACCATTCAGAGAAACGTGTTGAATATTTTCTTGACTTGAATGAAAAAGATGCAAAAGAAACCATTTCCAGTCTTTTATCTGATTCTGTAAGAATTTTGAGCATCAAACTATACTCTGCTATGTGGAAAGCAAGATCCAGTGGGAATCTTTTGGGTTTATACATGTATTATTGTCAGAATAAGGATAGTAATCCACCTGTTATACAATACTATCTTGACATGCATTCTTAATGAATTGGGTCTTTCAGTTTATGTGCACCTATAAAACCTAACAGTTCAACCTCTCCATAGCCATATTCACCACTTCCCATCAGAGGAAATAACATTTTATTATAAAATTACAATTTTTGTTAATTTAGAGCTCTAGTTTCTAAGATAAGAAAACAGACATGTCATTTGGGGGCAAGAATAGAAACAAAGTAAACAGAAGAAACAACTTTTTGCAAACATTCCTGGACATACTTGAAAAACATTTCTTTTTTGCTCATCTTCTGACTATGCAGTGAACCAAATTATGTAAGTTAAAAATAAAAGAAGTCATACTGGCTATTTGCCCTAAACGAAGAGACATCTTTCCACCCCAAAGCAAGGGCAAAACTAAAATCCCTAAATGAAAAGATGTCATCTTCTCTTACCACTATGGTCCCTAGTTAGGAATTTGGTCACAAGTAAGGATAACTTGGTGACGCCAATGTTATCAGACTCCTCTTGACTTCTCTCTCTTACACACATTGAATGACTTACTGATTTATTTTCTCCACATATACAATGCTTGGCTTCTGTCTTGTGTGCAATAGGTCTTTGGTATCATATCTTCTTCCCGTTATTTCAGATAACTTTGATGACTACTTAAATTGTACTTCCCTGGCTAACTTCTCTTTCCTTTCCACTTTTGACTACCAGGGGACAAATTTTAATGTTTTACAATGCAGGATATAATTTTTACGCTCGGCCTAATAGCTAGATGAGCTTAGAAATTTAGGAAAGGTGAATTGGGCCACTTGGTACTTTTTCATGTAAGGAAAACAAATGACTTGTATGCCTCGGTGTTGCTTCTGGAGGAACTTTCCAGAGCACAAAGCAGTCGGTACTAACTCTTGGTATGATGTGAGTCTCTCCAGTCCTGTGATGTCAACGTGATATCTTGCCAGGCCTGAAGAAGTTTGGATTAGGGTGTGAATAGGTACCATCTTTGTTCTTAGATATGACTGGTAGGGGCCTTGTTATTGTTACATGCAAGGGTGATTTTAGTGTTAATTTGAATGTATCAGAAGAGTTTAAGTTAGAATTTGAAAGAAACAGATGAATCCTTCAAGTCTCAATTCTCCTCTATGGTATGAAAGAAATAGCCTCTTCTTTTAAAAGATCCTAAAATTATCCCGAATCACCAGAACCCAATGCTGAACATCACAGTCCATAGTTACCACGAGGAATAGGGTTAAAATTCGCTCTCCGGTGACAAATCCCAACCCGGAACAGATTTCAGCCAGGCAGCTAGCAGAGCGCGGGGTGAACTGCAGAGGCCATGGTGGGTGCAGAGCTCAGAGCCGGAAAGCAAACAGCTGCTGTAGCCTGATTTGAGTTAAAATAGTGTGAGTGTTTAGTCTGGCGCACGGTTTCAGGGGAGATTGGCAGCTGGGTCAAACAAAGTCCTTCCATTGGCTCTCTTCCCAGGCGGCTTCTGCTAGTATTTAGGTACTAGTGCAGTGTAGGGCCCTTTTCTCAGGCAAACGCTAACATCTGACCGCACCCTCTTTGCTTTTTCCAAAAAAAAAAAAAAAAAAAGGAAAAAAAAAACGAAAAAAAAAACAACCTTTTCCTTCTTTCGTTAAGATAAATTCTCCAATAGACAACCTCTCCCACTAATTGTGTATTAGCAATGTATTTTATCTTGAGAGCTGACGCACTGGGCTCTCAACGTGGTGTGGAAAGCAGCCTGTTACAGTGCTGGATTCATAAAAGGGCCTTTATGGTTTGTGAAAGAATATCTGTGTGCTTAGGCAGGAAACTTTTTGATCTGCAGAAAAGCCAGAAGACATCTAGGTAAGGCTACATATCAAATCTACTTTTGGGGGGAAAAGTTGGGCAGTGAGGAGGATTCCTCACCACCGACGTGACTTTGGACGGCGCACGTTCACTTTGGTAGAAGTTTAAAAGGTACTGCCTATTGTCTGCTTATTTTCTGTTTGTTTGTTTAAATCGTCAGGGAATACTGGGCTCTGCGTTTTTACGATTTTGTTGTCTGCTATTGAACTGATTATAGTGGATATAGAGTTTTACTATATAGCAAAATCTTTGTAAACTGTCACAGAAAGAAAGTGTATTTAGAAGGGAAATTGACAAGTTTTAAAGAGTAATTGTACAATCATTTGAGGACAGAGGAACGCTGCATTAGACTAACAAGGGTTTAATTACCAAAAAAAGTTTAATGTTGCTTTGGAAGGAATATTAAGTAAGTTGTCTTTGTCTCTTACTTTTTAATTTTAGTCGCTGATTTAGCCTGTTGGGTCACATTTTTTGTTAGCGTTGAAGGCTGCCATGAATCCCTAATGAGGCCCCTTTGCACATGATTTTGGCACTTGGCCAAAATCAACTTCCCAGCGGCAAGCTTTCTGTAAAGAACCTGGAGCAATTTTTTTTTTTTTCTTTCTTTCTTTTTTTTTTTTTTTTTTTTGATTGAAAATCATGTCTGAAAGCTGCCACAACCAGTTGTGTAGGCATGTGAAAATGACTTTATACAGTAAAAATGAAACAAGCACGTAAAAAAAATTTCCTGATATTGTTTCTTTTTATCATTATGAATTCCTGCTGTGACCACCTAAAATAGGTTAGGACAAGAACAACCTGAAAGAAAATTTACCGATTTTTTGTTGTTGTTGTTTTTCTCAGCAGACCAGGGTAGGGGTGGTCATTTCATTGAGATGTATACAGTACGAAAGGGTTATTCAAAACACTTCAGGATAAATAACAGATGAATTCTTAAAACTGTTAATCTCTGTAAGTAATACTCAGTGAATAGTAAGGAAGTTTTCTAGAAGTTTCGTTGTACGCACAATTAAGCTTCACATCTTTTAACTAGGTATTCTATTTTAAATGCTATGGTGTTTAGGATTCTAAAAAATGTTAAAATCTCTTATAATTTTAAAAATTTATTAACACCTTGATAGTGTTTCTAGCAGAAGTTGTAAAGAAATGTTTGGTATGTATACATGACTGGATAACTTTAGATAATTGTATTCAATTGTTTTTTGGCACTAAAAATGATTTTTCATAAAAGAAATTCTGAAGCTAAAAAGCACCTTACACTCAATTTTTAGAGTTGTTGATTTTGATTTTACTGTACTGGATTTGGTCATGGAAGCCGATACGTTGTTTTATACTCCAGTATTTTAAGAGTTAAATTCTTAAGTTGCGATGAAATACTACAGTAATCAGATATTAACAACTTCAGATTTTATGTAGCCGTTTTCAGCAATACCTTTAAACATTAAAATAGATACATTGCAGAGTATTTAAAAGTAGAAAATTCGGAAGGATTTCTGTTGCTTTGTTTCTTTTTAAGAAATCCTGTTATCACTGTCCTAAATATTATTTTTCTTCATATGTTAGTCTAAAGTAATATAGAGTGAAACTTCTTTTTTTACTTTAAAATAATCATATTTCTCTTTAAAATATTAATGAGAAGTAGATTTATGCCCCTTTTAAAGAAATATGATTTAAAGCTGTCTTAATGGGTATGTTTTTTATATATTTGTCACTATATTTGTCGTCCCCTTATTATTACACAGTGTAAAATGTTGCGAATTTGGGTCATAGAAAAAAGTGAAAATTAACTGTAAGTAAATTTTAAAGCATTAGGAAGTGCATCTTGATTTCCTTCAGATCTATTTAGGTTTATATATAATTTGTGTTTATATAAAAAATGTATTGTTGTGGGTTGAATTAAGATCCTGTATATACCTTACTACCAGTTGCTTTGAGGCAAGGAGTGTTTGAAAACATATCAGTCAACATTAAAATATATAGATGATATAAATTGGGAAAAGGTAATACATATCTGCTATTTATAGAAATATACCTGTATAAGTTCTATACTTCTATGTGAGTTCACAGTGGAATTCTCATTTAGTGCAACCTCTGATATTTTTAAAAAGGAAATAATACATAACATTTCAAAATTTAGGTAAAAACAAAAACATGTTATCATTATTATCAAACAGGTGCAAGAACAATAAGACCGCTTGTCTTATTCAGCATAATTCTGGCTTAAATATTACTTTTGAATTCTATTTTTATTGTAATCTTAGCTCTCATACATATAACATTACTTTCTGTTTGCATTTTCTATTATTTTAAATCAATTTTACTTACCTGAAAATAGCAGGTAGTTCTCTAAAATATATCAATAATTTTTCTACTGAAAATTTTAGGTTCTTTTCTTTTTTTTTTTCTCGGTTAATTAGAGGTGATGGCAAAGTAAATGCCATAAAATACAGAATAAAAGTTAGAGTACAAAGATATGTTAGTTTGTGAGTTCAGAAAAAAATTTAATTGTACATAATTAACCAAAAAATATTTTTGAGTTGAAGTAGAAAAAGTGAGTACTGAGAAGAATTTGTCATACTCTTTATGAAAAAGGCTAAAGAATTTACTTTCTTTTGCTATAGCTATGAATTGTAATTGAGTATTTCAATGGTGTAGGCTTTTTGGCAGAATTATTAGCTAATTTTACTTGGGACCATAAATACAAAATACTGATTACATTTTCTTTGGTGAACTGACATTTTAAAAACAATATTCAGAATCCAAATTACTTTAAAAATAAAAATAATGTAATATTTTTGTTTAATCTGTGAAGAACAGCTTGAATGATTTGTTTCACTTGTCACTTTTCTCCATCCTTTTGGGAATATTAAAACCTATTCCGCGTTACAAGTAGAAACTTCTTCACTCTTCAGAAAAAGTAGAATTCATTTGTATTTGTCAATTTAGATTACGGGCCTTTACTGTTTGAAGTGTGACAGAGTTTTTGTTTGTTTCAATTATGCAACAGGCACATAAAATGTTTCTTGTCCTGTTAAGTAAAAGAGATATTGGGTTAAGTGTTAACTTTAATTTTGTATTGAAAAGAAGGCTTTACAACAGCAGTATTTTACCCACAATTTTTAAAATGTGAGAAGTGTTTGCAAGAGGGCATTCTTGATGAGTGTTTCATCATTTAAATGAAATGCTTTGTTCTACATGGTCTAAATTCCAGCAATGAGATAAATGTATTGCTATACTAGTTAGAACATCATTATTGAATTTTGGCACAACTTCACTGACCTCTGCCATAAAAGATTAGTATATGTGAGATGATCTTGGATTTGCAATAACAAAAGTAAATACGTGAAGCACGTGAGACACCAACCTTTGTTGTTTTGGAGAAAGTATGTGCAAAATAAAAGGAGATATTTTTCATGTAAACGGCCGATAGGAATATTTTGTCATTTCGTTAATGCAATACATCTTGAACATTAAAAAATTAATTATAATTTGTAATGTATTTGTAAGACTTTCTCCCTAGAATTAAGTGCAGTATTTTAACTATCATATTTCCAAATGCCCAACATGTAACTATGAATTAGGTAACCAAGTAATTTTTAAACGTTGTGCTTTGATTTAAATGTAGTTAATAGTGCATAAATAACGTTCTCTGAGTTGAAGTCCTTTTCATATAAAAGAATGGTTGGTTTATACTTGTTAAATTTTTTCACTTAATATTGGTTTAATTTTTAAATTATCATAAAGTAAATATTGCTATGTGATACAGTTTTTAAACATGATAGGGCTTATTTTACTAGCAACTTGACATTTATATATTTGAACAATGATGATTTATGCCTGTCTGTCTATTCTTCTCTCAAAGTCAAGATCAGCAAAGGGATCTTTTTTTTGGTGCTCAAAATTTTTTCGGAAAAAACTGAATTTTCTTTTGCTTATGTGTTCAGGTTTGTCAATCCTTATTATCTGCCTATCTCCTGAGGTATCTGTCTGGTGAGCATTAGGCTAGAAAGTGTAGTAGGAAGCTCTAAGTTTATTCTTATTCTGTATTGCTCTCAATAACCAAAAAGTTTGATTTTCTTGTGAAACTTAGTCTGTGTTTGACCTAGCATAGCAGACGATCACATCAGATCTGATGATTAGGATCACTTAAAGCACTGAATATTCAGCTTAAGTTAGTGGTCATTTACATGTTTGGGTGGTGATTCTAAATACTTGATTGTTATTGACTTTACATAATTACTGATTGATAGAAAGCCTGGAATTCCATCATTTGCTTCAAAAACTATTAATATTGACTAATTGTATAATTGCCTCCTCTTCACTGTTATTGAAATGCTGCATAATAGTTCTCTTCAAAAATTCCATGAGACTAGTAGTGCCTTAACTTTCTATTTCTCCCAGTAACAGAAGAGGTCAACTTTGTGTGGGGGGAGGGAATGCTTGAAATATTTCAAAAAAAAAAAAAAAATTCCCTCCTGTGATTAGCAACTATGTCACTATTTGCGGAGCTTTTGAAAGGAGTGATTGTATTTTTGAATGTTTATCGAAACGTGAGGAATACACCGGGCTTTCTGTGGACCTCAGTTAAAAAACTAAAATAGAAAATAAGATTGAGATTAATGACATGACGTATTTTTTATAGCAACTAATCACAACTTTTATTCACACATAAACAACAAACTGAAAACCGGGGACCCCAAGAGCAAACTTCGTTGACTCTTCACCTAGGAACAGCTGAGAAAGAGACAGCAGAGGGATGGTTGTGGCCCCGTCTGTATGCTCTAAGGTCCATGTGGTCATTTCCCATTTTAAATCCCCTAGTCCTCTTTCAGAGCTACACGTCACCCTTCTCAGACATTTTTGAGAGACAGGGGTTGCAGCAGAACTCATTTGTTCTTATTGTTCAGGGGAAGGTGTGTGGTTGGGGTTTCTTTAGCAGAGGCTGTGTTCCGTGGGTGGTGTTTTTTTGTTTTGTTTTTTTGTTGTTTTTTTTTTTAATCACCGTTTGAAGAGGTCAGCTCAATCAGATGACCAAATCGGTGTAATAACCAAGCGAAGTCAGCCTTAGCAAGCATAATTAGTGTTTCGTTCTTCCCTAAACCTGGGCACTTTCCGAAGAATGCAGACAGTTGCGTGTGAAAGGTTGAGTTGCTCAAAACCGTACGAAGTGCATATTCAATGTGTGAGTTTGTAAATTGTTTTGTGCTCAAAGGAGTATATATCAATATATATTGTGGGTCCAAAATAATTAAATGATAGAAGCTATGGTCCTGAAATAAAACTTGAGGGATAAACTTTAATTCTATTTGAGATGTCATCTGCAAATTACTGTTTAAAAGCATTTCTTTCAAAATTTCTCTATTACATTTTTCATGAGGCATGATGATTTAGATGTGTATTTTCCGTGAGTGAAGCAATTTTTGAAAATTATATGTATGTTGCCATTGCTTATTCTGGTGGATTCTAACTTGATCACATGTTCTTTTCTCTCCATTCCTAGAGTCCACCATTCATTGATTCTCTCTAGAGATTCTTTTTTTTGGGGGAGGGGGGTGTTGGTTAACAGTCAGTTTTAAATACAGTCAGGTGGGATGTTCAAAAAGGTTCTTACACAGAAAATTCCTACTCAAGTGTGATTTAGCTATTTCTAATACATCTTTGATTGTCAGGAAATGGATCAACAAGGAATGTAGAAACAGATGATTTGTGATTTTGGCAGATGAAACACAGCAATAATCAGTGCAGAATATTTATGGAATGATAACATTTTTCTATTGACATATTTTTGTGCCAACAAGTTTCATTTGGAAACTATTTATTAGAAGGCAGTAATTGACTTTGCTAATCAGTAGTTCAGAATGCCTGATTTAAGACAAAGGGCTGATTTTTTGAATGAATAGGTCTTAGATAAAATGTAAGTTATCAAGCTACCTCGTATCTGGAATTTGCTTTAATTTTTAATATCCAAGTCATTAAGAATGAATGTAATAGTAATTGCACATTTTTTGCTTTCAGAACTAGCCATGTCTACCTCTGAAATTTGTTCTCTCCTTTTAGATGAGTAAATAACAAGGTGATGAAATATCATACACTCTCCACTTTCCATCTTAAAGTCTTCTCAAGATCAAATGTGGTATAGCTACATCACATATAAATCTGGATTAATAGTGAGATGAGATTATGTTGTCCAAAATAAAATTATACATAAAACACAGGTGTTTACTAGCATTTGTGTGGTCAGATATACAAATTGGATTGTAGGATAAGCTTCTCCTTTCTCACTTGAGAAAAGTGCAATTAAAAGTAATTTACAGACGTGCAAATGCACAGCTGCTTTCTTCGAACTAAATTTCACAGAAATGCGCTAAATTATAATGGGTTTAAAAGTCACACATTTTAATGGTTTTTAAATTGGATTGGAAGCATCATTACTAGGCTTACTAGATGGAGGAAATTAATACTTATGAATACCTGGGACAATTTCTATTTAGGTGGCAGAACCACTGGAGGACTGGAAATTATAAGCAGAGCAAAACTTACAGCAGGTTTGTGAAAATTGATTATTCAGTGTGTAGACACACTTTATGTACTCTCTGTCTTTATACTATTTGTATTATATTATCCCTGATGATGTGCAAAATTATTCCACTATAGCTGGAAGAAGTGTGTGCATGTGTGTATGTGTGTTCATGAGATGGTGTGCAAGTGTGTGTGTGTGTGTGTGTGTGTGTAAGAAATCTTGTATTTTTTTTTTTTTTTTGCTTAACAATAAGGAAAATATCAAGGGTAAGATATAAGTACATTGGTAAAAGTGGGGAATACTGGTAAACTGTTTTTGTGTATTGTGTTATAAACAATGACTATCAACCTACATTTCTGGGAAATCAACTTCTTTTAATGGGTGCATTTTACCTGGAGCTGCTTACATACTCAATAGTGATAAACCTACCGTTGTTAATGTTATTCCGTCAGGTAGAGACCTGTTATTTACCATGTTTTCCTGGTCTCGAAATAGACTTCTTTTCTTTGGAGCTAGGGATGGCCAAGTTTTTCTAAAACTCTTTGGGAAGGCATGTTGATGGTTGGAGGAGGAAGGGGAAGTGGAAGGTGAGGGATTACACTGGACCAGGGAACAAAAGAGCTTTTACCCTGTGTAAGCTCAGAGATTTATTATAATCTACCCATTACTATTTCAACAATAGTTTGCTTTCCTAAGAGTATTACTAAAAGAATTTCAAAAATTTGACCTTGGAGGTAATTAGAAAGCGGACTCATTTGTTACTAGTCTGCTGATGGAATCCTTTATCCCGTCTACATTTTTTCAAGTGACTGAGCCCTGCTGCTGAAAATATTATACATACCCAGTCATTGAGGCAATTCAGATGCTGTGCAGTTCCCCATAATACCTCATCTCACTGAATCCTTTAACCATCAAAGGTGGGGATATCATCCCCACCATAATAGGAATATTATCCCTATTGTACAGATGGGAAACTCAGAGTACTTAAGGATTTAAGTACTTAAGGATTTTCTCCCAGTTTCAGGGCTACTAAGTGTTGATGTCTGAATTTGAACCTGTGTTAGTAGTGCTTCGAGATTCTACACCATGCTGTTACCCACTGTACTACATATTTAATGTTCTTGACCTAGAGAGTTTTAGGAACATTAATTATAACCTTGTGACTTAAATGTTCTTTTTGAAACAAAAAATAATTAAAATCAGCCATTTGGTGGAGAGTAGTGGGAGACACCGTTTTTTTTTTTTGTTTTTTTGTTTTTGTTTGTTTTAATACAGGGAATACTTCTAATGTACTTTTTAAAGATTTAACTTATTTATTGGAGAGAGAGAGCATGCAAGCATGAGCGCACAGAGGTAGAGGGAGGAACAGACTCCCCACTGCACAGAGAGCCTGACACCTGACACGGGGCTCGATCCCAGGACCCTGAGATCATGACCTGAGCCAAAGGCAGACACTTAACTGACTGAGCCACCCACGCACCCCAGTACTTTTAATATATGAAGTGATTTTAATATTGTTCTAAGTTAAGCAATAGCCAGTGACCACTGAACCGCATTTAGTCATCAGCAGCTTTTCTCCAGGGATAAAAAGAAAACTTGATGATATGTATGGGCAACAAATGCGTTTCTACTGTGAGGCTCTTTGGCACATCCGTGGCTTAAAATATTAAGACCTGTGGAATAACACAGGAGGTGGAAATATCTCAGTCAAGAAATTCCACTAGCTTGCTTTGTTAACATGCATGTTATTAAAACAAAGAGGAGCGAGACTTAAAGAGGCACTGTGGTTCTTCCCGCTGGCCCCTGGTAACCATCTACTGCTCCCAAACAGTGCGCTATTAAGGCATCCCATGGAAGCAAAGACTCAGACTCCTTCCCAAAGTACTTCACTGCTCCGAAGTAGGTGTTTCCCACTGGACAACCAACCAGGTTTCTTCAAAAAACTCATAATTTGTCTATGTCACACGCTGTGCAGAAAGAAACTTGAAATATAGACCAATTGTTGGTAACTGTTTTAAACAGTAGATTTCTAACCTCTGTTGATAGGACTAAAACTTGAAATGGGGATACATACGGGCATGTAATATACTTTTATCAAATTGTTTGTTTTATTTCAATTAAGTTTCATGTAATGCTGTTACCGTGGTTCAAAATATCTTGATGAATCCTGAAAAATTAGGTTCAAAATCACTTTTCCAACACTCAGATATTTGATTCCTTGGCTTTCAGAGCTGCGATCATTGAATGATATTTAACTCCCTTGTTTTTTGCAGGAGGACATGGTCTTGGGAAAAAAATGGCCATTTTTGCTCATGGTAGTAACACTAGCTCCCAGAGGGTTGGCTTTGAATACAGCTCTTCCTTCTAGTTTTGTATTCCTTCCTCTACATAATGATGTCTGAGCCTATAAAGTCATTTATACCCAGCTCACAAATAGTATGTTTTTCTTATTAAAAAAAAAAAAAAACAACAACAAAAAACACTTTAGTGGCATGGAAACCATGAAGGAGGATTTAGCTTTGTTGTTAAGTATAGAGAAGGCTAATCAAAAGTAATATAATTGAATATAAACTTCCCCATGAGTTATTATTTCTGTAAAGCTATATTATTAAAAGTTTTTAGTTTACAGTTTTGTGTATGGTATATATTTTAGGGCACTCTAATCCTTTAATGAGTTTTGTCAAAACGTTCACTGAACATCTTTTCTGAAAAGACTCTGTTGAAGATAGTCCTTTGGATTTTTCTTTCTTTACGAGATTAAAAGTTTTTTTAATTTTTTTAAAGATTTATTTATTTATTTATTTGACAGACAAACATCACAAGTAGGCAGAGAGGCAGGCAGAGAGGGGTGGTGGGAAGCAGGCTCCCCACTGAGCAGAGAGCCTGATGTGGGGCTCGATCCCAGGACCCTGGGATCATGACCTGAGCTGAAGGCAGAGGTTTTAACCCACTGAGCCACCCAGGTGCCCCTAAAAGGTTTTTTTTAATGGAGATATACAACATGTACAATTCTTATGCCTACAGTTGGATGAACGGTTTATATATATGTACTCATATGCATATATACATGTAATCCTTTCACAGATCAGGATATAGACATTTCCAACACTCCAGAAGAATATCTCATGCCCTGTTGATATCTCTCACCATAGATTAGATTTGCCAGTTTTTTAAAATTTTATATAAATAGAATCCCACACCACGTATGCATTTTTCTCTGACTTATGTTACTCCACATTTTGTCCATGTGATTTCCCATTTGCATGTATCAGTAGGTTGTTCATTTTTATTGTGGTTTAATACATTTATGTGAATATGGCACAATTTATTTCTCCATTCTGTACTTTTAGGCGGTTTCCAGTTGCTTGTTTGTTGTTTTTTTCATAATTCTTAAAATATACGTCTGGTACCAAAAAGGTAGTAGTCAGTTTTTCTCACTAACAGATGAAATATGAAAATAGGAGCATTTTAAATAAACCATTAAAAGCAGTACTTGTTTTACGTGATAACAGACTCATGCAGGTTTGAACCATAGGAAGCAAGGACTCAATATTACTGAATTATTCATGGAAATATTTTCTGAAAATGAGATTTAGTATGTTTCATTCTAAGTAGATACTAAAGAAATATCTCTAAAATACTTAAACTTTTGACTTCTATTCCTTTGTTTTTATTATTTATTACACATATGTAACTATAATTATAGGTTGCCCAAATACACATTTTTAAAAAGTCAATTATCAGTTTTTTTTTCTTAAGTTTTCGTAGTTTGCTGAAATGTTCTGGTGTAAAACAAGATAAATTATCTTTGCCAAAGAATAACTTGAAACAATTCTGAACATATTTAACCTCATAATTTCATATACAAGCAAAATAAGATCTAATATTTTGACAATAAGGATAAAGATATTTTTAGAGAGATTTTTCTTACCATTTTCTATGTTATTTCTGACAGGTCCACAGCTCCGATGACTCTGTATTCAAATTTAAGATGACCTACTCCACTAGGAAAATACAAACATTACTAATAAAAATTTAAAAGGTTTTTATTGTAGAAAAAAATAAGATTTAGTTATTTAGAAGTTATTATCCAATTCACCTATTGAGTTATTTATAAGTTTTTATTGAGCGCATCCCCAAGTTCTAATTAATGTATTTATTACATTGGTTATACTGTTAGACAGTCTGGGGTTGTCATCTGGGTATTATTTAAACTTACTAATAAGCAACTGCTTTAAATAACATAAATAACATTGAAGTAGTATATTAAAATGTAGTTTGTAAAGCCCTATCACATGATACGTTAACTGTGAGAAGGAGAAGATCTCATACTCTCCCACCTCAAATAGTGAAATAATAGTACCCTCTAGCTAGTAAAGACTGATCTATGACTTGTATAGGATTTTTTTTCCACTCTAAATCTTTTGTCTTTATTATAAGAAATGACATTTCTGTATATAATGGAACCATCTATGAGAGGTCCAGGGTGAGCAAGTAGCTTACTACAGTTTTCCAAAATCTTTTTTTTTTTTTAAGAGAACTGATTTTATTTGAATTTACTGCACTACAAAATTCCCTTATAATCCAGAAATTCACTAACAATAAATCACAAACAATTTGTTTTACAGGTTTCCTGGGGGTTATATTTTAAAGACATTATAGCCCCTAAAAACAGTAATGTCACTTTCTAGTATTTTTGTTTTTAAATAACTAGTTCAAATTTGGCCAAGGTCAATGGTGCTTGTTATTATTTTTGACAACTATACAATGCCTGATAATGATTCCATTTCTGACACCAGCTGGCAGTAAGCTTCCCTCTCAGATGAATTCATAAATGGCCTGTTCACAATTCAAATGTGTAATGGACACGACAAAATTCCACTGCTGGGCTTCTGCTTAATTAGATGTATTTGCATCTAATAGGAAGAGAAAACCAACTTTCTCCAAGGCTTTTTTCCCCCATAATTTTATCTGACGTTTTAAATGTGATTTTTTTTTTAAATGTATAAATGTCCATAGGTCCCCAAGTAAGCAAACTATTGTGGACATTTTAAAAAATACTAGCTTGTCAGACTACCATGCTATATATCTTTGGGTGACTTCAAAGTATTGTTCCCTTTAACTCAGGATGCCACCTTGTAGCAATTGGCCTTTACTGACCCGTGAAAATGGATGGAGTTATTCTGATCTCACTATGGAGAAGGTCAGGTTCACAGCTTGGGTCTGAGAACACAGAAGGAATTACCTTAGAGGAAGAAGCTGATTTTGGAAAAAGCAAATGTTTATTTACATTGAGTTCATCAGATATAGGTAGAGATCAGGAAGGAAACAACTACAGAATTACTTCAGGATATTTTTAAAGTGTCTCCACTTAGGTATCTTTGTCTAAATATGTTAACTTCATGGCCATTTCCTCATGAAGAATGCACTGAACTTCTCAAGAGAAGTTCTGAGTTTTTTTTCACTCCTCAGTTAACACATACCTGGTTTTCTTGCTGTGATATCAAAGCCATTTTATCTTGAAGATTATATAGTACTTAGTTCATCAACCCTTATTTCTGCTTTCTTACAATTCTCTTTCTTTTAATATATCTGCTGCAATATGGTCATCAGAAATAAGTATTATAATTCACTAGTTAGGCAAGACTAGCATGACTAGCAGAGATACGGGTAAAAAGTATTAGAATATAATACATGTATTTATTAGTGTAGTGTTACATATTAATACAATATAAATATATATATGTGTGTGTGTGTGTATATATATATATATATATATATATATATACTTATACCTACACCTACCTACATATATATATTTACTAAGATAAAGTTAATCCCTGGAAATTATTTTATGCTTAGGAATTTCTATCTGGGATAGTCTAAATCTCAGGTTATTTTTGGTGGGTATACAAAGATCTGGAGAAAACAATAATAAGTATGACTTTTTATTAGTAGTAATTTATTCTGAAACATATATTCTGAAAACACTTATTCATTTGTTAGTTTGTTATAGGACAAGAAGCAGCATATTAATAGGTAAACATTTTTTCCCAGTATTATCATTTTTTTTTGTTAAGGGAACATGAATTTATATTTAATTATGATGCACAACAGAAAGAGCTAAATGAGCTAAATATGTTTTTATTTTGTTTAGACTTTATGTGAAATGATGAAGGACAAAAATTTCTAACCAATTATAACATGTTTCTGATGTACAGAATTTACTGTCTATAGTAGCTATTTTGCTATAATCATAGTTATGAAAATAATTTATCAGTAAGTTTTCTTTTGAAGGGAGGATTGGGTGGTATATGATATTTCTTTAAATTTTTCCTTGTTTATAAGAAATGCTAGCCTACAGGAAACTAAAAGGCAATTCTAGCTAATATGGGCCACAGTGATATCGAAACCCAGTAAGAAAATTACCATATGTGGAAGATTATTCTCTTGCCATCTCAGAATTATTTATTCTATATTCTCTGTAGGCCCTGATGCCTACTGATAGGAAAGAATATTCCATTCTGATGCATGACTAATTTGTCATTGGAGTTGTGTTAAAAATTAGATGAAATTTAAGCTAGAAAGGATTAGATATAGATTATCCTATTACATTACTTGTTTTGATTACAAAATAAAACCAAATAGTCTTTCAAAAGGAAACATTGCAAATTAATTGATAGGCCTTTTACCCTATGTTCCTCCAGCCTTTGATGGGTGCTAGTTACTGGGCAAGTGATTCAGGCGAAGAGAAGATGAACAAAGGACATGTGATATCCGTAGACTATGTTAATGCCTACCTTTTCCCTGGATTAATAAAAATCAATCTGTAATCAGAGTAGTTATCAGCTGACAACCTTCCTGCAATGAATACACATGTCCATACCCTTATTTAGGACACCTTTGTGTGTATTTCCATTTCCATGAAGATTATAAACTTCGTTGGGAATATTAAACAGTAATGAGCTAGACTGTGAAAAATAGAAAAAAAGGCTAAGGTAGGTTAAGTGAGCTAGTAGGTTTCTTTTGTTTTGTTTTTATCATTTGCTGTACTTAAAAGAAAAAAATAAATCAAAGCCAGCAAAAATTTCTTTGAGCAACTTTCTATGAAAAATGAACATTTAATTGCCACATGAGCCTGCTGAAAAAGGTAATTGAATTCAACAAAGGCATTAAATGGTGTTCTGTGTGAAACCTACCCTGATAATGTATCTGGCATCGTTTCTCTACCTGTTGCAGAACTGACATATAATAAATGCTTAATAAATACATGTTGAACCTGTAAATGAGTGATCTTAATAAAATGAATATTTGTATCTCAAACTGAGTTTCCCTTTCTCAACACTGCTCATATTTTTAAAGACTAGAAAATTCTAAAAGCTGCGTGTGGAGTTCTTATCTTTTGATGATTCAGTTACTTTGCAAAGGAATAACATCTGGTTGAAGCTTAAATATTCTGAAAAATCACTCTGATTCTCATTTTGTAATATCAGCCAATGAAATTGACAATTTCTGAGGATCTATTTGTGAAGGAACTTAGAATCCTTGTAGCTATATCTGGTTCCACAAAAGAAGGAAGACTGTCACCAACGATTTAAAAATTTAGATTATAGGGGCGCCTGGGTGGCTCAGTGGGTTAAGCCGCTGCCTTCGGCTCAGGTCATGATCTCAGGGTCCTGGGATCGAGTCCCGCATCGGGCTCTCTGCTCAGCAGGGAGCCTGCTTCCCTCTCTCTCTCTGCCTGCCTCTCTGTCTACTTATGATCTCTCTCTGTCAAATAAATAAATAAAATCTTTGAAAAAAAAATAAAAATTTAGATTATAATACAATTTAAAAGTCAATTAATAAGGATGCCTGGGTGGGCCGGTCAGTTAAGTGTTCAACTCTTGGTTTTTGGCTCAGGTCATGATCTCAAAGTCCTGGGATTGAGTACTATGTAAGGTTTCTTGATTGGCATGGAGTTTACCTGTCCCTCCCCACTTCTACTTCTCCCCCTTCTCACTCTCTTTCTCTCTCAAAAGAAGAGATAGAGAGACAAATCAAGAAACAAACTCTTAACTATACAGAGCAACTGATGGTCACCAGAGTGAAGCTGGGTGGGGGAGAAGGAGGGAAATAGATGATGGGATTAAAGAGCACCCTTACCACTATGAGCACTGAGTAATGTACAGAATTGTTGAACTGCTCACTGTCTTGTGTACCTGAACCTAATTTAACACTCTGTGCTATGTTGCAATTAAAATAAAAACTAAAAAGTAAAAAACAAAAACAAAAAATAAAATCTTCAAAACAATCAGTCAATAACTGAGACATAAAGACTGTGCCATCCTATTTGTGGCCTATTATATATATCATAGTTAAAATATGATTTTGTTAAATGATTTTGCCCAACTTTAGGCTAACATGAGTATTCTGAGTACGAATAAGATAGGCTAGGCTAAGCCTTGATGTTTGGTAGTTTAAGTGTATTAAATGCATTTTCAATTTATGATATTACTGGGATATAACTCTATCGTAAGTCAAGGAAGATTTAGGGGTATAGAAGAAGGTATGATGATTGAAGTATTTCACTGTATATATTACTAACACAGATATAAAACCCATGACTCCTTCTCTCCTCCCCCAAAAAGAAAGAAATTGAAAAAAATTGGGGAAAACAGTCTTTTTAGAAAATAAGACTCCCCCCCCCCTTGGAGTCTATATGGGCTTCTGAAATAGTAGAGTATTTAAAGTATGGATACCAGAGTCAGATTGCTTAGGTTCAAATCCTACCTCTGCCATTTGCTAGTTATAAAAAGCGCCTTCTTTACGTTACTCTTCTTACCTGAAAATTGGTGAGAATCACAAAACTGGTTTAATAGTATTTGTTTAATAAAAAATAATATCCTCACTTCCAATCAAATGAAGATGTTTAGAAGTTAATGTGCATGTGGGAGTGGATATGAGTGAAATGGGAGAGGAAGCATGTTCTTTTGAGATGTTACTCTTTGGTAATATAATGTCACTGAAAGAGGCATCAAAGTATCTAATGTCTTGTCATCATGGAGGTCAAAACAGAACAGAGTGGCAAGTTTCTAACAATATTGGAAAACAGTAACGATTTCCTGCTTCATTTTTTTAATCAACATTAACTGGAGGGTATGCCAGCCTTATCTTCCATTTATGTTTTCTTTTGAAATATTTCTTCAAGGAACCATAAGCACATTAATTAAACCAGGGTAAAACTTCAAAGGATCCATTTCACTTCTCATAGTATAAGTACACATAAGAAAAAGCAATTAATTTAAAATCCAAGTTTCATGTATTTCCAGCTTTCCAGTTGAGAGATGATGAAATATACATTCTCAACTCCTCTATTTCTTTATGGAATCAATTGTCACTTTCTCTTAGTCTTCTTTTCTGAAGTAACTGGTTATTTTGATTACTGTCAAAAGGCTGGATGCTGTTCACAACTATCTTCTTTCTCCTTCTGATGCTAATTCTATTGTTTAGTAAATTAAGGGAAAGGAACACCAGATGAAACCTGGTATAATTTTTGAAGTTTGGAAAGGAAATCAGTATTTAGCTTAATTATTGTCTTTTATGTCTAGGGCTGAATATTTACATTTGGAACAACCCTTGAGCTTAATTCAGCTGTTTAGACATGAAGTAGAGTTCCAAGTCAAGTTAAACAATTTTTCATTAAGATATGTTAGTGTCAGTGTATCTTGCCTTGCTTAAAAATATTTTTCTACTATATGTTTTCATCTGTTTAATGTTTTAAAAATTTAATGTTTCCAATGTGGAAAATCTTATTGCCTATAATCCAGTCTCTTTATACATAGTCCAAAAGGTCAATTTTAATAGTGGAATAGACCTTTTCCAGATGAGTAGTCATTAGGGGGGAGCACAGTATCTAATCTATGCTGATCAAATCTAAATTTTTCCATAGTGCGATCTCTTGTATCACAGAGACTCAAGCCCCCATGCTTCTGTTCTCTCAAATTTTGACAAAAATATTGACACTGCTGGTGTGATAATTTTGTTTTTGCCTTTAAGTTCTAGCTAAAGACACAAATCAGAAACAAATTGACTGAAAGTAAAAATTAAAAAAAAAAAGAGTGGATACTTTGGGAAAAGAATGATTCTGGTGGTGGTAGTTTAGATTAATGCAACCAGGTTTCAGAAACTAGAAGGTTGAATTACAACAAAGGATGTCCAGAATCTTGAATGCAGTAAAACAAACATAGGGCAGAGGGACTTGCATATGGTCTGGGTGTTGCCTGATTTAAAAAAAAAAAAAAAAAAGAGAAAAAGAAAAAGAAAGAAAAGAAAGAAAAATATCCATCAGCTCATCTAGTGATTCCTGAAAGCAGCTATATGTTCTCCATCCAAAGTAATGAGGGATTGAAATCATCTGTCACTTTCCTCTCCATTTCCTTCTCATAACAATATTGAACTATTACTCCTAAGAAAATTCAATTTCTGGTCACACAGATATAAGGTCATTTCCCAGACAGACTGCCACTGTGCTAGTCCATCCTGCACATCAGAGCTGGCATAGTGCAGCAATTTTCCAACTGATCTCCAAATTTTTATTCCTTCAATTATATTATGTACTCTTTCCCTTTTGTTTGAAGTTTCTTTCAAAAATTAAGATTGCATCTCTACTTTTGTAGGATCCTTATAATGATCCTGTTGCCTGATGTTTGTGTGCTCCCAAACAACTTGCAAATAGAAAAGCCATTAGCAGATTATGAATACTAAATTGATCCTGGAAAGAAACTTTCTCTAAGGAAATATTGCTTGATGTTGTTTTGTAAGTTATAGTAAATACATGAGGCACTTAAGATGGCTCCACAGAAAGTTTGCAGAAAGATTCTGGAAGATCTCAGGAGATATAGAGAAATAGGTGAGGAATAAATTTGAGAGAGTAAAGAGTTGACCTTCTGCAGGGCAGACCCATTATATAGAATTTAATGTTTCCTAACTGACCTTAGTGAATATTTATCTTTATCTAGATTTTGAAAAAAATTCTGTCTTTTAAAAAATGATTACCACAAATTTTTTTTTATTTTTTATTTTTTAATTTTTTATTTTAAATTAAAAATTTAACTTTTAATTTTTTTAAAATATGATTACCACAATTAACAGAAAACATCATTCAATAAAAATTCAAAATTCAAAATAGAAATTCAAAAGAAAACAACATTCAATAAAGAAAACAATATTCAATCTCCAATAAGAGCTCTGTGTATAAACCATGAATTAGGCCTCCATGGTCACTCATCCCTTAACTAAAAACATAGCTTTTAAAATTTCAGAAATTCTCTTCAGAGTCAACCTCTATAAGCTTAGAAATGTGTACTTAAAGGTGGAAAAGAATGACAAACTAATTTTGTTTACTTACTAAAACATACAAAGTGTATGTCGTGGTTTTGAAAGTATATTTATCTTTTGAAGAAGAGCCTTATAAATAAGGAAATAAAATTTTTGTTTTAATAACTATTTTCTAGAAATCATCTATTCTGTGAAGAAATTCTCATTTCTAAATTGTCTTAGTATCAATAACTACCATGTAACGTGGTATTTATTATTTCAACTCACTATTTAAATAACACCCAGAATCTTTTTAAAGAAATTTTAACAAATAAATTGAATTTGTTTTGAAAGTACTTTTGCAGATACCCTTGATGAAATATTGATGATAATGAATTTAAAATGAAAATGTAAAATGAAGAAAACAGAGAAAGGAATGTCCACAGTATTAAACACCTATAAAAATCCCTATCTTAACTTTCTTGCTGCCTTACCATCCCGGACTATCCTGTTTGTATACTAAAATGCTCAATATAGTTTTTAGGCTATTAGGGGAAAATATTTTTCCTCAGAAATTATACTTGCTTCAAACAAAAATCATAATAATAATTTCAGTAAGAACTAGTTTGATTAATGCCAAATTTCTATATCATTGTCAAAATGATGCCATTTCCTCCTACATGTTGGTTGCATGTGATTTTTTTTGAGAACCATACAAATTGTTTTATCTACCTTTGATTGTTGAAAGCTTCTTCTGTCCAAATGCAGTTGAAGTGATATGTGAAAACAGGATAATTTGAAAGCTCTATGTTAGACCTAAAAGCTGTGTATTTAATGATATGATCAATTTCATCTTGGTAAATGTCACCTGAAAATGGAGATTTTAGTATTTAAGCATTGTCACTTGAACCTAGAGGAGATATTTTTCTTATCTGCTTTGATGATAGTTTATCCATTTCCTTCAAAAACAAGAACTCTTTAGGATGCCTATTTTTATTTTTATTTTTAAAGATTTTATTTATTTATTTGACAGACAGAGATCACAAGTAGGCAGAGAGGCAGGTGGAGAGAGAGGAGGAAGCAGGCTCCCCACCAAGCAGAGAGCCAGATGCGGGCGGATCCCAGGACTCTGAGATCTTGACCTGAGCTGAAGGCAAAGGCTTTAACCCACTGAGCCACCCAGGCACCCCTAGGATGTCTGTTTTTAAAAATGTCACCACAACTTCATATACCAAAGTAAATATTAGCTTAATTAAGTATCAGATCTTGAGCTGGGTTAATAGTAGATGTAGTGTAGTGGTTACATATATTTTATTGTGGAAGTTAAGCATATGCACCAATATATAGCTTCTTTTTTAAAAAAATCAAAAATCTGCTTTCACACGAAGTATTAATTGAGCAAAAGAATGATAAAAATACATACTTGGAAGGACTGGGAATTGGCCAAACACAGTCTATTCTTTGCCCCACAGGTGGCAATGGGAAAATTGCCCAATATTCAGCCAGGTTTCCTGCTTTCTAATGAATTCTGATGACTTTCTTTATTTAAGTTTGGTAAATGATTTCAGAGAGCTGCCTTAAGATACCCACTTAGCTGCCCAATGCTTTGCCCTAAATGACAAATCATCTCATAGATCTACATTAATGTGTTGCAGAAAGGGAAGTGGATTGGTTGGGGATTTACATGGGGAAAAGTCATTTCTGAAGATGTGATTTTTTATAAAAAAAAATTTTTTTTGACTATGCGCCCCCCCCCCCGTTTAAGTATCTCCAAGGTAAAGATTATTCCTTATTTCTGAATATCCAGAATCTTCTATGTAAAAGGTGTTTTCCTCATCAATGTTTATAGAATACAATTTGACATTTAGAGCAAGAATGAGCCTTTCGGTCGTTGTTGCCTATAGAGTTAAGGTAAAGCTCATGGGATAAGTCTTGTTTTATTTTTGGTTTTGGTTTTCGTTTGTTTGTTGGTTGGTGTTTGGTTTTTGGGTGAATTGTGGTATAGTGGAAAAACAACAAGGGGGCAAACAAGAGAGTAAAGGTAAGGAGGACAAGAATTAGAGAAAAGCTGCTATGTTCATCTATTGCTTCCATTTCAGCTTAGAGGTTAGTGCCACCCTCCGTAGCATATGATTCAATTAGTGTGAAACTCACCAACTTTTCTTAAAATTATAAATTTGCATATACTGTCTACATCATGAAAAATCCTTCCCTTCTTTTCTACCTGAAAAATGTCTGCTGGTCTCCCAACACCCTGACATCTCTTTTAAAAATTCTTCTCTAACTCCCCCAGGCAGTTGATGGTTCTTTTCTTGGATGGGATATATCTCCATCACAATGCTTTCACATTGCCTTACAAACATTCATTTATGTCTATGTGTGCTCTCAGACTAAACTCTCAGCTCCTTACAGCTGGGACTATAGCTGACTCATTTCTGTATCCTCGCCTTCCTCCCCTCCTATTATGCCTTTCCTAGTTACATTGATGAAAGGCTAATTGATCTAAGAATTAAACCAGACTTTTGGAATAATATATAATGAGATGATATATGATCTCAAGCAGTAGTTTATGTTCTCGGGGCCTTGTTTTTGCCCTAAAAGTAAATGATAAAGGAAAAAAAAAAAAAAAAAGAAGAAAAAACAACAGTAGGGCAGGAAACTTTGGAAGGAAACAAGATTTGCTTGAAAAGTATGAATTTGAAAAACTTGAATAAAATATCTAGAGTAGTATGAATGTTGTATTAAGAGAAATTGGGGTTATAAATAATGTTTTCCATAGTTTGTCAGTTTTTTCTAGATAGTACAATATTAAAGTAGAATAATCATTACATTATAAATGTACATTAAATAAATGAATGAATGGATGAAGCCCAGAGACGTTAAGTGACATGCTCAAGTCACATCTCTTAGTATCAATGCTAGGGCTAGAGCCCAGATCACAATGTCAAGTTAAAAGTAAAATCTTCGCTTTTAAAAGGGTATGATTTTTAAAAATATTTTTTATTTTCAAATAATTTTAGACTTACAGAAATGTTGCAAAAATGACACAGAGAATACACGTATATACCCTTCACTCCATTTCCCCTAATGTTAATAATCTCCACAACTTAATATAACTATCAAACCTAGGAAATTAGAATCAAATTCAAGATTCCACATTACCTTTTATTGTTGGGTCTCTATTTTATAGTTTCTCAGTCTTAACTTTTCTTTTATGAGTTTGACACTTCCAGGAGGATTGGTCAGTTATTTTATAGACTGTCCTTCAATCTGCGTTTGTCTGATGTTTTCTCATGAGGTTGTACATTTAGGGCAAGAATAAGTGATATGTCCTCAGTGATATGCATCATGTCAGGAATAGATGATAATCACATATCTTTTTATTGATGGTTTTAACCTTCATCTTTTGAAGAAGGTGCCATGGCTCAGGTTTTTCCAATATAAGTTTTTTGTCTTTCCTTTCATAATTAATATATACCTTGGAAAAGATACTTTTAGACTAAACAGATAACCTGTTTTTCTTTAATCTTTTGCCCACTGATTTTAATATTTATTGGTAGATCTTGCTGGTAAAAATTATTACTGTGTTTGCCTAATAAGATTTTGTATGTCCCTCATTCCTCCCACATTTATTAATTGGAATTCTTTTGAACAAGATATGTCTTTTATCCCCTTTGTTTGCTTGTTCAGTTACATATTTATATTAGTGTGGACATAGGGGTATTGATTTATTTTAGGGGTTATAAATCAATGATATCATTACATATTTTGCTCAAATTCTTCCAGCTTTGACTATTGGGAATTTTTTTCAGGCTGGCTTCAATTCTTTTTGACATGCCCCATTTCTTTTTTGGATGCTTTCTTATTTTTTGATAATACAAGATAATCTAGATTGCCTTGTTTTTCCTGCTCATCCCGGAAATAAGCTATGAGTCCAAGGAGTTTTTGTTCCTTTGATTGGAGAATGGTATTTAGAACTCAGGATCTGGGTGCTAGATATGCTTGTTGCTAATGGGGCTTTATTGCTGGGGAATGTATGTAAGTACACTAATCTGTGTGTGGATATTCATCCGTATTTATTTCTGTGTCTGTATAAATGTATGAACAATTATGAATTTACACTGATATCTCTGATTTTAACCTAATAGAGTACATTGCCGCCTCCAACTTTCCCCTGTTTGTAACATTTTTCTCCAACAGTGAAAAATTTGCCTCATGTTATCTGAAATATATTTACTTATATGTTCAGTTCTGGTGCACACATCAAGTAGCTACAAAGTTGACAAACCTTAACCCAGTGAGAAATTGATTACTCACAGTGAAATAATTGAGTACCATTCTTTTCACCTCATAGTATTTCACAGTGGTTTTTCACAAAGTTTTGTTGTTTCATTATTTTGTTCTCCCTCTTACTCAATATGGTTATGTTATTCATTTATGACTTAACTAGGTTTACTTGTTAGTCATGTTCACCTCCTATACTGGATTATTTTAATTTTTCATTAATTTTAAAAAGTTTTATTTTTCATTAATTTGGGTGGGAGAATGTGAAAATTACTGTAGTCCAAACTCAGTTCACAGAGAGCATCCTTGTTCTTTTATAGGACTGCATAGTACTCTGCTGTATCGCTCTAACATAATATTTTCAACGACTTTCTTGTGCATGAGCATTAGGTCGTTTCCAGTTTTTACAATTAAAAACAAGGCTACAATGAATAACATTATGTATTCTTATTTTCCCATTGTTGGGGCTGTCATCAGGGTAGAGTCCTAGAAATTGGATTGCTGAATCAGGAAGTAATTCCATATGTAGTTTTGTTTAGAATTGCCCATTTTATCTCCCAAGGGTTCGGCCAATTTTCACTCTTAAACGAGGAATAAATGGGAGTACCTGTTTCCCTGCAACCTCATGAACAGAATGTGATGTCACCAATTTTTGCTCATCCGAGAGCTAAGAAATGATGTCTTAGGTGTTTTAACTTGCACTGTAATGATTATGACTACCTTCAAATATTTTCATGTATTTAGGGATTTTCTTGTTTTAAATTTTTGTGTGAAAATTGTTGATTCAAATGTTTTTCTACCTTTTATGTTTTTGGTGTTTGTTCATTCGTATTTAGGAGTTCTTGATATATTGTGGATATTGGTCCTTTGTCTGTGGTTTCTATCATATTTTCTTTTGTGTTTTTTTTTTTTTCAGTTATATTTTGACTTTGCAGATTTTCTCTGCATATTATTAGACTTTTTTATTTGTTCATATTTATCAATCTTTTTTTCTTCTAGTTTTATTGGAATATAACTGATATATAACACTTTGTAAGTTTAAAATGATACTATGACTTAACATACATATATTGTGAAATGCTTACCACAGTAAGTTTAATTAACATCCATAGTTACAAATTTTTTTTTTCCTTGTGATGAGAACCTTTAGGATCCTTCCTTTTACTACTTCTGTATTTTGATTCATATTTAGAAAACCTCTTCCTAATCCTCAACTAAAACAGATATTCATTCATGTTTTCCTCTCGTAGTTTCACTTTTAAATTTAGGTCTCTAATTTATTTAGCTTTTATTTTGATGTATACAATGAGATGTGAATCTAATTTTAACTATTTCCAAATGGCTACTTAGTTGTTCCAGGACCATTTATTAGAAGTTTATATTCCAGTGATTTGAAATACCACTTTTAACGTGTACCAAATTGTGGATTGTTGCATTTCATTTTTCTGGATTATTTATCTGTTTAAGTACCTAAGCCCAATGTGGGGCTCCATCCCAGGACCCTGAGATCATGACCTGAGCTGAAGGCAGAGGCTCAACGCACTGAGCCACCCAGGTGCCCCTTCTTAGCATATTTTAATTTTTAGTATGGCTAGTCCCCATTAGTTTTCCTGGCTATTGTTTTATGTTTGCTTTTAAAATGAATTTTAGTGTCCACTTATCTAACTCCACAAAATAGCTTGTGCATGTTTTTATTAGGATTTCATTGAGTTTATAATTTAAGTTAGGGAGAGCTACATCTTTATAATGTTGAGTTTTCTGAGTCAAGAACAGGATATGTCTTTCCATTTGTCCAAGTCTGTTTTTATATCTTTAAAAATAATTTTTTAAAAATGTAAGTATTTTGGGGCGCCTGGGTGGCTCAGTGGGTTAAAGCCTCTGCCTTGGGCTCAGGTCATGATCTCAGGGTCCTTGATCAAGCCCCAAATCAGGCTCTCTGCTCAGCAGGGAGCCTGCCTCCCTTCCTCTCTCTCTGCCTGCCTCTCTGCCTACTTGTGATCTCTGCCTGTCAAATAAATAAATAAAATCTTTAAAAAATTTTTTAAATATTTCACATTTCTCATTTAATCAAGTCCTAAGTATTTAATCTCCTTCATTGTTCTTGTAAATGGGTTTTTGCTTTTGGCATCTTAGGGCATTTTTGTATGTTAATGTTAAACTATATTTACTGGATTCTTTGAGGTAGCTTTATCGTTGATTCTCTGAGGTTTTCTTGGTATGTTATCATATTATCTACCAATGTAGTTTTGCTTCCTCTTCTTTCTTGTGCCACTAATTGATTTCTGTCATCTAATTGCATTGGGTAATATCTTTAGTACATTGTTGAGTAGCAGCATAAATACTGGGCATGCTTACTTTGTTCCCAGTTTTACCAGAGATGCTTCTACTGTCCTCATTAAAGAAGATGTTGGCTTTTTGAGATGTATATACGTAAAGTATCCCTCAATTCCTAATTTCTTGTTGTTTACTTAGTAATGAAAGGGCATTTAATTTTTTCAAAGGCTTTTTCAGCATCTATGGAGGCAATCCTAATTTTTCCACCTTAATATAGCATCATATGTGATAGTAATAAATTTGTATATATTTAAATGATTACATATCTCTGGAATAAAGCCTATTTGGTCATAGTGCATTATTTTCTTAATATGGCATTGGATCCTATTTGTTAATATTTTGTTTATGTTCTTGAATTATGAGTGCTTTTTTTTGTTCATTTGTAGGGTCCGTATTTCATTAGATGATATTTTTTCACTCATTTCATAAAAGGAAATATGAATTTTTAATTCTTTTTCAATGTACTGGAATAATTTCTAGAGAGTTTAGATTATGTGGTCATAGAAAGTGGACAAATATATGTGTATACTTTATATATTATATATAAATATATGAATATATTTATAAATATACATTAAATATAAATATCTATCTACCTATATAGATAGATATTTATATGTATATATATATAGATATATATGCAGACATATATATCTATATTTGTATAGATAGATAGATAGATATCCCCTGTGAAACCATCAGGGCTTGGTGCTTTTTGTGGAGAAATTCCTAGATAACTTTCTAGGGTTTTCTTCTATGGAAACTGTCCTGTTTAAGATTTATAATTCAAATAGAGTTAATTTGGCAATATCTATTTAATTTTTCAAATTCGTTTAGAGTTCTGCAAAGCAGTTATGTGTGTGTGTGTGTGTGTGTGTGTGTGTGCATGCACAAGTGTGCCTGTTTTAACTTCTTTGATTTCAGTGGCTTTTCTCCCTTTTGTTATTTTTTTATTTTGCATCCTTTTCTTACTATAATTTCTCACTGCTTTTTCTTGATCAGGTTAGCCAGTGCTTTTTTTTCTTTTGTTATTAAAAAATAATAATATGATTTTAATTAGACCTACTGTTTTTTATTATCTTATTCTCTGATAGTTTTTTTTCTTTTATCATTTACATCCTTATGATACTTCATTTTAAATTATATCATTTTAATTTACAAATTCCTCTTTAACTGATGATATTTAATAAAAACATTTTTTTAAATATCCAAGTAGAAAGGTCTTTCTTGTTTTTTAAATATATATAATTTCTTATTTTATTGCCTTGCAATTATGGAATATTATTCATAATAATTTACTTTATGGAAGTTACTGATATTTTCTTTGCAATTTGTTATGTGAAAAATTTTGGTGAACATTCTATAGGTACCTGAGAAAAAAATGTATTCTATATTCTTAGGAGTAGATTTCAATGTATAGTCATTAGATATACTCTCTTGGTTATGTTGGCTAGATCCTCTATCTTCTTTCTTATTTTTGTTCACTTATTCTGGCTAGCTTTAAGAGTAACATTTTTTTTCTCTTCTCACATGTCTTGTGGATTTTGCTTCATAAATGCAGTGTTATTATTTCATTATGCTCTTTCCAGCTATCTGACTCCATGGATGACTCATAAATCTTTCTGATTTAATAAAAGGGTTAGGATGCATTGGAGTTACCTTATTTTTTTGCAAAAAAATGTAAAGTCCTAGCAATTCTTTAGTACATAAATCCCCTTGACAGAATTCAAAACAGATCTATTCTACCTTAAAATGAATTCTATACCAATTCTATACTGGGGAGTACTAGGATAATTGTCTTTGTATATTATTATGAAACACTTTGTCTCAAAAATAGGGTTTTGTTTTGTTTTGTTTTTGTTTAAGTTAGCTCAGTGGTTCCCAGTCCCGGCTGTGGGTCATATTAAGAGCTTACCATGAAGATGCCTAGGACTTAGCACTGAAATTTTGGTTCAGTATTTCTGGATGTGGCCTGAGAACCCACAAGTAGAAAATCTGGAACTACATAGGGAAACCACTGATGTAGTCCTCTACTTTTACAAGTGTTCCTATTAATCAATGTTTAATTCCTTGCCTAATCACTTTGAAGTTCAGTTTTGCTCAAATCTATTATACTGCTTTGCTGGATGATGTCCCACTTCTTGACCTTTGGTATTTTGACTTGATGATCATGATAAATAGTCAACCATTCAAAACATACTTAGAAAATAGGCAATAAAAAATCAGAGGAAAAATATCAAAATTTCTTTAAATCTATCACCCTTATCTTCTATTAGCATCTCCACTAACAGCTATAAATAAAGCTGAAGGATGTGATTGTTTAACAGATTTGTTCACAATAATAAAAAAAAAACTTTATATACTGTAAGTATCTGGGCACTTAGTAAAGACAGTGATAGGAAAAATGCAAAGAAGAAACATGAAAAGAGATTGTTTGGAAAATTGGACAACAGAACTATAATCATTGAGCCCATTCAGGCTACAGAAATATTAATTACAAGTCAAGCTCTAATTGTTTGGAGTTTCCCTAAACTTCAAAACAACTAACATCACTTCATGTCAGGTGGGGCAATATGCAGAAAACTCATCTTCTTCTCCTCCCCCTCCCCCTCCCTCTCCCCTCCTCCTCCACCTCCTCCTTCTTTTTGGTTTCCTTTTTTAAATTTAAATTCAATCAATTAACATATAATGTATTATTAGTTTCAGAGGTAGAGTTCAGTGATTCATCAGTTGCATAGAACACCCAGTGCTCATTCTATCAAATACCCTGGAAAAATCTTTGTTCTGAGTTTTTAGTTGTTTTGTTAAAGCCTCAGGCTCAGTTTCTACCCAGCCTAGGTGACAAAATTGTTAGGCCAAAGTCTCATCCAAACTGGCAAATGAGAAGTTTCCCATCCCCACAATTCTCCACAAATTACAAAGGAAAATAATAGGTAATATTACTGTGTGTATTGTATTTGGCTGGTAGTTTCTCTATTGAGCTGGTAGGTGAATTATTTATCATCTTCTTCGATTGCAAACTAGATGCAGTGTAGTAATTCAGAGGTTATTCGTGTATCCTTTAAGATTGATACTGTGTGTTTGCACATTGCACATTGACATTCATTTTTGCAAAATTATTCTGGTGTAGCTAAGGTGGAAGGCTGAAAGTGTTGGTCTTATTTTTTCAGTGGTGAAATAGAGACAGAGAGTTAGGGAATGTTCTGCCTCAGGCTATCATAGTGAATCTCTGAGATGACTAGAGGCTGGAAAAGATATTCAAATCTGTCTTCATTTTGCAGGCCAAGATTTCTCTACAAAACTAATTTTCCATTTAGATACAAATATAACCTTTGATTTCCCTTCATAATGTGTATAAACACATAGAGCCTCCTTTGTCCTGATTTTAGAGTTTCTCACCTTCTGCCATTGGAGGCAAAGCAAAAGTCAGGAGAATTAGACTAATCTGAAAAATGACCAAATTATTATTGCCCTGGAGCAGGGCACAGTTGGAGTTTATCAGTGAGTCATTTCATAGCCTTGATAATGTTTCTATCTCTTAAATCTATCCTCTGATAATATGCTTATATCTTCCAAATGAACTTTCTAGAAGAATTATGGGCAAAATTGTTCTTATTGAATGGCGACACCTTAATTCATTGAAGATAAAGCAAACTTTGTCAGTTTCTACTCCAAATCAGAAGATTAAAAAAAATCCAAAGAGATTCATACATAACAGATGTCAATATTAAACAAAGAAATCACTATAAGATCTTTCCATCTTTTGAAATAAAATGAAATGTCCAACCACTATTTTATTACAGTTCCTTACTATAAATAAAACTAAAGGAGAATCAATAAAATTATTTCACTTAAGAGGTAATCATGCATCTCCATAAATATTTAAGTATCAAATTGAAGTACAGATGTTTTGCTATTCAACAGATGCCTGATCAACAGTGACATATGCAACAGTGACAGAGATATATGCAAACAAAAAAGGAATGTATTTCAGAGTTTTGAATGTGTCAAAAATGCCCTGCTATATTGCTCAGTAGTTTTAACCAGTGGACCATCATTTGCATGCATATTGATTTGAGGCGAGATCATTGTTATCAGATCCTGATTCAAAGGAAATAGACATTGCAGTTATATAATACTATATACATTTTTAACAATATTTAAAGGACAGATTGTTTTGAGCATTGTACTTGGTGTAAAGGCCCGGCCATGGTAACTTATATGCCTGGTATCCTTTTAGAAACAAACATTGGAGGCAGGAAGATACTGAATAAGATCTTAAGCAACTTTGGAACTAAATTTGACCATGTAAGAATTATTTTTGAAACGTTCACTTGGTGAATAGATGTTCCAAATTTATAGTAAGTAGTGTCGATTAGGGAGGTAGTTTCAGGGTTTTGTTTTGTTTTCTACTAGAAGAGCACAGGAAAATTGGAGTGAGTTTAAGTTCTGCTGTGATCATACTTAATTAGTTCAATGAGTGTACTAATGCTAGGAATAATAATGTAACAGCTACCATGTATTCAGCATACCAGGTATGTCACTATTCACTTTACCTTGATTCTGGCATTTAAAAATCACAGCTGCTATGATGTTGAACATTTTTTGTAAGTAGACGCCTCTCAGAAAAATTAGGTAACTCCTCCAATGTTAAATTAGTCCATAATTTGTACTCATTTCTACAAATGTCTTCTCTCCTTGGCTAAGCTCAGTCTTGGAAAAACTGCCTTGATCGTGCAATGCAATCATGATATAATGTAACAAATGAGAGTAATACTAACTTTACTGTTTGGGCTCTCTGAGTAACAGTGGGGATGTTATGCTCTATTGGTGACTTCATTTGACCTTGGATGTAACTGGGTCCAGTGTAACTGTGAGCCACTTTGTAATGGACTTAGATTGTATCTGGTGTTTCTACTTAATTGCGTTGAACAGGACTGTATAGTTGACAAGACTTACAGTGGTATGTCTATAAATGTAATGTTACAGATGATGTCATATGTAACACATGAGTCAATTAGTTGAGGAACAGTGACTGTAAGCGTTCCTCATTGCTTTTCATTTAAAGTGTTTCATAAGAAAAACTTTTGTATTCCATGAAGTGGTGATGGGGAGTATATGGAGTACAGTATTTTTTCCTAATGGGAACTTATGAGACATTCACATTATATAAAAACAACATAAAATTCAGTAAAAATACCACCTACTCTGCATTTCCATATACATGAATATTTTTGTCCAATATTCTCTTTTTGTCAAATCACACCACAGGAAAGTCTGAATATTCATTGAACTAAGTATGTGTTAATGTGGTTCCTGGTTTCTACTTTTCATGCTAACTCAAGTTTTTCAGAACAGATTACAATTTTAAAGTCCCTAGCTCAAAGCTTTCATTTAAAATAATTTTATAAGTCCCAAACTTATTGAGTAACAACTCTGGGCCAAACACCTTGCTTGAGACTTGTGGACAGAAATAAGTCATTTAGTCTATTGGCTGAGTTACACAAATTAATAAATGATTATCCAGAACTTCATTACATGAAGGTCATGGTCTTTATATAAGTACATCAGTAGGTGGCAGGGATTCTTAAAATCCTAGAATTATATGTGAAACATTGTGAGTCTATGGATATGAACATTTTGCTAGGAAAGGGGTTCCTCGGTTTCATCAGATTCTCCGGAAGTTCGTAATACAAACAGAATTAGGAATTACTAATTACTAATTCTCTTCTTCCTTGAGTGGAAATAAGTTGGTTTTAACAGTACATTTTTTAAGATTAAAAAAAATTTGGTTCAAAAATATTGTCACTAGCCTAATACCAATATCTGTTCAATGGCAGATTTAGAATAAGAATAATGAGTTGCCATTTGATATAGTCCAAAATTGCTTTCTACCATATATTTATCTCATTAATATCATCACACTTTTTGTTCAAACTACATTCTCTTTGTCTGTTAAATGGAAACATGGGTTTTTATATGCCTCCCATGTTTAAAATGGGAAAACTCCAATCCAGCATTAGATGTCCAAACTCATTCAGTTTTTATTTTTGCTCAATTTTTATAAGAAGCAACTGATAACCAGAATTTTTAAAATGTACTTTCCTGGGGGCGGGGGGATTGGGGGAGACCTAATTTCAGAACACTGTTTATCCAAGTCATGGTATCTTTGATGTCTAATGGTCTTTGATCATCATAAAGATAAACCACAAAAGAAAGATTCCATTGTATTTCCTCTGTTGTCTGCCAACTGCAACAAGCGCATAAACAAACAGAACTTGAGCTTTTTCAACAGGATTGGGCAAGATGTTCTGGTTAGACCAGTAAACCAGGTAGTGTAGTTAAAGGGAGGAGCCCATTCTCAAGCATTCTAGTAGTCATCAGCGGTTTGGCTTGTCTTTTTATTTGTTTGTTTATTTGCTTAGCCTTCAAGTTTGGTTTCTCTATCAGGAAAATGGTGTTTATCATGCATCAGTTTAAATGACAGTAACTTAGTGACCTCAGAAACTGTCACTTTTATCAACATACTTGTGAGTGTGTATTTATGCACATATATATGTGTAGATGATTAGGTTATTTGTAGTCCTTAATGAGAGCTGTAGTGAAGATTTTACTTATTTGTAATTGGAAAATTGGAAGACATGATTTTTCCAAAAATGGTAATGTGCTTTTCCTATTTCGTCATTATGAGAAGTAAAGTTCACATTACTTCTCACATGTTTATCTAACATTTTACCACTCTGGGGGCTGAAAAATAGAAAGAAATTAGGTCAGAGTTAGCTTTTATAAAAGGCATTTTTACTCTTACACACCACTGGGTGGAGTACATTGCTAGCCCAGTGTCTAATATTACTGTATTATAAGGGTGTTTCTGTGCCAGAAGAGAGAAACTCCTAATCAATTTTGAGGTTTTGTGTATTGTTTTAAAAATATGAACATGTTTAATGAAGGCCAAATGACTAGAATATAATACCAACATTGAATATGGTCTGGCATTATAACTTTCAAGATTCAATCCGTCTTCTCTAGACCCATGGGAGATAAGGTTTGACACCCTGCCTGGAAAACTCAGAGAGAATTATTCAGAAAAAGGCCATTTTATGTTCTGGTCAAAAGAGCAGCTGCAATTTGGGCTGAATTAGTGCTTTAGCTCTACATGGAAAAGCATAAAGCTTATTTTTGATAATGGAATCACACTGTACCCAGATATTGAATTTGACTTTTCATTTGCTGTTGCTTTGATACAGCTTATATTGGAGCTGAGCCCTAATCTTATAATAAAATGAACTTCTGTCAGATGCACTGTGGGACTATTGTTGTCAATAGCTTTTACCTGAATTTGGCCTCCAGAACTTTATGAACGAGAAAAATTTCATAGTAGCTGTTAGTTTTATGTGATTTTCAATTTTCCCTAATTCCTTTCTTGTCTCTTTAATTCCTTCTCCTTAAATGCTGGGAAAATGAAATTTACTGATCAAGCCTAAAATCTCCCACCTTACAGATTTTTTGTAATGAATGTAACAACCCAGTAAAACTGTATTTTTATAAAACCATGTAGACTCTATATCTATATATCTCAAGGAAATATTTTTGTGCTGTTCGAGAGGATTCTCATTTTGACTATTCTTTTCTCTTTGTTTCTTGTATCCATTGAATTTCATTTCCCTGCTCACAGTATATCCCTTCGTTTCTTCTAAGCTTTCAGCTCTCAAACCTTGCCCTATAGCTTTCATATTTCCAAACCACCCCTCCAACTCCGTTTTCCATTCTAAAATGAATTCTCTTTCACCTGTATATTTTTAAAATAACTTTATATTTTCACCTCCCTTAAATTTTCTTTCCAGTGCTATTAAAGATTCTTTATTTCTCCTTCCTCTCCCATCCCGGCCACATCCCCCCCACCCCCAGTCAAGTATAGCATCTCATTTATGTCTCTATACCGAAGCTGTGGTTTACCCAGGGGAGGGACTTTCTCATACACACAGCTCAGCGCTATGATGATTTCAATGGTGCCAGCATATTTTAACCACATCATTATCATGTAGTCCCAAAGCTTTGCTCCCTGAAAACACCAACTTTAAAAGGATTTCGTTTCCATTAATCAATTTTAGAACTTGAGATTCAAGCACGTAAAGCATTGATTAGAAGGTTCCCTCCTTGTTCCCACATTCATTTCACTCTCTTGACTATCTGAGAAAAAGGAATTGTGCAAGAGTCTTTTCTCCCTCCATGCTTACCTCTCCTTTCTCTATCCCACCGAGCCCCCCAAGTCTATTCTTCCATACAGTAGTTAAATCAGAGCATGCGGCAGGACGGCATTGTGTGAACTGGTGGCCACACAAGTACTTTGTATTCACTGGAGGTTTAGAAGTACAGCAGCTGCATATAAATATGCATAGTTGAGAGATTCATGATGGTGCCACCTCATTCTAGTGCTGGTTGGCTGCAGTGCAGGCACTACAAATCAATGAACATTTTCCCCATCCATCAGCTGCTCGCTTGCAAGCAGACAAAACACTTACAATGCCAGAAACCCACAGAGAGCTCCTTAGTGAACGAAACCTCACTGTCACAAGATTCAAAATAGCCACCCCCCTCCCACCCTGAACCTCCACAGCTCTCGACCTCAAATGTCTTTTTTTATCCAATGTGGATCGCGAGCACTTAAAAAATAACACCAGGAGAGAAAGAGGGGGAAGAAAAAGGAGCAATGATAAATCAGGGTTTTGAGGGTCCTCACATTATTCTTGTCACAAAACAAAGGATTCTTTGAGCATTAACCCTTTTAGAGGATAAAAACCCATCATAAAGATGAATCTGCCTATGTTGACTATAATCCTTTATGATTGTAGGGTTTGAGTGTTGAAGCATTTAAACATGCAAAGCATCGTGTTGTGCCATGGCAGACATTTGTAAGTTATCCATAGTTATTAGATGGCTTTAGATACAGAAGAGTTATGATATGCAGGTATGAGAAAAATAAATCATAAATGTATTTAATAGTAGAAATCGTCGTTTCTCCCATCAATTGGACAATTTTGCAGGGATATTTATATTCATAAATGCAAACATTCAGTCTATGTAGAAATTTTAATAAAAGCTTACTTTCATTTAACAACTTCCATATGAAATTATTAGTGAATCAAATGTATATCCCTTGGTGAAAAGATCCAAACTCATTACGTCTATAGAGCAAGTCTATGTTTCATTTTAGATAGTTTAACATTAGCAACAAAAATAGTTCATTCTTATGTAGAATGAATGCTTAGCTGGTAAACAGTTGGTATGATTTCTGACAACTTGCTGATCAAGTTTCCAATAAAAGTAATAATTAATTTGATTTCCCATTCATTGTTTCATTCATTCATTCTTTTAGTATTTATCAAGTACATGCACTACTTGAAATGTGATGTGGAACATGAAATGTGATAATGTCTATAGTCCCTGTTTTGAAGATGTGAATCTTCTAGTGGGGAAGATAGGAAATACAGTTACATAAGTGACCATGTGACTTTCATGTTTTGAAAAAGTCTAGTCCAGGATGTGGTCTGTTGAAGATACATAGGAAATAGTTCATAAGTTTATGTGACATACCAATTTAAAATTTCTCTAGCAGTTTAATATGTTTTGTTACATATTGCAGGCAGGGCAAAAACAAAGAAAGTAGTTATAATTATGCGTAACTATAGCTCAGAGAAGCTGACATGCCTACCTTTTATTTGCTTGTGAGCAGCAAAACCAAAATTTGAACCCCTATCTGCTTAACTTCAGAGTCCATCCATTCACTCCTCCTAAGCCATGTTGAATTACAAGACAGAATGTGATAATTGCTCTAGCGGATCAGAGGAAGGAAAGATCACTTCCAGCTGGGATGACCAAAGAAGACATCATTAAGAAGGAGTAGCATTTGAGCAAGCCTTTGAAGAATGGGCACGGGAACAAAGCAAAAACTACAGACAGGAGTTAGCATTGGTGAAACCTTATGACTCTGGCAAGCAAGTTGCCAGGCAGTTGAAGGACATCTCTTTCAGTGAAATGGATGCTGTAAATAACACCACTATTTAAAGAATTGCCAACCAGACTCCTCACTTATTAGAAATGGAATCCACAAATGGATTTGTATTTCAGATTTCAAATGAAAGTCAGTTAAGCTGTTTTGGATCTGAGTTTCTTCATTTTTAAAGTAAGGGCTTGAGCCAAATAACCAATGGAGACTCTTCTAAGGAGTCTGTTTTGCAGTGCTTTCATTTTCATTTTTTTCAGAATATTAAAAAAACAAAACAAAAACAAAAACAAAAAAAACCTAGGCGGCACCTGGGTGGCTCAGTGGGTTAAACCTCTGCCTTTGGCTGAGGTCATGATCTCAGGGTCCTGGGGTCAAGCCCCACATCCATCGGGCTCTCTGCTCAGTGGGGGGAGCCTGCTTCCCTCTCTCTGCCTGCCTCTCTGCCTACTTGTGATCTCTGTCAAATAAATAAATAAAATCTTAAAAAAAAACAAACCTAGAAATAACTGACTTACTGTATAGCAGTTATATAACCTGTGTGTAAGTAATCATTCTCAGAACACAAAGTATATCTAGGTATTTACATATCTATATCTAGATGTCTATGTCTATATATAAACTACTTATTTGCATTTGAATGGCTAATCTGAGCTCAAACTCTCATTTTTTTGGCCATGTTTTTCCACATTTTGCTTCCCATTAGTGTTTGAATCAAACTAATTTTTATAATAATTTAATCAACATGTATTAAGCGTGTAGTAAATAGAAGTTTTAGGAATTATGCATTCTTATTGTAGCTGTTGCTGTATTTCAACTATTAAAGAAGATGTAAAGATGGAATATTAGATATTAACTCATCAATAAAAAGGCATTTTTTGTGGCATTCAAATACTTTTGAGTAGATTCACATATTTTCCACCTTTCTAACCTACATATAACTCAGATAGAATCGAAAGCCAGATTTTGGCAATGTTCATTAAACATGTAACAGTGATACATATGTATATATATATGAAAGGAATATATAGTGTCTATGTGCACACACATTCATGCTTGTAAACAAGTTGAGGGAACATGAGAACTTAAAAGAATGTTACAGTACTTATTTTTTCCTGACTTCAATCTTTTTTTTTTCCTGTCAACATTCCCCCCCCCAATTTTTTTTCCCCAAACATGAAAAAAGAACAAAGAGAAAGAAGTATTTTGTTTGAATTTAGGGTGAGAAGAAAATCAAACATCGTTTTCTCATAATTTTTGCAAAGGCTACTCAAGGGATATGAGTGGGGAGCTCTTCCTTGAATAGAATTGCCCTGGATGGAATTCCATCCTGCCATTGTTGCTGCGAAGTACATTCAGGGGTAACTGGATGTTATGAGTCCCAGACTCTTTTATTTTGCATCTTACACTTTCTCGTATGGCCTAAAATCGTATGTTTTGGTAAACGCTTATTTGGATTCTAGTCTATTTGGAATTGAGCTGAATTTATTAGGTTTGTTTTAATCATTTGAATGAAACTCAACCTCACTTATTGCAAACAATGTGATGCTTTGATCATTTTAATTCTGATTCTGATATTCAGTGGGGAGAGTTTAAGCTCATTTTGGTTAAATCGGTTTATGGTCAAATTAGCTAATCTTAACAAATATTTACTGAGCACCAGCCATATTCATTAATGCTGAGTGTTGTTAAAACAAAAGGAAGTATAACGAGGTTTCTAACCTTGGTGGTTTATATGTGTGTGGAGAAATAATAATAAATTTTCAAAAAGTTAATAAATGTAAGGTCTTACCTACATAAATGCTGAATGAGTGATAAGGTGTGCAAAGTCCTTTGGAAGTTCAGAGACCAGGAATTTACATAAGTCCTGGCTTTGTAACTGGGCAGGCAATGTGAGCATCACTTGCTTTAATGGGAGAAAACTCTGAAGATGAATTTGCCCTCGGGTGCGTTCTGAGCGGCTGCAAGTTGAAAACCACTGCTCCAGGCACTGAAAGTAATTGAAACAATTTGTGCAGATAATCACTTAATAAAAAGAAGATGAAACTGGAGCAATGGATAAATTGCAATAAATTTAACTATCACAACAGAAAAAAGCCTCCGTTCAGAAGATAACATGTACTTACAGATCTGATCTTAAGTTAGGAGAACTTTAGGTTTGCAGAGGCACTTCTGATGGGAAGCTTGAGTTACTTTTAAATTGGGTCATCGGTTTTTGTGAAATAAAATTGGTAAAGTTACACCGTGTAAAAATTAAAAACAAACGTTATTTGATAATTTCAAAACCAGTGAGAGAATTGAATGCTTATGTTTTAAGAAAAGGGAAAATGAATAAATACCAAGAAAGTACAGCATCTTCAGACTGGAACTTGGTTAGGATATTAAACGATTGGCCCTTGATTATTCCCATTTTTCTTAGGTACTGTCTATGTAATCATCCATTTGAATAAGCAGCAAGTGTAATTAAACATTAGGTGGGAACCAACACTCAGAGATGTGAATTGCTTCAAGTTAGTCCATTTACCCTCCCAGTGAACTTGCAGATGTGTTTCACATCATATAAATCTCAGATTTCTCAACAGTAACATGTACAATAATAATTGTTACCAAACCTGCCTTTCAGAACTGTAAGGATACTGTAAGTATCCTTGAGTATGCTCTAAAATAAGTATACTCTAAAATTAGTGAAGCCCATACTTGAGACATTGTCATTGTTATCATATTACCTGCTTTATGTTATGATATTTTGCTGTACTATTCAAAAAACCAAGAGTATGTTTTCAGTTCTACCTTTCAATAAATTTTCTGTAGACAGAAATTATTTTCTTACTTTAGTCTTTAGTTCTCTTATAAAATTGACAAAAATCATGTCCATTATATACATGCATCATTTTAATCTGTGGCTGGAAGAGATGTGAAGGCATATTAAAAATAATTTTAAAATCAGTCACTAGAAAAAATGGAATTGTGGAAAAGATAATAAGAAAATAACACAAATTAATTATTAAAATGTAATGTGTGAGCTTTTTAATGGTTTATTAAGCACTAGGTTTCAAAACCATGTAATTTCCTAACATTTAAGTCTGTCGAAGTGCTTGAAGAACAAACGTTTTAAAATTTAAAAACTGCTTTTATATTTAAAACTTACTGTTGATTCTATAGCAGAGTGACCCATGACGGAAATATTATTCGCTAAAGAAACAGAAATTTGACTTACAAAAATATAATTTTGATAAAATTGGGGTTCTATGGTCAGTGGTAATTAAGTGTATATTTAGTTTTCAGGTAAAATTTTGCACACCCAAAAAACTCAGATAACAGGAAACCATTTCATTCACACATTGACTTGTTTCTTCTGAAACTACTTGGGTCCAGATAGTAATTTGAAATGCTATTCCAATCTGATCTGAAGAAAGTAAATAATAACGAGTTGCTTTCCATGTGCTGTTTCCTGACTCACTCACTTACTGGTTCTCATAGACATGGCCAAGAAACTTCCACTGATGCAGTCAGAGTAAAGCTTTGGGTTTATGCATCAGACCTCAAAAAGTTCAGATTCTAACTGTACCTTGAGATGCCTGGGTCATGTTTCTTAGTATCTAAGTTTCGAGCCTCAGCTCTGTAAAAGTGGAGATTACATAATTTCCTCCCAAATTTCTTGTAAAAATGAAATGGGATATGTGTAGCACAAATCAGCTTGCTTGATGCCTGCCCCCTGTTGAAAGCTTAGTGATTATTAGTGTTGTTGCTTATCGATCCATTCCTTAGGTGTTTATCTGTCAGGTACGTGCTAGGAAGTGAGACCATGAAGATGGACTTGATACCTTCTTTGCCCTTAAGGGATTATTCAGTCTGGTAGATGAGAGAGGAATGAGACAGACCAAACAGTGGGCAATTACAATCCAGGATAATAATTATATGGAAGGGTAAGCAGGAAGAGCTAATGGCGTACATAAAAACATCTAACAGGTTTGAGAGAAGGAAGCTGTTTACCAATTGATTTAATCTTTCCATCCCTTAAAATGTATTTATTTAGTGTCTACTGTATACTAGGGGAATATTGAAAGGAGAAGAGAAACATATATTATGTGTTCTTTGGGAGCAGGTATATCTTGTGGGAGGAGACAGTCTTCTAATAATTACTACAATAAATATAAAATCACCATGTAACAGTTGCTAGTAAGTTACCCAGTGCTTCTCAACAGGGGACGATTTTGCACCTCCCAGGAGACCATTGGCAATGTCTGGAGACATTCTGAGTTGCCACAACTGGAGGAGTGTTGCGGGCGTCTTATGGGTAGAGGTTAGAGATACTATTCAAAAACCTATATTGCACAGGATAGGAGCTCATGACAAAGAATTATCTAGATAAAAATGTCCACAGAGCTGAGGTTGAGAAATCCTGAAAGAATTCTTCCACCAGTTGTGGTAAATAAGTCCATGATGGTAGGGGTACCTCTCTTGTTTCACTGACATATCCCCAATGCCTAGAAGTGTGCCTGTCACATAATAGGTGCTCAGAAAAATATATGCAGGGTAAATGAATTGTTTGTGAGTGAGAGAATAACATATTCAAAGGTCTGGGCTTAGAGGAAGTGAGTTATGTGAAAGAGCTGAAAGGAGGCTAGTAGTCTGGAATCAAAATGAGCAAGAGAATGGTTCCATTCAGAAAAACCAATGAGAATGGGCTTGTAGATATTTAAAGTCAATTTGGAAGTCTCAATCACTGTATCTGTAAGACCTAAATTTTTCCTTCAAAAATTTCATAGTTTCTTTTTATTCTGTTCTCATTGGGGAACACATTATACATGTTTAAGTAAATCCAACCCTTTTCTTTTTCTGGTCCAAGAAATCTAAATTTTACTCAGACTATCATTTTTGTCTTTGCTGATTTTTGTTTTCCAAGTTCTCAGAATTGTGGTCTAGATCAGAAGCACTAGGGAAGAATCATTAAATGACTTAGATAAAATTTGTGTGTAAGAACAGATCATTCTGGGAGGACTTGGATTCCCCAGAGCAGTAGTTCTCAAGGATGTGGGTGGAAAGCTGGAGCAGTAAAAGGATGCTATCTCAAAAAGCAATGCAACTGTCTATCCCTGCCATTTGCATCCAAGCAAAACGTGGAGCATTACTTTCTCAGGCGTTGTAGTCTGTCTTCCTAGATTAGGCAGTGTCTCCCCTTGACCAGTTCTCTGAGTTCTCCTTTTATCCTTTCTCAATGATGCCCGCATTATATTTTCCATTCTCCCTCACCAGCGGGCGAAGAATTACACAGTTTGTGAATTAAACATGGTTAAAAATAATACCACGAGTGACTACATTTGTGAAAATCTTAAATCCAGTTATAGATCAGTGAAAACACCAATGGTTTAGAAATTGTCCCTCTTTCTCTTGCCCTGCTTCCTTCCCTCCCCTCCTTCCCTCCCTCCCTTTAATAATTATATTGTAAGCAGTTTACTCTGTCTGTGACTATCGAAACTGCAGCTTTCCTTCATCAGGAAGGGGAATATGCTCCTCTGGGCACACGCACACACATGAACATGTGCACACACATGAACACATGCACACACACACACACACACACACAGATATTTTGCCAGTCATTGCTCTTAAGAACACGGTAGTAGGTGGCCGCATTTGTACACTCAGATAAGGGTCCAAAGGAGTTGGATCTCCCCTTTACCCCTGGTTTAATTGGAAAACCTGGAGGGTCACAAACTGAAATTTTAGAAAAAGCAGCTGAAGCCCAACAGAGACACTCCTAGGATCTCTTTCTACTTCCTAATCGAGAAATGGAAAATCCCTATCAATCTTTTGCCCACCTTGTAGCTTTTCTGGTACAGGTGAAAAGTTTTATCCTTCTGGTTGATGAAGGAACTTTATGAATAATTCTATGTTCATCATGACATTCGATTGAAGCAGACTAAATTGTAAATAGAGGCCTTTATCTGGCCTCCCTCCCATGTAGGACAGTGATTCTTTTCTACATATGAACATCAGTCAGCATCGTCTCGGGGGCCTTTTCAGAATGTGCATGCTTTGGACCCATTCCTGGATGATCTTGCTTCAGTGGGTCTAGAGTGGGCCCTTGACATGCATGTTTTGAAGACTCTTGGGTAAGCCCAGACTGCTTTCTAGGTTAGAAATCGCTGGTCTAGGATTTTCTTCTCACGGTCATACTATGACAGTCCCTGAAATTTGGAGAGTTCACTGTGGGACACCATGGAAAGGGACTCCATTATTTAGAACAGTCACCTGCAACCCTATGAGCTTTGAATGTAGACTAACCTAACTCGCCCTGCCTTTCTTCCCACATTTTTACCTATGATTTACACCTTATACAAAATCAAAGCCCTCAGGTTTTTTTGCCTATGTTTAAATAGCATTTCAGGGATGCCTGTTTGGCTCAGTTGGTTAAGTGTCGTACTCTTGATTTTGACTCAGGTCATGATCTCATGGTCCTGAGTTGAAGCCTGACATTAGGCTCCCCACCGACCAGGGAGTCTGCTTCTCTCCCTCTCCCTCTGCCCCTTCCGTCTTTCTCTCTCTCTCAAATAAATACATAAATTTTATTTATTTCTTATAAATAATATTTATAATAGTATATAATAATATATATATACTATATAACTAGTATATATAACATATATGCTATATGTTATATATATACTATATAACATATGTTATATATAATATATAATATTTATAATAAATTTATGATATTTATAAGATTTCTTATAGTGTAAAATATCTCCAACTATTAATTTATTTTAAAAGATGCTTTTTAAGTGTTATAAAATAATATATCCTGTATGCTTCTTTAAGAAATAATAATAATTTAGATAAATATGTACAAAAGGCAATGATAATGAAGTGAATAACTATAGGTATAAATAAGTAAGTAATAAATAAATGCATAATAATTATAGTTAGCCTTGATAGAACAATTTTATATCTAGGTCTAAACCATTAAACTCTAAGCACCTTGAAACATATACATATTTTAATTAGAATGTGATTCATCTTTCTGTATATTCAGAATAGTATAGAATGGTCTATTTTCAAATTAGTATTTTACTTGTACTTTATATGTAAAAGGAATAAATCATAGCCTTGCTTTTATTTATTCAACAAACATAAGAAAACCTTTATCAGGTAATTTTTAAATATAATTTATGCCCTTACAAAGCTATTAAAACTACTCTGTTATCCTATGATCACCTAATAGCTCTTAATTGCCAAATGCAAGGGTCATATGTAGTCTTTACTTTATTAGATTTCTCTGATGCATTTGACTTAATCAACCACCCTGTTTGAGATTCTGCTGACTTCTGTGACTCTCATTCTTTTTTTTCCTAATCTCACCATTTCTCCTCTCTGTTTCCTTCAGAGGTTCCTTTCCTCATACAAACACTGTCATTTATCATTCTTGGATTTTTAAGATTTTATTTATTTGAGAGATAGAGAGCCACAAGCATGGGAGAGGCAGGCAAAAGGAGAGGTAGTAGCCTGAGCAGAGAGCCACACATGGGGCTCAATCCCGGACCCTGGGATCATGACCTGAGCCAAAGGCAGACACTTAACCAATTGAGCCACCCAGGTGCCCCGTATCATTCTTGGATTCTTCTCCCTAAAATCTGAACACTGTTTCTAGGTGAGCAAATTGATTCCCATAATTTCAACTCTTACTAGTATGCTGATAGTTCCCTCAATTTTTATCTCCAATAGAAAAACTCTTACCTGAGCCACATATTCAGTACCCTCTGGGTGGCTCTACCTGTATCTCAAATCTCAAAGTCACATTTCAGCACTTTTCTCTTCGAAATTATTTTTACCCTTTTACCTTCTATCCTAGGTGGTGGCATCAGAATGAACCAGTTTGCCAAGCTGAAATTGGAGTTTTCCTGCTTCAACATCATCACCCACATTTGACTCCTTCCAGTATGGCTTCCTAGATAGTTCTTGAAACTTTCCTCCTCCTTGTGTATTCCTGGTTTAGAACTGTCCTGGTTTAGAACCCTCATCATCTCTTTTCTGAACTCTCAACTACACAGAATTCTGTGTAGAAAAGCCACAAAACCCCCTTAATTTGTCTCTCCACTCTAAGTCTTTCTGGAGTAACCTACAATTAAAGAGAAATCTTAGTATATTACCCCACACATACATTGAAAGATATCAACCATGTATCACCAGCTGCGCAGCATCCGTGTCATGACTTCCCATTCTTAAACCCATGGAAAATTTAGTAATCAACTAAGATATTCTATTCTAATAAGTCCCAATATTTCCTCTTAGTCCTTCTCAAAACAGAAACTAAGCTACCCAGTCACATCATGTAAGATTTGGCAATAAGAGTAAATTCATTTGTCATAGTGATTATGATAAGCTCCTTAGTACAACATAAGGTCATCCATGATGTGGCCTTTGTCACATTCTTCAGTTTCATCTCTAGCCACTCCCTGCCTCATATCCTATGTAATAATTCAGTGATAGAAGTTTCATTCTTACAGAATGCTGTTTCTTCTCTCTGGGATTTTGCATATGCTGATCTCTTTGCCTGGAGGCTTTCTCTTCATACTTCCAAATTTTTGCCAATTCCACTTGCAGGAATTCTTACCTGTCCTTATAAAATTGGCTTGATCTCACCCTCTTTCTGACTCCAGTGAAAAATGATGTCCCTAATCCATGTTCCTACAATATCCTGTGCATATCTCTCTCGATTTCTATCACTGCTGTGACTACACTCGTTTACCATTTTTCCAGTTATGGGCTTATCTAACACAATAGACCATAGGCACCTTGAAACAGGAACACATGTTTACTATTCATTGCAATTTGGGGGACAACTTAAATAACTTGCATATATGCAAGCACTATGTAAGATGAATTAATTTAAGAGTATTGTTGCATATGGGGGAAAAATAGGTGTATGTAGGAGAGGTTTTCATTTTTTCTTTAAAGCAAAAGGTCACAAATTCCTAACACAAACTCTGCAGCCAAATACAGTTCACTCCAGTTCATGTAATTAATCTATGTTGCCAACTTGCTGTAGGAATTTGAGTTTTAGACATCTGTGTAAATAATAGAAACACTAAATACATTTTCTGAAAAAAATATGTAGTTTTTAAATAATGACTGCATTGATGACTTCAGAGAAAGCAAACTTGTTTTTTTGTTAATTGTTCCTAAATATGAAATTTGAGGGTGGGGGGAAGATGTCAGGAATTATTAATATCCATCATACCTCAAAGTCATATATATAAATAATATAAATATATATATAAATAAAATAAAATAAATAAATATATAATAAATATATAAATAAAATAAATATATATTTACATGTAAAGTAAATATATATAAAAATAAGTATATATATTTATATTTACTTGTCATTGCCCATGTTGAAAAGAATACATATTGAATTGATTGCTTGTGCACCATAAGTATGACTTCCCCAGAGACATGCTTTGCTTTTATATGGTTGCAGAATATCTAATAAAAGTGTTTCAAGATATTTTTATAATATAATTCGTACTACTTTTCTGTTCTTCTTAGTCATAAACTGAAGAAATAACTTTGCAGATGTGAAACTAGATATAAGAATTCTATGGAGCCTTGAGAAATTTGCTATTAAAAGACATATATACATATATATATATTCTTTTTATATATATAACATATATAATTCTTTTTATATAAATATAAATATATATAATGCTTTTTTATTTATATAAATACATATTTAGAGTACTCAATCAAAAAAGAATTTTTTTAAGTTTTCTTGAACTTTTACTTTGGTTTCTATAAAACTAACAGAAACAATTATATGCTAATATCGATATTTCTATATTGTCTTGAGTCTTAATTCCTAAGAAGTGTGCGGGCGTGTGTGTGTGTGTGTGTGTGTGTGTGTGTGTTTATATACATTTTTTGCAAAGAATGTGAAGGGAAAAAAAGACCAGAGGAAAAAAGGCTCAGTTTCAAAATACAAATGCTGTGTAATTTGATCCAATACTACATGAGTTTTTGAGCAGGAACTTAGGTGAACTGGATCTCATATTTTACATGGAATGTTTTTGAGAATCATGAAACAACAATTTGAAATATTTCTACTTGATTCACTGAAACATCAGTAAATACCACAAAGTAGCTCTCTCTTTGGTGCCTAAATATAATTTGGTGACTCCTAGATTTGGAATGTGTTGAAATAAAGTTGTTTATCTTAAAATATGAAGCAGTATGTGCACTGACCAATTTACAGAGACAAATGGCAGGCTCTCCAGAAGCATAATAAAATATTGTGGGGGAAAAAATGCCTGTATCACAAAGAGAAATGGTACCCTGTTACCCTTGTTTCATGTTAGGCCAACAATTTCATTTGTAGGAAAATGCAGAAGGAAAGTCTGGCCAAGGAAATGACTGACTTCTGGCCTCAGTAGGTAAGAAACCACATCCTCTGAATCATGGTGCAGCTCAATTCATTTGTTCCCTAGTGCCTCCTGCATACTTACAACGTGCCAGGACTGATAAACACAGAATTGACCCCACCTCCACAGAGCTTATAGTCTAGTGGCAAAGAGAGTTCGATTATTCAATATGTACCCAAACAAAAGGAAAATGTTAATTGTCACAATTGCTGAAAAGAAGGAGTGCAAAGGAATAAGTAAGCTAGTAGAGGAAGGCTTGTCTGAAGAAGGAGCACAACCGTTAAAATTTGGAAGATGGATAGACATTAACCAGGCAAAAAGAAAGGGAAGGGACCTGCGCAGTGTCTTTGTTATGGAGACACATGCTCTTAGGAAGGGTAAAACCACCAGTAGCAAACACACATGCCAACCTAAGACAGTTATGGGTATATGAGGGAGAAAGGAAAGGGAATATGTTGGGTTGAACTGGGCAACAATAAGGTGTTTATTTAGCGTTAGGGTCACATTCTAGAAAGGGAGTCATATAATAAACATTTTAGCAAAAAATATATTACATCTTAGGTGGTCATCACTGCTCTGAAAAATAAGGTGAAACAAGATGTAAATGTTAGGAAGGGATATCATTTCAGGTTTGGTGGCAAGAGATGTCCTGTTCTGGGAAAACACTTGAATGAAATGAGGTAGTGGGCTATGTTCTTTTTTTTTTTTTTTTTTTTTTTTTTTTTTTTAAGAAATAGGGGAAAAGGATAACGGAAGCAAATATAGCAAAATGGTAATGTCTGTTTAATCTGGGTTGGATATTTACAGCCTGCTTTATTTTCTTTTAAAGATTTTATTTATTTATTTGATAGAGAGGCTGCAAGAGAGGGATCACAAACAGGGGGAATGGGAGAGGGAGAAGCAGTCTTTTAGCCAGATGCAGGGCTAGATCCCAGGACCTCAGGATCGTGACCTGAGCCGAAGGCAGACGCTTAGCAACTGAGCTACCCAGGCACCCCTACAGCCTGTTTTATAAGTTTTGATCCTTCTATACATTTGTATTTTGAAGCATTTTAAAAATAATTATATAAAGCATATGTCTTTAGTCAGTGGGAAAAAGGCTGGTGTCTACAAAGTCTTAGAAAAATCTAGGTTAGCACCAACAGTAAGGTAGGAGTTTCATGTGAGACAAGCCTGGGGAAGTGGGAAGGTGCTAAACCAGCAGGTGCTTGTAGACTCTGTGAAGGATTTTAGTCTTTATTCTAACAGTAATGGGAAGACATTGAAGGATTTTAAGCGTGAGTAGGAGTATAGGATTGAGTCTGCATTTTGAAGAATTTAAGAATTTATATTTAAGAAATTTTAAGCTAGCATCTGATGTTTGCCAGACTCTATGTTAGGTACTGGAAGACATGGGAGTGACAGGTCTTTATGCATGGAGAACTTGCAATCTAGAGGTGGGAGAAATTTTTGCAGTCATCTACAAATGAAAGCTCGCTGGCTAGAGATTTTGAGATCTATCATTGTTTGTGCTGCACCTTTAGCAACCTGCATATATCTTTGGTGAAGATTGGGCAATAACCTTGATTTTAATGGCTTTGAAAATTTTGGTAACTCATCAGTTCATTGACTAGGGAGATAAATGGGTTTTTGTGTGAGTAGCTTCTTATATGCCATTGTCCAGTTTCCTATTGTATCCATGCAATATTTATGATTTTTCTCCAACTTTGAGACTTCTAATACTTCAAGGTCAAGAAGTCCTAGGCAAAGGGCAGAAGAACAAGGGGAGGATGAGGACATGTTCATTAATGAAGCAAAGCAAAGCAAAATAAAAATACCTCTATGGAGTGTCATTTGAGAATTGGAAGTTTATACATTTGCCAAAAAGGGGATTTAAAATTCAAATATCAGTGGTAAGTAAACATAAGATTTTGGAGGTACTGTGTATCTTCTGTCCAGGAAACATATTCTAAGTGATTTGCTACTGTTGAGGACCTGGGAAAGTGGTAAAGATAAACTCTTGATGAGACTATATGAGTGTATAAAGGATGCCAAGCAATTCAAAGGACAGACTGGTTTAGAATCATCTTTTGAACATTTTTTTTCTGACTTGGAAATTTTTCATTGATTTGATATTATTCCCCTGGTGTTTTATCATCTTCCACAAAACTTAATTGATCTACCTCTCACACTAATGAGGTTCATTGTTTGTCAGATAGAGAATATGGGTTTAGTCAAATGTAGTTATTGACCCATTCTCTTTAGTTTTAGAAAATGGAACTACTAACCTCCCTCAGTGTCTAATGTGATTTATTGACCTAGACATAAATTTCAGAGGAACTTAGATTTAATTTAATTTAATTTAAGTAACTCAAGTTGATACCACATACAATAAACCACCTTATATTCATCATAAAACAAGAGCAATTATCCTCCTGGCTCATGGTAGGCTCTTTAATCTTAATCTTTGGAGCATCTGAAGCTCTGTCATCATACTATGAAAACAAATTATTGTGTCTAGACTGTAATACCTATAGATGAATTCTGAGAGAGAAAAAAATGTATAGCTAATATTGACATTGGCTTTTAAAATAATCATGGATAATATAAACAATAAACTAAGTCATACATATTTTTACGCAAGTGCAAAACATTGGTGGAATTTGTCAAGTCTGATTGAGTATAAACTCATATGTCCCCAAAGTACAATTGATTGAATTAATATGTTTGGGGCCAGGGACCAAAATGAAGAGTAGAACAAGTTTATGAAAGATAAATTATAAGGATGCTAATACCAGAAATGTGAGAATTTGATCTCTAATGCTTTTATTTGTTACCACACGGGTTCATCCCCAAAGGAAAAGGAGAATTGCATTTCTGATTTGGAGAGCTTTTGTTTTACTTCTTTAGTTCAAATTTAAAGTAGAAAAACAAATGATTCATAGTATGCTAACTTGAGATTTAGTGCCACCTTCCTCACTAACAGTTAGACGAAGTTACATAGTGATCATATAACCATCTTTTCCTTCACTTTATTGAACAATACCTACTTAAGAAATTTTATAAGAGCGACAATAAGTAATATTTTAAAGATTATTTATTTATTTGACAGACAGAGATCACAAGTAGGCAGAGAGCCAGGCAGAGAGAGGGAGGAGGAAGCAGGCTCCCCACTGAGCAGAGAGCCCGCTGCGGGGCTCGATCCCAGGACCCTGAGATCATGACCTGAACCGAAGGCAGAGGCTTTAACCCACTGAGCCACCCAGGCGCCCCAAGAGTGACAATAACTAATTAAGGAACATGCTTTGAAGACTTTTAAGATATGGCAGAAACAGAAAGTATTGCAGTTATTACACAAGATATTAAAAATGGAGAGAATTGACGTGAGGGCAGAAGGAACCTCGTATTTTGGCCTTCAGAGGGTCATTCAGGTGGCGCTGCAGGAACCGGGCTTCAGAGTGACAGAGACCCAGACCAAAACCCTGTCTATGTCCCTACAGGCTTTTTGACGTTAGGAAGTTAAGTATCTGTTTCTTATCTATAAAAGGGAAATACTAATTTTTTTTCATTCTTATATGGAAGTGGCCTAGGATGGTGTCTTATAGGAAACTCATCAAGTTCCATTCTGGTGCATTCTCTTAAACCACTGTGTTTTCTTTTCAGATATTTACCTATATTTTTGCAGTCAATTGTGCGTTACAAAAATTTGCGAAGTGTAGGTTGTTATTCCCATTTTTCAGAAAGATCACACGTGACATGAATGAGAATCTCAGGCTCATACATCCATAATGGCAGAACCAAGGTGACTGATGATAGCCTCCAAGAATTGGTGTGATATTTTGTGTTCTTTTCCTTCCTGTGTTTCTTAATCTTCCCACCTCATCTAAAATCTTAACACCGACTCCTCATTTCCCCCCTTACCCGCTTTATTTCTCTCCATAGGACTTACCACCATTTGTCATGGTATGTATTTATTTATAAATTAATTACTTTTTGTGTTAAACAGACTGTAAGAACAAGAGTTTTAGAAGTAACCTTCCCTTAATGAAAAGTATCAGTTCTTTTGTATTTTCCACAACAAATGTTGAGATATTTTTAGGAATAAAATACTGCAAATTTCATTTATTCTAAGACAAAGTACATTTAAAGAGAGTATGGGCATGTGTGTTTTTAATAAATGACATGAAACTTACTTTGTCATGTATATTATAAACATAGCTAAAAATTTCACTTCCTAGATCTGTAAGATTTTAAAGTACAGCACATTTTACTTGCATGGAGATTTTTATTCCAGAAAGGTATCAAACATGACAATCTGACAATCTGTCATTGGGATGCCGTCACTGCTTTTCTCAGATCAACTGACAAGACCTCATCTGGGCCTCTGCAAGTTGCTTAAGAACGCTTCTAGAAAAATCTAATGGGCATGTTCCAACTGTCACTTGGCAAAAAAAAAGAAAAGATCACTAGAGATCAATCTCTATAGCGGGTCTTCTGGCAGAAAACCAGTCATATCATTCTCTCCAGTTGAGCCTTTGTGGGGAAAAACGCCTTATCAAATTCCTTGGACATGAAGTTACCATTGGAACTATTCTCAAATCATGCTATGTAGCACCATGCAAGGAAGTTTGGCTTTAAAAGGTCAGGAGTGGCTTATAATGATTTAAATCATCTTACGATTGTTCGGAAGTGAAGAGGGTTTAATACTATAACAGCTTTGGGTCTTAGCTGCCCCTTTGTGAGAATAATCTATGTGCCGTTAACAAAACTACAACTTCCTGGTGTAATTATTAAACTGACCAAAACTGAGAGACTAACGTAACCCTCACCCTACCCTGAACTTAGATTCAAAGTGTAGAACTAGATCATTCAGATTGTGGGTATAGAAGAGAAGATGGAGTGTGTAAAAGGCAAACAATACATTGATTTCCCATGAACAAATACCTATGCTTGGCTAAAAATTAATGTAAAAAAACATATTAAAGAATTCAGCTTTACATTCTAATTTGGATTTATTTTTCTTCATTGGCTAAATAGAAGAATATAGGTTTTCAAGTAAAAATATACTAGTAGAATATACATTAAATATAGTTAATGTGAGTCCTGTAGAATAACAGTGAAGAAACCTCAGAGTTAAAATGTGACATTTTTAATGCTCACTCTTCCTTGAATGGCTGTACTAAGCTTAATGAAATCATAATAAAACATATGCTATGATAATAAAACAGACTTCACTCATAAATACTATATTATAGTACTACCTTAATTCATTTATAGGTCCACAAAATAAGAGGACTTATCTAGACCATCAAAAAGCTTTTAACTAGGGAACCTCGGTGGCTCAGTTGGTTAAGCACTCAGGTCATGATCTCAGGGTTCTGGGCTCCATGCCCAGCAGGGAGTCTGCTTGAGATTCTCTCTCTCCCTCTGCTCCCACCCACCCATTGGCACATGAATACCCTTTCTCTCTCTCTCAAAGCTTTTAACTATATTTTTAAATTTTATTTTAATAAATGTTAAATATAATGTGCTAATGTTCATTATAAATATCATTCTTATTTTATGTTAGAGGTGTATAGTGTAGACATTATAAAGTTGGTATCTCCTATATACTTCTGTAGAAATGTCAAGGTCTAATTTTGCTCTACTTCTTCAAATGCATTGAGTAACTTGGTCTCTTTGCAGAATATACCCTTACTGTGACCTCCTATTTTGATGGAAGAATGAAAGCCTTTAGCAATGAAAATTTAACTACATTTATACAATATTTTAAATTCTCTTGGTTGATTAAACTACATTTTTCTAAAACAGGAGATCTTTTTAGTGTTTTTGTTAGCATCTTAATAAGAAATAGTCTCTTCAGTGGAAGAGAAGAATAGAGAGCAAGAAGAGTTTCTAATTAATTTTATATTAAAAATAGTAGCTTGACATTTACTTCTTTGTCCTTCTCCAAATGTCTATAAAATCTCGCCTTCTACATTATGGTAATTTGCCTTAAATTGGCAGTCATTTGTACCATGTATGTCACTTTGAAACTTGTAGACATGTTTATTTACCATAATTACCTGATTTTAGAGATACTAAAAAGCCAAAACTCTAGTCCCTAGTCAAGCATATTTGAGAACATAAAATACATAATGTGTAGAAGTGTATATTTCAGTATTTAACCATATTTGCTTATATACAACACAATTGTGCCCACCCACTATGGTGTGTACGTGTGTGTGTGTGTGTGTTTATAGATCTATAAAATAAGAGTGCTGAACTATAGTCATATGGCTTCTTGTAGAAAAATGTAGAACCACTTTATAATTGACTGATGACTGAAATTTCAAAGAACTTATTTCTTGGTAATTCATTCTGTGATTTTATTTGTCTTAAATATGGTTGGATTTAGTTGCTCAACCTTTGGCACATAAAAAAATTTGTCTCAGCATTCCTTCTTCATGGTTAAAGCCATATCGAAAACTTGGTATAATAAAATCCAGTAAATACATCTTATTACTAAACAGTGCTTTGTCTTCTTAGAATAACTAGCTACTTTAGCTGATCTACTGCAAACGCTTAAGTAATTTCAATCTCTCATTTTGGAAACATGTCTTATCAAAATTTTTTTCTTATAATTGGTGTACCTTCCAAAGTTATGACACTTATCCTTTGACATTTTGCAAAGGGAACATGAATTAATCACTGAGTATGTCCAGCAAGGGGAGAGGTATCCTACTGATACCGTGAGCTTCCATTGTGGCACGCGCAAGCTGTTTCTGCAATTACAGTACAAGAAAACATCCCCAGCACTAATTCATTCCTGCTTGCTCAGTCCCAGGTCTCTTAAAATTCTAGGTCCTAAGAACAGAAGTAGATTCTATGCACGTGTAATGTTGATTCTGTTACTGCACTTTCTGAAAATACAGAGGTTTCTGTTAACACCAAAACAATCTGGGCCACAGGTTATTGTCTTTTGAAAACATTTAAAAGCCTTGTTGTTGTTACCAAAATTGCATTTTATTAATTAAGAATCACATGTGACTGTATATTTAAAAAAAAGAAGTCTAGCTGGGAAGCAAAAGAGAATGATTTCATTACTACTTATATTAGTACAGATCCGTACTTTACCAAAAAGTCTTTCAGAAGACAATATACAAAAGATGTGTGTGTGTGTGTGTGTGTGTGTGTGCCCATATATATATATATGTGTGTATATATATATATATATATAACACATTTTCTTTATCCATTCATCTGTCAATGGACATGTGGGTTCTTTCCATAGTTTGGCTATTGTGGACATTGCTGCTTTAAACATTTGGGTGCACATGCCCCTTCGGATCACTACATTTGTATCTTTGGGGTAAATACCCAGTAGTGCAATTGCTAGGTCATAGTGTAGTTCTATTTTCAACTTTTTGAGGAACCTCCATACTGTTTTCCAGAATGGCTGCACCAGCTTGCATTTCCACCAAGAGTGTGGGAGGGCTCCCTTTTCTCCAGATCTTCACCAACATCTGTTATTTCCTGAGTTGTTAATTTTAGCCATTCTGACTGGTGTGAGGTGGTATTGCATCATGGTTTTGATTTGATTTGACTGATACCAAGTGATGTTGAGCATTTTTATGTGTTTGTTGGTCATTTGGATATTTTCTTTGGTGAAATGTCTGTTCATGTCTTCTGTCCATTTCTTGATTGGATTATTTGTTCTTTGGGTGTTGAGTTTGATAAGTGCTTCATAGATTTTGGAATCTTGCCCTTTATCTGATATGTCATTTGCAAATATCTTCTCCCATTCTGTCAGTTGTATTTTGATTTTTAAATTGCCCTCTAGTTCTAAGACCAATTCTGTTTTAATTAAGGGCACCAGAATTTCCTTACAGCAATTTCCTATGCCAGGTAATCTCTCTCCAAAATCTCTAAAATGTAGGACTTGATTTTACTCCAGGCTGAAGTGTTGTGATCATATCCACAAAAATGGAACTTTATATATATATATATATTTTTTTTTTTTCCTATGGCGGGGGAGAGAAGGGGAGCACAAGCAGGGGGAGAGGGAGAAGGAGAGAAAGAATCGCAAGCAGAGACCCCTTGCTAGGTACAGAGCCCTTTGAGTGGGGACGGGGGGTGTGGGGTGCTCCAACCCATGATCCTGAGGTTATGACCTGCCCCCAAATCAAGAGTTGGATGCTCAACTGATTGAGCCAACCAGGTGTCCCAGTACCTATACTTTTAATGACATAAAAAAGATATTATTAAATCTGGAAGTCTTTGTAATTTTTTTTTGTTATATAGTTGTTGTCTTTAGCAACATGGTGTAATTTTAGTTTTTCCTTGTCACCTTTACCAATTGTCAGTAGTAAAATTACTGAAGAGGCTAATAGTTGTGAACAATTCCCACTACCACCCTACTCTACAGACAGCAAAAATGCTCAGTCCACACATAATGTTTTTATTCTAATGTTGTGTGTCCTGTGTCACCTTCAGCAATGCTAGACTCATGTATATTGTGGAAAGAACAGCCAATGCCTTGCCACAGTAAATAGACTGCCCCCCAGCAAAGAGACTACTGACACTCAGTGTTGGTAATAACGTCAAAACTTTCTATCTCATCAATCTCCCATTTCTTTTTTAGGGTATCCTTGAAGATTAATAAGAGACGTATTCAGGCACCTATAAAGGTAGGAAAAAGAACCTTTCTGGTTATAAAATATGTTGTGTTTGTTTTAGCTTTGTTGCAATAATGTATTCATCAATTCAGACATAGCTAGAATTGAGGTTGCTTATTCTAAATATCTGAAAAGTTTATTACATCTGCTTATTCACCAAAATTGTTATCATCCAACACATAGTATTTAATCATCAGTTTGAATTTTTCTTCCATACTATTATATACTACTACAGTTTGTTGTATATTATCGTATTTTATGTTTACAGTAGATGGAATTAACTCTTCTTTTACATTTTTATAATACCCTCTCCATAATTTTAGGGTGGTTAGACATACCATATGCAATTTCCATATATCAAGAAGGCAATTTTTAATATGTATATTTATGTGTATTAATACATGTAAAATATTGTTAGCAACTGAAATTGTCTTGTCTACCCTAATTTCACTTTTTTGGGGTATTTTAAACCTGTAATTTTTAAAGAAACAACCAAAGTAAGCATAAGCATAGTTAGCCATCAGTGATTTAGTAATATAAATATTAATTTGGAAGAATTTACTTCATTACTCACTTTACTTAATAAGAGTGCCAGAAAATGTGGCCCCTTTCTTGGCTAGGACCTACGTGAAGATAAATTTAGAATTTCTCCTCTAGTAAATACTTCTCTGATAATAGCTTAATTGTAGCTATTTCAAACCAAATTGTTTAATTGTGGTGAATCATATGCAAATTGTTCAGATGTAGGTCAACCTCCCACTCCCTCATTCTAGTACCTCTTTTCTAAATTCAGGACAAATTGCTCAATGTCTAAAAGAGAGAACAGTACAGATTAAAGACATACGACAAAAACCGAAACAACGATAACATAAAAACCAACAGTGGGCCAGGAGTCAGAAAGTTCTCCTAAAAATGGCAAGGCAGGTTGCGTTTATTTATACCTTGTTAATGATCTCTTATGCTTGCTGTGTGTGTTTGTACACAATTGTTTGCTCACTGCTCATGTGATTTATGGCTGGCAAAGCATGGTGCCTCTAAGATACTAAGTTTCTTTACTTGTAAATACATGTAATAATATCTTTCTTGTCCACTTATTGAACTGAAATGAGAATGCAGTAGAATAAGGAATGTAAAATGTGTTTCTGCTCATTTTCCACGTGGAAAGAGCATGTTATTTTTGGTGGTGTGGTTGAGTGAAGAGTGGCAGGTCTCATCGATGGAAAAGAATGTCTTGTGTAGTTCTGGGTGAAACCAAATGCGATATACTGTCATTGTCATAGCTAAAGAAATTCTTTATTTTTCCAGTGGTTAAATTATGTTCTAATCTGTAGTTGCCTTTGTGATGTATCATTTTCTGTAAGTGGTCGAGGTTTTATGATTCTATTTAATTTTCATATGTTGTCTACTGTACGTTCAAAGAAAAAAAATGATTTCCAGTTACTAAAGCATTGAAAAGTTCTAAAGCAGATTCATGAATTTGTTACATTTGTTGTTTTTATCTTTAGGCAATTATTGCCAATGTTTTGATATATTGACAGAAAATAGTGAGCCTTGCTTGTTATTGATGAAAAACTATTTCTGCTTCAATTATAATAAAATTAGAATTCTGCCTTAACATAAAAATAATTTTTTAGAATTATCATTCTTGACTGGAATTGATTGTTCAATAATTTGAATTTACATCTTTATGGAATTTATCATTTTAACATTTTCTGTAGTTTATTCTGAATTAAATTATTCATTCATGAAATTATTGAAGAGTTATCGAATTTAACTACTGAGTTAAAAAGTGTCAGCATTTTTTCTATTTACAAAATGGGAAAAAGGATAGTGTATACTTTGTACTTCTTTTAATGTAAATATTTTTGTTTGAGTTATTTAAAATCAAACAATTAAGAGTGACACTAAATAGAAAGTACTATTTCCCTCAAAGTAGGCTAGTGCTAAAAGTTTTGGTGGAACACTGCATCCACCAAATTCTTTTTTTAATGTGGATAACATTCTTCTCTCTATATATAAACATCAATATTACCATGAGTGCATAATGCTTTTGATGAAGATGGGCTGGGTCTGAGGACCCAGAGAATCATCCCACAGGACCAGTTAAGAGTCTCCTTGGCTGAACAGAGGATAGAGATCAAATGTGAGCCAGAGAAAGTAGGAACAGTTTATTGAACAATGTAGAGGTAGAGAATAACAGATGGACTGTCTAGAAGATTCGGAAAGGAAAGTAGGATAAGCTTTATCATTGCTTGGGACTAGGGGTTTATATTGGAAAAGGGTGTAGGGTGTATGTTCCTCCAAGAATGCAGGGTTGGTCTAATCAGAGGAAGTGTCAGGTGAAAAATAGGTGTTATTCCATAAATTACTGAAGGTAGAGGTATTGATGGAGCATCAGCCAAGGTTTGTTTGAAGCTAATATCCTGGAACGTGTTTGGGATCTGGCTCTTCCTAAATGTTGTTGGGTCTTTGGGGCCTAAGACAAAACTCAGAGAACGATTATCCTTCTTGCCTTCCCCTTGAAGTGGGAACAGAGGTTCTTTGGCTTATTCAAAGGTGAAATATGGAATGTGAGTAAATGGCGCCTCGCAGAAAAACAGCAGAGATGGAGACTTTCTACAATGGATCCCCTTCAGCTTCACTCTCTCGCTTTCATACCATATACATGATTCTGTTTTTAACATTTTCGTGGTAGACATGCTTTTAAGTCACTGTATGTTATCCATTTCATACTTCTTAATGGCCCTGTGTTAACACTTTTTCTGATGTATCACGATTTATTTAATAGACCCTCTAACCTTTTTTTTTAAAGTTTTTATTTTAATCACCTGGTACTCTGCAAAGTGCTTTCCTTAATCCCCTACCCTACCTCCCTTCTGGTAACCATCAGTTTGTTCTTTATAGTTAATATTCTGTTTCTTGGTCTGTCTCTCTCTTGGTCTCTCTCTTTTTCCCTTTGCTCATTTGTTTTGTTTCTTAGATTCCATATATGTGGCAAATCATATGGTATTTGTCTTTTTCTGACTGACTTATTTCACTTAGCTTTATACTCTAGAGCTTGATCCATCTTTCTAAATGGCAAGATTTCATTCTTTTTATGGCTGAATAATATTCCATTGTATATACTATGTCTTCTTTATCCATTCATCTATCAATGGACACTTGGGCTGTTTCTATATCTTAGCTATTGTAAATAATGCTGCTATAAATGTAGGGGTGCATGTATCCCTTTGAATTACTGTTTTTGTATTCTTTGGGTAAATATCCACTAGTATAATTCCTGGATCATAGGGTAGTTCTAACTCTTTGAGGAGTCTCCATACTGTTTTCCACAGTGGCTACACCAGTTTGCCTTCCCACCAACAGTGTAAGAGGATTCCTTTTTCTCCACATTCTTGCCAACACCGGTTGTTTCTTGTGTTGTTGGTTTTAGCCATTCTGACAGGTGTGAGGTGATCTCCTTGTAGTTTAGATTTGCATTTCCCTGATGATAAGTGATGATGAGCATCTTTTTATGCACCTGTTAACCATTCATATGTTTTCTTTGGGAAAATGTCTATTCATATCTTCTGTCCATTTTTAATTTTTATTTATTTATTTTAAAAATTTCATTTTTGTATTTGTCAGAGAGAGAAAGAGAGAGGGAGAGAGAGAGTGCACAAGTAGGGGGAGTGGCAGGCAGAGGCAGAGGAAGAAGCAGGCTACCTCCTGAGCATGGGGCCTGATGCAGGATTCGATCCCAGGACCCTGGGATCATGACCTGAGCCAAAGGCTGATGCTTAATTGACTGAGCCACTCAGGCTCCCCTGTCTTCTGCCCATTTTTAAAATGGATTATTCATTTTTGAGGTGTTGAGTTTTAGAAGTCTTTATATATTTTGGGTGCTAATGCTTTATCAGGTATGTCATTTGCAAATATCTTCTCCCATTCCATATGTTGTCTTTCAGTTTTATTGATTTTTTTTTCCTTCACTGTGCAGAAGCTTTTTACTTTGCTATAATCCCAGTAGTTTATTTTTGCTTTTGTTTCCCTTCCTCTGGAGACATAACTAGAAAAATGTTGCTATGGCTGATACCAGAACAGTTACTGCCTGTGCTCTCTTCTAGGATTTTTATGATTTCAGGTCTCGCATTTGGATCTTTAAGCCATGTTGAATTTATTTTTGTGCATGGTATAAGAAAGTGGTCCAGTTTCATTCTTTTGCATGTTGCTATGCAGTTTTCCCAACACCGTTTGTTAGAGAGACTGCCTTTTTCCCCATTGGATATTCTTTCTTGTTTTGTCAAAGATAATTGACCATGAAGTCATGGGTTCTTTTCCGGGTTTTCTCTCCTTTCTATTGATCTATGTGTCTATTTTTTGTGTCAGTACCATACTATTTTGATTGTAATAGCTTTGTAATATAACTTGAAGTCCAGTATTGTAATGCCTCCAGCTTTGCTTTTCATTTTCAAGGTTGCTTTGACTACTGGGAGTCTTTTGTGTTTCCATACAAATTTTAGGATCATTTGTTCTAGTTCTGTGAAAAATGCTATTGATATTTTGATAGGGATTGCATTACATGTGTAGTTTGCTGTGGTGGTATACATAATTTAATATTTGTTCTTCCAATCCATAAGCATGGAATGTCTTTTCATTTCTTTGTGTCATCTTTAATTTCTTTCATCAGTGTTTTTATAGTTTTCAGAGAAGGGTCTTTCACAGCTTTAGTTAGGTCCATGGTTCATTCCTAGGTATCTTATTTAATTATTTTTTTCTAAGTAGAGCTTTAAAATGGAATGTGGGAAAGCCATTCTAAATAACATTTTTGGCAGGCATACAAAAGAATAATTCCCATTTGTACACTGAATTAGGAAATTAATAAGTGAAGAAAAAGTATTATAGTAAAGAAGCACAAAAATATTATTAGGTAAGTGGACATAAAAGTTCAGGGGAAAGGAAAGCTAATAATACCAATGTTCATGCAACTGTGTGATAGGTATGTAAAACTAAAATTCTATTCGTGTTTTCAAGGTTCACCCCAAATGACACCTCCTTCGTATGCATTCAAAGAGACTCCTCCCTTCATCTTCATTCTTACCCCTTATTTTACATCTCCATAAAATTGGCAAGAAAGAGAAACTATCACATTATGTCATATATAAAAATTCATCTTGCATGTATCTTTTTCCCCTACTAAGCTGTTAACTCATAGAAGGTAATGACTGTGTATTATTTGTCTTCGAACACAGTAGTTGCTGAATAAATTGTCTTTCAGTTAAATTGTATTGAAGTGTGAGAAAGGGGAGGAATCAGGCAGAAATGTTTAATGTTACCAAAATTTTATAAGGTACCACTATCTGCCTTTTTATTATCTCTGTAATTAATAATCATCAGTGCTTCTGGTGGATGAGATGAAATAATATAAACACATGGCTTTTGAGATATAATGAAAATTATTTTAAATCAAATTTTAATGTTTTTTTCTGTGCTTTCATGCTCAAAAGCATACCTGTAAGCCAAATATTTAAGAAATATATTTATGAATATATGAAAAAAAATTTGCATTGTGAACTTATACATTACCTCATATGAGCTTACAAACAGCTTGTCAGGTTTAAAACATTATACATATGTATAACTTTATTATCATTAAGATAGTAATAAAGTTGACTTTGGATGACTAATATGGATGGTTATTTGCAAAATCCAAATAATATGTAGAAGAATTCTTAATGTGAAGTCTGTTAGAAGAAAGGGAGTATTGTTTTCAGTACTTTGTATAATGCAAGTTGCTACTCATGCCATTTAAATGAATCTTTAACATGGTCTCAACCAGGAAAAAATAGAGTTATTTATAATTGGAATTATGTTTGAAGGAATCTCTGATTCCTTATTAGTTTGAACTCAATGGTAACATACATTTCAAATATCTGAACAGACTTACCAAGAACAATTTCCACTACAGAAAAATTAAGAATTAGTGGGTATAAAAGTCTCTTTTGAAACGGATTGTAATGTCAAGTGCACAATAGTTTTTCTCCTCATCTGAATAGCCCCAACTTTGATTTCACATTTTTTTTTTTTTTTTTCTGGGCAAGTCAGGAAGGAGGAAAGGATCATGGTCAGTCTTTTCTACAAAAAATTTCTTTTGAGCTCATTGCTGACCTTTTTAAATCTGGAGCTTGAAACTTAGTATTTCAAATGCGTAATTTTGCTCTCTTTGCTGTCACAGGTCTCCCAGTCATTGTTATCTGTTTGGCCAGGGTTGAATATGCAAGAACTTTCAGGACTCACACATACAACAAAAGTGAATATAACAAACCAGTAGCAGACAATAAGGAGTGGTATTAATGGGGGAAGAGATGATCATAAGCTCAACATACAAGGGCTATTTCTACTCATTCTAGTCAAATTTTCTAGTCAATTGTTCATTCTAGGGGTCATAACTTCTAAAGGTATAAAGAGTTGAACCCTGGAATTTTTATGTAAAAGCTTATGGTTTTTGAGTGTTAGATCAAAAATTTTTAATTGGAAAAAATAAAAAGGAAATCATACAAGGAGTCAAGATGTGCCTTAAGTAGGCAATTTGTTACCTTTGCTTAAATAAAGTGTAAGTAATTGACCAATGAATAAATGAGCCATAGACCTCTATAAGAAATAGAGAAATTAAAGAATGCTCCAACCCTGTTCTCTCTTGTCTATTAGAAATTTAATATAATATTTTAAGGAGGGATATAGTCATAGTACCAATATGGAGATCTACCAGATAAGTATTTTCCAATCTATCTCTGCATTCCAGAAGCCAGAAAGATCAGAAAAGAGAGAGCAAGAGTGAACCAAGGAAGCTCAGAAGGTGTTAAAATATATTATGATATGTTAAAGGATGATGGCTATGAAACATCATTTTTTGGACACTTTTATCTGACCCCTCAATTTACCTTCTATTGCTAATTTATTACTATCTTTCCTTTATTTCAAATTTTTTACAAACATTTATCTTTTATGAATCTTAAAAAGCAAATGATGAAAAGAGATGATAGATCAAAGGAAGTCAAACTCATGGCAAAAATATATATCAAATATGCAAATCCTGTCACATAATTATTACAAAGTAAACATGGATCCAATGGACCCTGGTTTGTTTTCCAATCTGACCTATTTAAGATTTACTTTGTTTTTGAAGTCTCTCTGCTTTCCTTCCAGACAAACTCACCCTTCCCTCTGCTAATTCAATACTTTCTTATATTACCACACATTTCACCTGCAGTTAGTGGTATCTAATTACAGCGCTTACCTATCTCTCTTCCCAAACAGAATTAAGAATCTCGAGATCAGAAACAATATCTTTAAAACTTTTTTGGGAAACAATCATGAAGTTACAGGAAATTTGTAAGTACAGCACAGAAAACCATCTGAAAGTAAATTTCCAACCTACTGTCCCATTACCCTAAATTACTTTAGGCTGTGTCTGCTCATAAACAAAGACATTTTTCACCTAACCACATAAAAGTCATCAATCTCATATGCCAAGGACTCAGTTATCCCCATCCCCACCATCAGATTCAAATGTTGAAGCCTAATCCCCATTGTAATGATATTTAAAGAAGAAGCCTTTGGGAGCTATATAGAGATCATGAAGGTGGGACCCTCATGATAGGATTAGTGCCCTTGTAAGAAAAGACACCAAAGGCCTTGCTTGCTTTTCCTTTTTCCCCCATGTGAGGGCACAAGCAAGGAAGAGTTCTCACCAAAGATAGGAATTACCTAGCATTTTAATCTTAGACTTCCTACCTTCCAGACTTGTGAGGAGTAAATTCCTGTTGCTTAAGCCACCCAGCCTATGATATTTTGTTGTGGAAGCCTGAACTGACTAATACATCAGGAAATTAACATTGATATATCACTGCCATTGAATCCTCAGATTCCATTCAAGTTTTATTGGTTCAAATAAATTTCAACTACTATCCTTTAGAATGTAAGAATTTGTTTCTGAATGATGTGCCTCATTCGGTAATCATGTTTTATTCATCTCCATAAGTGTAGAAAAGTTCTATAGATTTCCCTTAACTTTCATGGCCCTGATATTTTTGAAGATTACATTCTAATTGTTTTCTAGAATGACCTTTATTTTTTATTTGTCTGATGCAGGGACCATAGCTTACATAAATTTGGATCTTAGCATCTTGAACAGTGTCTGGTATGTAGCCTATGTTTAATAAATGCTAGTGAGGAATGAATTAGTGTATGAAAACTTTTACTGGGAAACTGACTCTGAATCACTTGGGTAATGCTAATAGTAAATATTTCAAAACTTAAAGAGAAAAATGTTAAACATGTCCAAAATAAGAGAACAAATAAACAAACAAAACACACCCTGCCAAGCTCTGGTGTCTTCCTCTGTTCTTAGTGAGTATGCATATACTGGCTACTATGTAAATTAATATTAGTTTCCCTAGAGCAATGTTTTTCAAAGCATGGTCTGTGGACTGTTTCCAGTTTACATGCTGTTTCTGGGTCATGATGAAATAAGTAGAGAAATTAGGAATAAACATTTAGAAACCTTTTTAGCATTTTGACAAAGTAATTCTACTTCTGCTTAATCTAGTAATTCTAAAGTGAAATATCAGATATATTTTATCCACCTTTCTTATTTCATTTATCTAATAGTTAATTTACATTGTATTTACCATAATCTTTTATTCACAATGGGTTAGACATTAAAAATGTAGTCATTAGGAGCACTTGGGTGGCTCAGTTGGCTAAGCTTCTGACTCTTGATTTTGGCTCAGGTCATGATCTCAGGGTCCTAAGATGAAGCCCTGCGTCGGACTCCACACTCAGAGGGGAGTCTGCCTGAAATGCTCTCCCTTTGCTCCTCCCCCAACTCATGGCACTCTTGTACTCCCATTCACTCTCACTCTCTCTCTTTCTCTCCCTTAAAAATATATATATATATATTTATAAATATATATATATATTTATAAATATATAAGTATATATATATATATGGTCATTTATAACAGTTTTTGTAGTTCTCATCAGAATAGAGTGGGATAAATGTGAGCTAGGATATAATGGATTTTGACGTGGAACCTGTAGAATGAGTAGGATATTTCTAGTTTGTAAAGTACAGAAATGGGCCATTCATGCATAATGAAGTGCAAAAGTATGCTTGTGTTATATGTGTGTACTTGTGTGCATGCTCGTGTGTGTTGAATGGATATCAAAAGACAGTAACAGCCATGATTCCAATACTGGATGATAGGAAATCCTCCCACATCTGATTTCATTGCATCCTGAGCACTGGTTCCAGTAGCATTCCCCTCTACAGAACATTTTCTTGTTCTCCCTTTCCTTTCCGAACTCATCCTCTCTCTGGGCCACCTGAAACCTAGAATTCCCATTGTTGGCAAAACATAAATAAGCAACTCTGACCCCAAAAGTGGGCAATGTTAATACCACTTCTAGATGATGGAGCCTATACCCAGTTTTCCAAATATTTAAGCAAAGAGAGAGGAGATGTAGATAGCAGAGGAAAAACAATGAGAGAAAGAATAGCAAGAGAATAAAAAATAATGATGGTGAGAGGGACCCGAAAGAATTCTATTAAGTTTAATTTACATTGGGAATCTTCAATCTTAGTAACATTCAGCTCATTTCAAAACATACGTATTAAGGAATAGTCATTGACGAGACAGTGGACTCAGGAAATGAAAAGAAGAGACAAGAACTTGCACTAAAATGACCACAGTGTGTTGGGTAAGACCAATAAGCAAGCACGTTTCCAATGTAGTGATTGGACATTCCTCGGAATATTCATGGGTACAGAAGACGCGATAGACCAGCCTCTCAGGTGTCTTGGGGAGATGATGCCTGTGAAGGGTCTTGAGGAAAGCTATACTAAAGTTTAAAAGCAGGATAGGGAAGGAAGACAATCCGGTACTCGGAATTTAATTCACTAGCTGGTACATTGTTGGTGCTTACTAAATATTTGTGGAGTGAATGAAAAATCTAATTAATTTGAACTAGCTGACCAACCAGAGATAAACACAACTCTAGGAAGAGGAACTAGGCAAAATTATGGAAAATAACAGTCCTTAGTAGGGGGAAGGGGAAGATTTGCGGTCTTCTGCTGTGAAATACAAATGATACAGCAGAGGCGTGTGTGGGGAGAATGGAAACATTAAGTAGAAGTCAGGTGAGGGAGACATTTCTCTGCAATTCTAAGGCCCCAGGCTTTATCTTTGGGTAATAGAAACATGACATTGTGAGACTGTATGGTAGCATGGTTATAGATGACTGAGTGCAGGGAAGAAGGACAAGACACAGTGATACTAATTAGGGATCCATTTCACTAGTGTAAGCAAGAAAAGACAAAGACCTAACGGAAAGCAATAAAGGAAGGGATGGAGGTCGTTGGTGCAGAGAGTCAGAAGTTCCTTGAGAAACTGAATCAGTGGAACTTCTCAGTTAATGGGCAGTGGAAGGAGGAGGGGTAATCACAGTGTGAAGAGAAAGGATGAAAGCTTGGGAAATTCCCCATTCATGACTTGGGTTCCTGGGTGGACAGTGATAACCTAAATTAAGCAAAGATATATCCGAGGACAAGTAAGTATTTGGAAAGCAGGAGAGACCTCAAAGAATCCAGTTTTAGACATTGAATTTGAGATGCCCATTAAGAAAGAGAGAAGGTCAAAACTGGAGAAAAGTACGTATCTACTTTTGCGTGTATTTATGTATTTGTATTACAGTTATGTATATACAGCAAGAGATCTGTGTGTCTATTCTGTCTGCACAGAATAGTGTGAAAGCTTTATTTTCTCATTAACTTACTGCTGACAAATTAACTTATTGCTTGAATATATCATTTGAAACACTAGTAATTCATTCCGTATTTCAAAATGTACCACAGACAGAGAAAAATGTTGTAGCTTAAACCTGGTTCCAGACTAGTAAAAATGTCCTGCATCTCTACTACCAGAGCTGAGAGGAAAACTGTGCCAGTCACAGGCCTGAACTTGTTTCAGTTTCAGTTCCCTGGATTATTGAGGCAGAAACAACTTGGTGCCTAATTTACCCTTACAATCGCCTTAGTTTTTGCTTTGCCTTGCTTGTGGGCATATCTTCATGTTCTACTATTATCAGAAAGGAAAAACTCACTTCCTGTTTTGGTGGTTTCAGAGAAAATGTATAAAATATACTTTACCATTCAACTAGCATTTTGTAAGCCTGTGTGTTTAGAGAGTAATATACTGAGAAAAGGGAAAACTTTAACCAGTATTTACTTCATTGTCATCCTGTGATAGTTCTATTACCTCTTACTCCTTTTCACAACAAACCTCAGGGACTTAGTCTTCTCAGCACCGCCCTTCCAGCATCTTCTGCTTTAAGATGCCCAAAGAAGCCAAATAAGATTCTTGAGCTCTCCATATAGTCAAATCATTGTTGTGAAGGTTAGATCTCCAGTCAACTCAAACACCTGCAGTGAAACTCAAAGTGGGTAGTCAGTTGTAAGGCAATACTTATCCTTCAGTCTCCCAGCCACAAACTCAGTTTTTCCATATAGCAGTCCAAAAACCAAAGGATTTCAACTAAATGGAGACATTAACAGCACAGCTGTCATTATGTCCCTAAAACTTCAACCATAATACCTACTCAGTAATTTTTTTTTCATCCCAGTTGATGGAAAAACCAGAATGGCAAAGTAGTGGATGAATAAATTATGATTTTCTCAAATTACCCTTTTGGATTATCTTTTATGAAAGAGGTAGACAAAATTTATGTGATGCCACTCCTTCTCCTCTGAACGCAATTAACACAGATGTTAACTTTTAGTAGTCAATTTCACTGAACTCTATAAAATACATAGGATCCAAAATGTATGAATGTAAGTAGAGTGTTTTAAAATTCAGAAGTATTTAACAGTCCAAACTTATAAAGCACACAGGTGGTTTCCCATCATTTATTTTCATCTATTTAAGTGTTTTTTCATTTGTGGATTTTATCAACGAGTACTGAGCATATCATATACTGTGTTCTAGACTCACAGGCAAAAGTGAGATCATCTGTCCTCAGAGGGATATACCACAGACCTAAGAGCGCAGAGGATAGGCTTTGAGCCATAACTGGAACCAAAAACCTCAAGTATGGCTTCCCAGAAGAGGGATATCGAAGGAAATTGGAACAGTTAGAAAGACTGAAGAGATGGAAAAGGGAGTTCAGGTACCATAAACAATTACCAATGACCAGGATAATACGCTTAAGGAATAACGATATGGTCTTAGGAATGCAGAAGGTAGGTTGGGGAGGGGCAGAACAAGCCGGTGTGGGCTAGACCACAGAGAGCAAATGAATACATTTAAGAATGGGCATGAATTTACATTTTAGTAAGGTATCTGGAAGTTTGGCAGTCATGAAAGCTAAGTAAATCGATCAAGTAAGAAGGGTCAAGAAAGAAGAGTGATCAAAAAAGAGAAAAATGAGAGAAGGTATAGTTGTGTAAGTTATTCAGGAAATAATTTTTCTATCAAATTGACAAGACTTCAGCATTCATGTGTGGAATGTTAACATAACCTGGAACTCCTAGAGAACTCCCAAGTTTTGAGAGAAAGATTGGGAAATGCCATTAACTGAGTACAAAAAGCAGGTTGGGGGAATAATGAGGTCAATTACGAACATGTTGAGAGGTTGAAGTGTTTCAAGTACATTCCGTTAGTTATGTAAGTAGATTATTGAATATATAAATCTGGCCCTTAAGAGGAAAACCTAGAATAAAGATAGTGATTTGAGGATAATCATATAAAGATATAAGTGCAAGTTAATTCACTGATGTAAATAGAGTAGTTCTGCCATATATTTAAGGCAGGAAGTGAAAAGAACTTGAAACCATGGTGAGCTAGTGAATTACATGAAAGCAGAAATGTAGAATTAGATAAGACGAAGTCTCACCTATAAGCTTAATGTCTTTGAATATTAATGTGGGATGAGTTAGTTAGTAGATGCCTCATATTTTGAAAGACAAGGACCTAAAGTCTAGGAAACGTATTTCTAAAATAAAAGGAAGAACAACCAAATCTTGGTATTTGTTCTAGTTCTTCAAGTTCTATTTTTCAACTATCTACTTTATTTTTTGATTCATAAATTTTCAAGCTTGCCTTGTTCAAATATGAGCACGAAAACATGACCAAAGTTTACTCAGCATTCAGGATTCTACTTTTCATATCAGTTTTTTTTTTATTTAATTTTATGGTGCCCAATTCACTTTAAGAAGAACAAGCTTCTCCAAGTGTAAATTTTTCTGTGATCTAACTCACTTAACCATGGCAATATTTTCCTGCACTAGCTCATCAGAAAGAATGCCAAGAACATAAAAATAAATGGGAGTAAAAATAAATTAAATATTTTATCTTAATAATGTATCACTCAGCTCCTATTTTGTCTAATGTCACCTTCATATGAATTAGCATAACCAAGAAAAATGATTTCATTTTCTAACACTGTAAAACAGAGTTATAGAAAGTTTAAGTAACCACAGAAAGAAACATGGTTTGAGAAGGCATTTTTTTTATTGAGAATTAAATGGGTTTTAGGTGGCTATTAAATCATATAAAATATATTTTCGGCAAATATTTCAGTCAAACAATATTCAACTGTTAATTAGACCTATACATATTAGTGCGATTTCTGTGGGATCAATATTAGCAAGATACTGTAAGGAGGAATGCCATATAACTGAATCAATTCCATAGTCTTGGAGTTTTGTAGGATTTGTTATTACTCAGATTTTACTATATTTCATCATCATCAAGATATGATTCAAGTGAATCAATAAACTTTTATCAAAACTAGAGATAAAACTGACAATTTGATAATGGAGTTTTCTAATTTCTGTTGTCGGACAATTTATATCATGATTTTCATTATGTTATCATAATTGTCATTTAAAAATGTATATATTAAGCCGTGTTCAAGTCATATACAGATAAAGCCTATCTTTTATAATAGTCATTTGCAGGCATATAAAAATGATTTTTTTAGAAATTTGCATTGCAAACAAAAAACTGTGTATTATCATTTGAGATAATTTGAAGATCAGTCATTACTCATGAACACATTAGATGGTTTGATCCTCTATCAACCTAAATCCTCACCTCTCTTTCTCTTTCCTGCCCATCCTTCTTTCTTTTGGTAGAATTTTCCTTGACCACATAGTCACATATAGCTCTGTCCTGTGTATGGTCAATAAATATCAAGAAAATTTGGAGTGCTTTCAGAGAGAACTTTTTTTTTTATAACTTTCTAAAGGCGGAGATTAAAAACAAAACAAAAACACTCCCTTCCTAGGTTCTAAAGTTATCATAGGTTGTTTGCAGGAGTATGACTTTGAGGGTTGCAAGAGGACAGGGTAGAAGTGAGGGAAAAGTGGAGTGAGGGCAAAGTGGGGTGAGGCAGAAGTGGGACTGTATGGTTATTTGAATGAATGTTGAGTTATGTCATCCAAGACTGGTATTTTCATGAGTTTCTTGATGCAATATATAATTAAAGTAAGTGTTTGCTTATTTTAATATTGCTCCAATCTACTTTTAGCAAGAAGCTTGTGTCCAATTTTATGGAATTTATCTTTAATTTAGTATCCAAAAATAAATCACTTCTTAAGTTTAACTACTAAGATATTTTTCCAGTTTAGAATTTCATGAGTAAAAAAAAAAAATGTATTTTTAGCATCAATAATCCATTAGAATATAAAATTTTTGTCATTTTTGGTTTAAAATACAAAATTCATGTATTCATAAAAGGAGATGAAAATTTCTAAGAACACTTTTGATAATAAATTGCATTAAGGAAAAAACTGTTTTCTCTGTAGAAACTAGACCTTTCAGCTTATAGCTACATGAATCCAATCTTGACTTTTTTGAAGGAAGCATTTTTGAGGTGTTTATTTTCTCATATATCAACTTATATACACATCTTTCTTTTTTGACACTTTCATTCCACTCAGCTTGATCTAACTCAGTCTTTCCCAGATTTCTGGCTAGCTTCTCCTTACTCTTGTGAGATTTCCACTATTTTAACTAAAAGATATCCTTCCCCCCCCCCCCCCCGTTATCCTTCCCTCTACAACTTACAAAAATTGGCCTCACCACCTTCTCCAATGTAGCCTCTTTTTGTCAGTCTTCTTCCTACCCTCTGTCTGCTCTCCCCACTCTGCGTGCTCCTACTCTTGTCTCAGGGTATTTCCTGGTCAAGCACATCTACACTCTCTTATGCAAACCCCACTCTATGATTAGACCTCAAGCAGAAGGATTCACTGCACTTCTTTGGTATCTGACTCTCCCTAGTGTTTTATAAGCTGAATTATTTTTGTATTCCCAGAACCATACTATATGATGACAGGGATGTTCTAGATGCTCGGCAACTGCTTACCGTATGAATAAATCAACAATTCCCTCATCCAGAAAAAAAGAATTATTCTCATTTTTATGCTATTTCCTTCAGATACTATTTAGTTTTTATGAAATATATGTATTTTTAGTTAATATTTAAACACACTTTACCTGCTTTTTATCACTGTTTTAATATAAATTTGGCGAGTACTTTCTCATGAAATAAAATTTCTTTGTATGTAACAGTTTTATAGCAACTCAGTATCTTATTTCACATATGTATCTGACTCCTATTTTATGGGAACACTTATCTGCATTTCAATTTTTCCTCTAGATATATTTCTAGAAATAGAATTACTATAATCCTGCAATGTAGGACTTTTGATACATTGTGCCAAATTTCTTTCCAGAAAGATTGTACCAAATTATATTACCATGAGACATTTGCAAGACTTCCAAATTCACCTCTGTCTTGCCAATATTGGAAAGTCTTATCATGTTTAATGTTTGCTAATTAGATAAGCATAAAAATTCGCAGTTTGTCATTCTAAACTAGATTTTTTCATTTATACTAATTAGTGGATGAAGTTTTTAAATGTTTAACACCATTCCTTAGGAGTCTTCTAGTTTCTAGTCTTCCCACTTAACTGCTTTTAATCTATTGCTACAAACATGCTACCCATACCCATAGCACATACTGAGCACGCTGTGTGGGGAATATCAGTGAGTCCCAGTCATCCACAAAATTAACTCCACATTTGTGGTCCATATGACAATCACCTTTACCATCCAGTCTCAACTTCTTTCCTCATGAAATTTCTTAACTCTGCTTCATATACCCTGTAATTGTGTCAAACTGATTTATTTCATTCCTTTTCCCCATAAAACCTTTCCCCGTTTCTACCAACTAAAATCCTACCTGTGGTTTAACATTTGATAAATATGTACTAACATTTATCCGAGATCCCTGTCTGTTTCATCTTGCATTTCATTCTGTTTCTTGTTCTCAGAATTCAGGTTTTTTTTTTTTTAAAGATTTTATTTATTTATTTGACGGAGAGAGAGAGATCATAAGTGGAGGGGGGGCGGGGAAGCAGGCTCCCTGCTGAGCAGAGAGCCCGATGCAGGGCTCTATCCCAGGATCCCGGGATCATGACCCAAGCTGAAGGCAGACACTTAACCCACTGAGCCACCCAGGCGCCCCTCTCAGAATTCAGTTTTGCCTGAAAAGTCTAATACAGGCATTTCAATAGATGTTGAGAACACATCCTACTGCTGTAAGATTTAATTACGAAACAGTAGACGCTTTGTAAATCTTGCATTTCAAAATAATCTCCGGTCAAAACAAAAACAAAATCTAACAAAAATAATAACCTCAGGTCTACCTATCCAGAACTTCTCAGTAATGTTTATCTCATTTGGTTGCTGAGTCTTTAGTCTTTTTTTTTTTTTTAATTATTTATTTGACAGAGAGAGACACAATTAGAAAGGAACACAAGCAGGGGAGTGGGAGAGGGAGAAGCAGAAGGAGCCCAGTGCAGGGCTAAATCCCAGGACCCTGGGATCATGACCTGAGCCAAAGGCAGATGCTTAACAACTGAGCCACCTAGGCGCCCTGGTTGCTGAGTCTTTTAAAAAGAGCCTTAAGATATATAAATAATATATATTTGAAGCAGTTAAGGTAATTTAAAATAATTTGCATATGGTGGTTATGTTCTATATTAGTATGAGTGTACATTTGAGTTTAATTAAAAAATTATGTAAAATAACTTTCTGTAACTGTCACCAAATGGTAGTTATTAAACTCTATTTATTTTTGTAGCTTTCTTGGGATACGTGTGACTCATTTTTGATAATCTGACTTCCATTCAGCCAAACACATGTTTCCTCCCAAAGAAAAAATTAAGAACATAATAATCAAGATATGCACTCAGTTTACAAGTCAATCATTGTTAGAAAAATAGACCAGCTGATTTGATAATCAATTCTATTGGCTTGCATTTAAAGCTGTAACTTCAAAAACTAGCAAATAAATCAAGAGTTTTTTATTCCATCTGTTAATATCACCTGTCTCATTTGGGTATGTATTTATATTTACATTTGCATTTATATGTATATTTATATCTTATTTAGCATAGTATTTACAGCTAGTGATCAGTAAACTGTGGGAGTCCCTTTAATAATCAGTGGTAGGTCCAATTATAAAAACCATATATAGGAAATCAATCAGTAATGTTTAAATTGCTTAGTTTTTTTTTTTTTTTTAAGTAACTCTCTGAAGTAGACGTGCTATTTCTCTAACCTAGGTAGAGTTTGAACTTTTTAAAGTGTTTATTAGTTAATGATAGTGGACTAAAAGAAAGTGTAGTTATTGGTTTAGTTGAATTTAGAGGGAAAAATAGTACAGATTCTTACATTGTACACTGGGTTATAAGGATCCACATTTATTAATGACTTTGACTTATCAGATGCAATTACTGTTAACTCTGATATAGAGAATTGATTATATAGTCATATATTTTTATATTATATTTATATATTTATATTTTTCTGCTAGTTCATCAAAATAGATAAAATGTCCTTCTTTAAGGGCACCTGGGTGGCTCAGTGGGTTAAAGCCTCTGCCTTCGGCTCAGGTCATGATCCCAGGGTCCTGGGATCGAGCCCCACATCGGGCTCTCTGCTCAGTGGGGAGCCTGCTTCCTTCTCTCTCTCTGCCTGCCTCTCTGCCTACTTGTGATCTCTGTCTGTCAAATAAATAAATAAAATCTTTAAAAAAAAAAAAAATGTCCTTCCAGAAAAAAAAAAAAAAAAGTTTACTTTGCCTTTCTGGTTAGGGAGTCTGTTTCCAGAAACTTTAAACACCTCAAACAAAGTACAGTTCCAATAGTCTTCAGACCACACAAATTGTGCAATGTTTAATACTTGATTTAACAAAATAGAGGCATCAACACTCACAATTTTGATTCTCTACATATTCACCAGACTTGCTAAGGCAAAAGATCAAAGATGCTTTTTCAAAAAGAAAAAAAGAAAACCTCCATGCTAGAAAAATGGGGAAAAGCTGAGTTTGAAATTAAATCCTAAGCTTCAAAACCTGGCTTCTCAACAGTTCAAAACTCAGTTTTTTGCTTTTGCTCCCATTTGAAACAAAATGAAATTTGCCAAACCTAAGTGCTATGCGTTGCTAACTTTTTTGGTTTTTATTTAACAGCATTTCCCTTTTTAATCAGCCTATCTCTTGCTTTTATTATTTTCTTTGATCTCTGTTCCCTTTTAATTTTCCTTTTTTTCTGTGTGATCTGTTTTTCCCATCACCCTTTTCCTTCACCCTCCTCTAATATCTCACACTTGCATCTAATAATTAGACATCATAGCAGTCTGGAACTTTGCTTGAGATAAGCATGCATAGACAAAACTGGGAAAGTTTCTCTGTACCTTCTTCCCACTTCCACTCTTTTCCTAATTTATGAAGCTCTAATAGATGAAATTTGAGTAAATGTTCACCATATAAATTCCATCTCTTGTAATTCTCAGTACTAATTGGGAGTGTTGTTAATCTATAACCTTACCTTAGACAAAGATGTTGCTTATAGGAATCCTTCCCTATTTCTCACAAAAGTAATAGTTTCTATCTTTAAATTGTATGTTTCCAGTGCTTTCATCTCATATGATTATGAGTTACTTTTGCTTTATTAAGAGAAGAGACATTATGTAGGAAATGATCTCCAGAGTCATGGAGTATAGAGACCTCTGAGAGCCTGAGTGTCCTGGGGAGTCATCTGGCTAGCAGGCACCAAACCACAGTCCTTGGGACCACACAATGTACTTCATCAAACCTTCAGTGAAACTGGCCATTTTTTTTTTTTTTAATATCCTATAGCAAAAACAAATGAAAACATAACCCACCAATTTGTTTTTTTTTTTAATTTTTCACTTCTGGGTTGGTAGTTTTGGCATCTGACACACGTTTTAATCATAGAAATGCCTTTCTTATAGAGAGATAGAGGATGCCAACTAACTAGAGCACATCAAACTTAAAAAAATTCTCAAGCTGAACAGGGCATTCATGCAGATACAGGGGCAAAGAGGCTAGTGCTTACTCATCTCAAAGTACAGTGTTCCCTGGCCGATGCCGCTATCCTCTCTGCTTTGACACTTGGACATGGTACCTGAGTTCCTAAGACAAAAAGAAATGTAGCCCTTCTTAATGTTAGGAGAGTATGAAATGGAGTTCATGAAATGAAATTCATGAATATAATTATGTTCAATGTTGTTGGGGGAAAAAGCAGACTCACTGTGCTAAGTCAACGATTTGAGTTTCAGGCACCAGTATATTCAGCTCATTAAAGGGATAATTTGGGTGTAGTCAATTCCAGAAAAATGGATGCCTTCATCTTACTCAACTTAGGTTTTCATTAAAAGGCCGCTGAGCAGGACACGGGTTAAGAAAGAGGACTGTGAAGTATTGCCTCATTAACTGAGATTGTTTTTCTCAAGGCAGATGAAACAAAGAAGTATTGGTATAACTTCTTCTTTTAATGTTGACATAGAAATGGCAGCTATTTTAGAAAATTAAGAGCAGGAAAAATAGAAATATAATTTTAATTTTAATGACAAAGCAATTTGAAGAAGCAAAAAGAAGATGTATTTTAGATTATGGAGTTTTCTTGATTTATTTCTGTTTTCTGCATCTTTCCAATGCAGTTAAGTGGTATAAAAGACAAACAGTAACTGTGTATTCTACAAAGAAGCAGGCAACACATCTTTTGTGGATTGTTGTTTTTTTTGAAACTGCTTTATTTGAATTTGAAGTAAGAAAATAACATATTTCAGGGAATAGTTCTACAATACTAAAATAAATACATACATGGAAATAAATGGGTTATCAAAGCTCTCCTTACTTTGTACATATATGTTACATGCAGCAAAAAACAAAGCAAAACCAAATACACACTAGTTTCTCCAGACCATCCCATGACTTTGACCTTTCCATTGTATTTCATACAGACTGTCACATTTTTTAGTCCCTATCTATGTGTTTTAACAATCTCTTAAACTGCAGTTCTTTCCAGAACACTAGGCATCTATCATATTAATATTTGTGATATTAATAAACCATTTATTTCAGTATTAAATCAAAATATTATCAATATTAATATTATCAATATAATAGCAATATTCATTATGTCCCACTCTTCAAGGTAATATATATGAAAAAGTGTTAGGGTAGACAAATTGGATCATTAAGCAAGAAAGAACAGATAGAGCTGTGTGACTACCAGGAAATAATGAGGTTCAGAGAAATTAGAAATCCCATCTGGAACAGCGTTTACTGGACCCACTGTTGCTATTTGGGTTGGGATATTGACCAGTGATCCCTGCATTTTAAAGTAGTAACTACAAAATAAATTGCCATAGCTTACTCACCTCCAGTCCCATCCATGTTGATGCAAATGGTAGGTATTCATCCTTTCTGATGGCTGAGTAATATTCCATTGTACATACGTACTACTTCTTTATCCATTCATCTGTCGACAGACATCTCAGCTCCTTCCACAGTTTGGCTATTGTGGACATTGCCACTATGAACATTGGGGTGCACATTCCCCTTCTTTTCATTACATCTGTATCTTTGCGGGAGCCAAAGGGGAATGGAGCGAAAACTGAAGGGGAAGAAATCAGAGAGGGAGACAAACCAAGAGAGACTCTGGACTCCAGGAAACAAACTGAAGTTTACAGAAAAGAGGGGGTGGGGGGATGGGGTAACTGTGTGATGGGTATTAAGAAGGGCATGTGATATGATGAGCACTGGGTGTTATATACAACTAATGAATCATTGAACACTACACCAAAAATTAACGGTGTACTATATGTTGGCTAAATGAACATAATAAGAAAAAAAGAATTAAGAAAAAAAATTGCCATAGCTTTTGACTTTAGAAAGTCACCTCTTTATAAGTCTATACAATTCCACAAGTAGGGCCACCTGGATGGCTCAATTGTTAAGTGTCTGCCTTCAGCTCAGGTCATGATCCTGGCGTCCTAGGATCAAGCCCCACTTCTAGAGAGGTCCCTGCTGGGATGGAAGCCTGCTTCTTCCTCTCCCACCTGCCCCTGCTTGTGTTCTCTCTCCCACCGTGTCTCTTTCTGTCAAATAAATAAAATCTTTTTTAAAAAATTCTACAAGTATTACAATGGGAGCTTACTTTTACAATTGTAAGTGGCATTTAAAGGAATGCATAGACAAAATAATAAACTGAATTTTTTATGAAAGGACTAAAAGCTTTCAAAATGGTTAAATCTATCCAATACTCATTAGTTCAGTTTAACAAAAATTGATCACCCCTGAGGTGTGTCATTGTTGCTGATCACAGAGCTTAAAAAACTTTAATTGCTAGCTTATTTAGTTTAGAAGAAGGAAAAGAATCAGAAAGAAAATGAAATTCCTTTGGAAATCCAAAAATAATACTTGAATAAAGAATTATTAAAGGGATATTTTTTGCCAAGCTTCCTTATACAATTAATATAGTTGTGCAGATTTTTGAGGAAATGGAAAATGGTATGTAGTATTTGGGAGCTAGTTTCTGCATTTTTGAGCAGAAATTAAGTGCACAGAAATTTACTTACACGTCTTCTCGTGGTGTTGAAATACTGTACTATATATATGTATAGAAATTCATGTTATTATATACAAGAGTTTCATCTTTTAATGTCAGTGCCATGTTACACATTTTAACTTTCGTAACAAAAAGGAATGTTATTATATCTTAAAAACCACTTCCATTACTGGAAAAGCAAGAGAAAATGCTTTATGAATTCAGAAGTGGACAAGAATATAGTACTCTATACACTATGACTCTGCAATTGCACTATTGGGTATTTACCCTAAAGATACAGATATAGTGAAAAGAAGGGCCATCTGTATCCCAATGTTCGTAGCAGCAATGGCCACAGTTGCCAAACTGGAAAGAACCAAGATGCCCTTCAACAGATGAATGGATAAAGAAGATATGGTCCATATATACAATGGAATATTATGCCTCCGTCAGAAAGGATTAATACCCAACTATTGTATCAACATGGATGGGACTGGAGGAGATTATGCTGAGTGAAATAAGTCAAGCTGAGAGAGTCAATTATCATATGATTTCACTTACTTGTAGAACATAAGGAATAACATGAAGGACATTAGGAGAAGGAAAGAAAAAGTGAATTGGGGGAAATCGGAGGGGGAGACAAACCATGAGAGACTGTGGACTCTGAGAAACAATCTGAGGGTTTTGGAGAGGAGGGGGGTTGGAGGTTGGGTGAGCCTGGTGGTGGGTATTATGGAGGTCACATATTGCATGGAGCACTGGGTGTGGGCATAAACAGTGAATCTTAGAACACTGAAAAAACAAAACAAAAAAAAGAATACAGTGCTCTAATTTTTTATTATTGTGGAAATGCACTATAATTGATCAATAATTTTTAAGTGCTCACAATACTTTAGTATGGTTTTTGTCATAGTAAAAGATACCAAAGTAATTAACATAGTAACTCTTCTCAAATGTGATTGATATAATTATGCCAATATGTCTAAAACACACAAAAGAATTTTGAATAATACAAAGTCATTTTACCAGGAAGTGTTATTCAGGATATAGGAGTTGAGAGGAGATGGGGCCTCTTGATTGTGGAAATAATAAGAGAGTGCCCCTTGGAAACGCCAGGATTATAATGTTGAAGACCATGTTGAGCTTTGTTAGTGAAACAGGTTAACAGCAGAAGGCATTTCGTGTGAGGGGAATCTTACGAATGAGAGAATGCACTTTCTAGTTGATGCAGTCTTTAAGTGGACATTAAGAGAGGCCTTTTAATGAGAAGCATTTGGAAGTATTTGTTGGTAGAATCACAGTAAATAAATTTAGATTAGGATGATGGACACAGTTTATGTATCGTGTTTACTTCTAGATAGAAAAGCCTTTGTTTGGGTGTGGTTTGACAGGGCATTCCACAGTTGATATTTAAGCAGGGTCATAATATGAGAGTAGTGTTTAAAATGGATGAGTCTGGAAAGAGTGCACAATATACGGGTGGGAGTTGAAGGGTGGAAAGAAAGACAAGAGGCAACCCAGAGTCAGAAGTTACAGTAATGCAGGTGTGGAATGAGTGATAAGCTTTTAGCTTCAGGTGGTGGCAGTGAGAACTGCGTGAGACAAAGAGGATACCTGAGGCATTCAATTTACTATAGCTCTCTATTTTGATCTTGTAACTACCCTCGTATGTTTGGTTTGGAGGTGGTTGGTTTAGTTTTGTGAGCAAAATATGGCTTCATTAATGCATTCCTTATCTCTCTCAGTTAAAGACATTATTAAAAATCCACATCGTCCTGTCTATGCAAAGATAGTACTACACAGTATTGCAAATCCACTGAGAGCACGCACTTTGAATTATTTTCCAAGAGTGGCAGTAGAATTTGCTGAACAGGCATATGCTGTATAGAGCCAGTATGTTTGAACAACAGCCAGTACTCTGGAGATTGCTGGCAAGGGTTAGTGACCTGTTTGATGGCTCAGGACGGAAGACTTTCTACGGAATAAAAGCTAGCAGGTACCTAATGGGTACCAATGCTTGTGGTATCGTAAATGCCATCTACTAAGCAGCTGAACCAGTCTATCCTGGAAGGTAAGCTGGCTGCCAGAAAGATGGTAAAAAGTTAAACTAACGGAATTTCTTTTTGGGCTAAGAAGTCCTTTTCACTAATTCCATAAATCACCAGAATGCATGCTCCAAATTAAACTAAGAGCATATTTGATGAAAACATGAGTTTGAGGCTAATATGAATGACAAAGGAATATATTTCCCATTTTAAACTAGTAACTTATACTGCACTTGCCAATTAGAATGCCATTTTAGAGGTCACTTAAAAGATGGAGTTCAGCAAAACAAGCATGAGTTTTCTTTCCACAAAATGGGACATTTTCTTTCCTGCCCATTGGAAGAATAAGGTCCATTTTGTAATTAGAGGATAAACACTACAAATAGTGTTTTGCCGTTGTCATTGCTGCTGTTGTTGTTTTGATTTTACAAGTGGACCGAAGATCCTTGACCATGTACACTAGTTTTTCTCATGTAGGCTCTAACCTGAAGAAGGAGGTCAATATAAGATGGTTTTGACCTATGGATGTTACATGTATATATATTGTGTCAGCAGTGGCCTAGTCAGTTCCATTTGTCTTGCTGCTTCAACAATTTTCTCATATTAATAAATTGACAATTAAGTGATCCAAATAAGCTATTTGGATTTCTAAAAAGATCATTTATTTTTGAAGATTTTATTTATTTATTGGACAGAGAGAGAGAGATCACAAGTAGGCAGAGAGACAGGCAGAGAGAGGGAGAAGCAGGCTCCCGGCTGAGCAGAGAGCCCAATGCGGGGCTCGATCCCAGGATCCTGAGATCACGACCTGAGCCAAAGGCAGAGACTTAACCCACTGAACCACCCAGGCGCACCACAAAAGATCATTTTTAAATATGCTTTTTCCCTTGGATATTTGTAGACTTTAATACCAAGTTTCTGTGTATCTATTCATCTATTTTTTGCCATTTGTACCTCCCTAAAAGGATGTTATTTACAGAACAGATATTTAGAGTTTAAATTGTAGCAAATTAATTTAAATTTAAATTTAAATTAAATTTAATTTAATTTAAAATTAAAAGCATGAGCATAACTCATGACCTATGTATATTGCTACATATTATTTCTACATTGTCAGTCATGGAAGAATTATAGAGATGTAAGTAAAACATGGTGTGAATTTTATTTACTTAAGTCAGTATTTTTTAGAGCTCTTTGAACCCTGTGGTTGCAACTTCTGTTTTGGTCGTTGGTGACCCATGTTTGAAAATCTCCAAGAATTTCCTCGGGAAAATGCAAACCTTTTATTTTTAAAGGGAGAGGATAACATTTTGCTTTCTAAGCTGTACTTGTCTGCATTAGAGCTTTGGTAGGGTCCTGACGGGAAGCCTAATTATCCTTGGCCCTAAAATGCCTAAAAAACTTAAGGGGAAAAACAGATTTAAATTACTGTAGTTCACTGTTTGGGGCCCATTCATCTAAATTTTTTTGCAGCTATAGTGAGATACAGTGATAATAAAAATATCAATGTGGAAAAGACAGGACTTCCTTGTTTATGACAAAGAGAAGTTGTAAATAGTTTTGATAGTAACATAAAGATGGCAAAAGGGAAGTTGTGCCAGGATCATGGAGCGGAAAGGCATTGCAAGCTTACGATGATACCAAAAATAGCAAGTGATGAAAAAAAATGTATGACAATATTTAATAAGTGTTTTGATATTTTTGATGACTACTTCAGAAAATGAACACTATTGAGTAGACAAGTATAAAGCTATTTAAGATATTAAATTAAAATGCAAAGACCAAGAATTGATTGCACCCAGATTGCACCATATTAAAAGGAAAAAAAAATGAAGTAGCTATTTTAGATAAAGCCTTAAAGTAGATCTATTTTTAAAAATCATAACTATCCTGAATTAATACAAGTTAAGTTGGGGTAGATTCAAACTAGGGACTTAAAATTCATACTCTGAAATACATGAGCATGAAGTTTATCTAAAAATTGCTTAGATAAGTAATATATTTCCATGAGAGAAGTTCATATAAATAAAATAAGTCAGTGTGAAAACTATACTTAAATTAGGCAAGTTGGGACTTCTTGTATTATAATTCAGTTTTCATTTGGAGAATGCCAGAAAAAAGAATCTTATGTGTTTCTTAAGCTCTAAAACGCACAAATATTTCATTGTCTTATCAGCGGAGAACAAAATAGGAAAAAGGAACTTCTGGGGGTACATGGCATTTTTGCCTGTGATAACCACTTAACATGTAGTGTGGACATTGCAACTAGCTTAATCATCATGAAGCAGGCAGTTACAATTTTTCATTTGTTTATTTCTTAAGATAGATTAATAATATAATTAATAATAAAATGTATTTGTTAATGACAGGATGTGTATTCTCAGGACACTATCAGTAATCATTTTTAGTGGGAAAAATGTTTTGCTAGACTTATTTAGGTGTGCTGCTCTTTTTCCCCCAAGAAATTGTATAGTCCATTGTAAAAGAATTTTTCCCATTAGTCGAATATTGTAGGAAGAGAGAAAGCAGAGAAATAAAAGACGGGGAATAAGTAAGTGAAACAAGGAGGGGAAGATCTTTACAAAAGATTAGGGAACCGCTTCATAAAGGAGAGAAATGGGTAGTAGAGATCAAGAGAAATGCCCAAACCATTTTGTTGATATAGCCATAGAATACTGGATATCCACAGGAGAGCTTCTAAGTGCCACTGGACGTTCGTGAACGTTTGTGTGTGTGTGTGAGTGTGTACAGAATGGGGGAATGAAGGGAAGGGAGGTATTGTTATATTTTTTTTATTCTGGATCAGTTTCTTATTGGATACAGTTACCACAATTAAGATTTTTTAAGAAAAGGAAAAGACTTTTGCAAATATGTTTTACTTTTGCAAATATATTTCATACAACACATCTGAGTTTATCCTACATACATTTTGATACAATTTGACAACCCATAGTCCTCAAGAAGTAGAATCAACACTTGATAATAATTGTGCATCTGTGGTTGATTAACTCAGTTGGTTGAATCACAGAACTAATGAGGCAAAAGCCTAGGTTTGATCCCCATGTGGGCTGGTAAGTTTTGCTCTCTTCCTGAGCGACAGACTACAGTTTAGACTCAGGCCAACTATCCCATGGTTGCATGCTACTGATCATAAGGACATTGGACATCCAACAACATGCCTGGAAAAATCCCCAACTACACACCGTTATCTGCTTCCTAATGATTTAGCAGTAATATTCACGAAGCATCAATTATGTTCTCAGTATTGCTACAAAGAATTCACAGGAAATTTTCTGTGGCCTAAGGACACATAAAGGAATAAGCAATACTAAGAATTATGTAAAGAGAACATATGGAAAAGAGATTAATTCATAACTGCCAATTGGATATACTTCAAATTGCAAGTGAAGCAAAATTCCACATGTTGATTTTTTTTCTTCAACAGCTAAGTGTCTTAATTTAAAAGATCTGATAAAAAACACCCCCTACAGGCTGGCCTCCCTTGAGTTCTGAACCAACCATGAAGTAAGACAAAGAATGGGAAAGAAGAGGCAGACAGAAGGTGAAAATATCTTATTTATTGTGGGTAAAGACTACGTTAGAGAATGTAGCTTATCTCTGTAGGTGAATCAGAACTTACTCAGCTATTCAGACTAGAAAAACCAGGTCTCCCCTTTGGGACAGGCTCCATTTTGTTGCCTGATAGCTCTTTTTGTAGGACGGTCATCCCCCAAAAAAATAGGGCAGCGAGGAGGGTTGATTTATGCATGGACAGTTTTTTCTTGCAGACCTGTCAATCAGATTGGGTCACTGGGAAGACCTACTAAAAGGAAAGAGGCTGGATTGTTCTATATGAAGAGAACATCAGGAATGGAAAAGAATTCCTGCCACCCCCAACCTCACCTACACAAAATCTTTTCAATTGAATAAATGACCAGTGTAAGATGAACAAGGGGGAAAATGCCAGAAAGTACAATGTACTATGTACATCGTAGTACACAAACACTCTTAAAATTTTAGAGACTCAGTGTAGCTTGTAGTGGGATGGTGCTTCCTCTGGTCTCCCAAATTTCTGAGGGTGGATGGTTCACATCATATCTGCCACATTGTGACCATAAACATGGTCATAAAGAAATGCTCGAATAGGAAATATCTGCATACCATGATGGAAAAGTCATATGCAAGGCAAATAAAATTTTGGTGAAATAATTCATTTTACTGATTTGTTATCACTAGTAAAAACCACAATGTAATTTTAATCTAATGAAATATCCCAATGAAAATGTATCTTTTCACTGTGTGCCATGTTCACTCTTGAGGATTCGCAATACAATGATGCATTTCAGCCCTTGAGTGTTTGGCTTTATCATAGTGTTTCCCACGCTTTTAATAAGGAATGCCTTTGTAGCTGGTGTTTGGTAATTTTAAGATTCAGAAATACTCATCGAAATGAGTATTAGCCAAAATTTTTGTAGTAAAATTTTATACTGTCTAGTCTATTATTGACAAAGAGAGAATTTATTCTCCAATTATGTCTGTTAAAAAAATGCAAAGCATACCATATGGAAAAGAGCATTTTTTTTCATGTTGTAGAAATAATAAAAACTGTTTTGCATTTATACTCTGTTGCAATCTATGGAGAAAGATGCTAGGAATATGTTCGTATTACTGCAACTGTTACTTTAAGCATGAGTGACTACACGCACACACACACACACACACACACACATACGATTTTTGTAAAGCTGACTCCACATTTGTTTATTTTTTTCAGAATATTACTTTGGTCAACAAAGACATTCAACTTAAACCTTGACATAAAGCAGCAATTTTTTTGTTTTTTCCTAAGGAGAAAAACCACCTTGGAAACTTAACTTGGCTATCTAAGTGAGAATAACTCAGTATTCATTGGTTTGACAAATCTTTCAAGCATCTCTTTTGTGCCGACACTCCTCAAAGCACCTGGGATAGAGCAGTCAACAAAACAGACAAATCTTTCTGCCTTCATGGAATTTACATTCCAATGGGAGAAGTTCATCCCTCCTCTACTTCTCAAACATTTTGAAGTAAATCTCCTTCAAATTTAAATACATAAAAATATTTGTTATTGTAGGATTAAAAGCCCTTGGATGGGTTTCTAAACCAAGTAAAAACAAAGAGGTAGGATTTGGGTTGGTTGAACATGTTTGTGTACTCTTCTTCAGGGAGGCAAAGGATGATAAGATTATACCAGTACATTTTATGTATTTTAGAACCCGCAGGAACCTCTCCTTGTGAAAACAAGCAATTAAATATTACTCTTAATCCTTCTTAGAACATTTTTCTCTTCTGTTCTCTTCCCTATCTCGAGGAAACTTGTAGTAACCAATGTGTCTTAGCAACTTCTCTTATCTAATTCATCTGCATCGTATGACTGAATATAACTGAATTTTCAGTCATTAAAACAACAGACTAAAGTAATGATGCCAAATTTCATGATTCAAACTCCAACTCCTTTGCTTGTTATAATAACTTTATTTTTAATACACATGACATATTGCCCAAATATGAATCTTCATGATAACTATCAAGTGCAAACCTACACTTTCTGTCTAAACTCAAGACTTTTTCAACTACACTGATTTAATATAGATTAAAACAGAAAATACGTTATTCCCCTAGTAAAGAAAAAATTTGGTAATAATCCCAGATTGATGATTCTCCATCACTATTCTAAGTTCCAATTACTCTTTAAATATATGCGCTGTAGTCTAATAAGATAATTATATGTTTTCTTATGGAGTTTCTGGATTTCTGACTTGCCTTAAGTGAACCTGTATTATATATTAATGAATATTTTTAAAAATGAAGTATCAGACAACATACTTTAAATAAAATATATTTAATTATGATGAAATGGATGTTTTGTTTGAAAATCTCTACGAATCCTACCTGTTATTGTGGTTTACAAGAAAGTTTAATCTGAATTTATATATAAATATTGGTTAGATTTAGGTTTCAATCTCGAGTTTCCATTTAAGAATGATACATGGAGTTTTGTAAAATCTAAGATTCACAGACATTAAAATTAGTTCAATCTCTTTAATAATACATGTGGTCCTATTATTCTTATAGTTTGATCTTTGGAAAAGTTGTTAACAAAAATGTTTTAACTATATTGAAAAGGAATAAAATTTAATTGCAAAGATTCAAGATTATGTAGGAAAATCTGTAAGAACAATGGTTTTTACAGAAGTAGGCCTTTTTTTATGAAAATAGTCACCAAGTGCAACTTTTAATGTGTTTATTTATTATGTTGATAAAACCAGATGACAGTAGAATTCAACTTGGATTCTTAACTGAATGCTTTTTCAGCAGTTCTCTCAAAACAGAACTCTGAACATTCCTCACATTTTTCTCTGCAGAAGGAAAACAGTCCAGAGAATCAGAATTCACCAAATTCAAAATTATTTACTCTTACTTTTTAGAAAAAAAAATATTTATTTGAGAGAGAGAGAGAAAACACAAGTAGGGGGGTGGGATGCAGATGGAAAGAATCTCAAACAGACTCCCCCACCCCTGAGTGCAGAGCCCCACGTGGGGTTCAATCTCAGGACTCGGAGATCATGACCTGAGCTGAAACCAAGAATCCAAAACTTAATAGACTAAGCCACCCAGGTGCCCCTTTTTACGTATTTTCAGTGAATTTTATCCTTCCTCCTCCAAAAAAAAAAAAAAAAAAAAGGCAAAAACAACCCAACATCTAGTTGTCTAAACAATACTAAGAAATATTTAACACAATTATGCAGAAGAAACAATAGTCTGTGTCTGTGCCTCCACCTAGTGCCATTACCAGATAGGTGGTAAGGGTAGGAGGGGAGGAAAGAGAAGGAAAGACAGAGAGAGAGAGAGAGAGAGAGAAACAGAAAGGGAATAATACAGCAACCTAAAAGATTTATTAAAAAACAAAACAAAACAAAACAAAACAAAACCAGCATGCCCAATGAAAGAAAATTAGCCCTTCGCTAAGAATCAGATGCCCCAGTTTGCTGGGTTTTCTATTCCAGATATATTACTTTAAGCAGGTATGTTAATCGCTTTGACCTTCAGTTCACTGATTTGTAGATGAGAATAATAGCACCTGCTTCTGCTTAACTTTTAAAGATGTGATAATTATCAAATGGTAGCTGTAAAATATAGCTTCATATAAATGTACAATCATGGTTGTACCATTGACATTCATAAGAAATGTTGCTGGGAAATACTGCTAGATAGATTTTTGTTATTATTTTTTTAGTTGGGCATAAAGTTCTGAGGCTTAAAAAATGATATAGTAGCTAACTATTTAATGTTTACTATGTACTAGACTTGTTCTAACCCTTTTAGTTTAATTAATTCATTCTTTCATTAACCGAATAGAGTAATTATTTTTATTCCTGTTGCGAAAGAGAGAAAAGTCAGCATGCACTGATTAAATGACTTACCCAGGGTCACAATGCAAAAAGGGCATGAGACTATCTGGTCAACCCTGTGTCAGCAGGGCAATCTCTTCTATAGGATCCTTCCACACAGTTTTCCTGCCTCTGTTGAAAACTATCTAAGTAAATGAGAGGGACATGTGGGTGTGCTCATGGTGGTGAGACTTCCTTCTGTAGTGAGTCCCCAGTCTTTAAAAAGCACTTTCTTGGGGTGCCTGGGTGGTGCCGTCAGTTGAGCTTCCAATTCTTGATTCCCGCTCGGGTCGTGATCTCAGGGCTGTGAGAGTAACCTTCGCGTCGGGCTCCGCAGTAAGCGTGGAGTCTGCTTTGAGTTTTTTTTTTCTCTCTCTCCTTCTGCCCTTCCGGCTCGTGCTGTCTCTCTCTCTCTCTCTCTCTAAGAAATCTTAAAAGTTTTTAAAAAAATAAAAATAAAAAGCACTTCCTTGACCTAAGTTGGTATTTAGTTCCCTATTACTAGCAAGCATGGATACCTACAATTGTAGAAAGAAAAATACTTCCACAGTTCACTACCCCTATTGAAGAAAGGAATTTTACTATGATTTGGACAAATGATAGTGAAGGGAGTAGAAAGGGTCAAGTATGAAATCAGTTTTTAAATATAGTGATAGGACTGTATAAATGTATTCTTAGATGCTTATTATGTATATGGGGAAAAGAGTTTTGTAGTAATCTAAGCAATAAACCTTTTGAAATAAAACATATTGACCATGCTTGATCAACATATGTAGGAAACTTTTGTATATACACATGCACATGTTAACATTTCAGAAGCTTAGGCTAAATAGTTAAGTAGATCTATTCTCCACACCCTGGAAATTTATCTTTCAGGAACTACCATTATCAAAACCAAATATGTGCAGTTAAGTATAGTGAGCATTGATGCATTGTGAAGTGAATAAAGCAAGTGAAATTAAATAGTCAAATCTGACCCCAATTCTGACTACACTGTGAGCTTTTTTCTAAAATAGATTCTATTTTAAGTTGTTAGATTATTTTAACCAAAGTATGTATAACATATGTAAATACTACTTTTAAGTTTTGCCGATCTAGTTTCTTCTCTTTCTATGTTAAAATGAAAAAACAAATAATAAGATGTTCCTTTTCTTTAAAATTGAAAGCGTCATAAGGGATACTTTTAATCATTTAGCTATAAGTAAATAACACTACACATACATACATATTCTTCTCTTTTCATATCATTTTCTGTTTTTAAATAATAAGAAAACATACATTTGGACAAACAATGCATGGAGTTTGTTAGAAATCAACTTCAAAATTATTTTGAAAACAGTCAAGGATTACAGGTCTACCTTTTGTCACACTTGAACTATTTAATCAAACAAAACATGCAATAATAATTTTATTCATGTACATGCATCACATCTGAACTTTATCTTTTTCTTTTCTATCTTTGGCCTGAAATTTGGTATGTGATTGCTAGAGCAGATACTACACCAGACACTTACTTCTTTTGATGCCTTCTAGGTAACATCACACTGTCAAAGTTTGCAGCACACATCCCATCAAGTACATGATTTTTTGTAATACTGAAAGCACAGAGTGAATTTTGAAATATATCACAGAATTCTTCTTACTTTACAGATTTTAACTTTACCATCAGTGTGTACGTCCACATAAAGCTCGTCTAAGTTTTGTTTTTACCCCTTCCCCCCCAACATTCTCTTTACGCTTATTCTTAATCACATCCCACTTTTAAAGGTACCCATGTCTTAACTGTCATAACTTGCTTGAAGATAAACTTCCGTCCTTATGTTAAAGAACTTTGTAAGACACTTGGGGGGCTCAGTCAGTTGAGCATCTGACTCTTGATTTCCACTCACGTCATGATCTCAGGATGCTGGGATCAAGCAGGGCATCTGCTTCAGAATTCTCTCTCTTCCTCTTCCCCCACCACTCTCTCCCTCTGTCTCTTAAATAAATAAATAAATAAATAAATCTTTAAAAAGAAGAACTTTTTGGCATGCTTTATCATTTCTGCAAGATTTTAAGCTTCCTGAAGATATGGGCCTATTTCTTGCATAGCACCTTACATATATGCAATATTCATTATTTATTAACTATTAAAGGAATGATAGCAACCTTGACACTGTTATAACATTCTGGTTATTTTTTTCTGAGCCACAGCGGAATAAATCCAGTAAATAAGGAGTTGGCACAGACCCTGACAGATAGGAAAAGATTTACATCCTGACAACCTGACAAAGAAAGAAAAATAAATGAAGTTGTTGAAACCCAAATTATGAAATATGTATGATACAATATGTAATACAATATAAATATATAAAAACCACATAGCTTATAGACAAATAACCAAAGTCTATGTTCGAAAACTTGTGTTGACCTTATGCTATGCACACAATAGGCCACATAGACACTTGATGCTATGGCAAGTTAAGGAAGCACATTCTTTTTTTTTTTTTAAATAGATTTTTTAAAGAGCAGTTTTCTGTTCAGAGCAACATGGAGAGGAAGATATGGAGATTTGCCAAAAACCACCTGCCCACCAACATATGCACGGCTTCCCTCATTACCAGCATCCCCCAGCAGAGCTGTGCATTTGTTACAGTTGATGAACCAAATTGATACGTCATTATCCCCCAAAGTCCATGAAGTTTACATCAGGATTCACTCTTGCTGTTGTACTTTCTCTGGGTTTGGACACATATATAATGACATCTATCACCATTATATTATACAGAGTAGCTTCGCTGTGCTGTGTGCTCATCATCACGTCCTTCCTTCTAACCTGCTGCTGTAAACATATGTGTGTAGGGTTTTGTGTGGACGTATGTTTTTAACTCCTTTGAGTGAATACCAATGAGCACAAGAGCATGTTTAGTTGTAAGAAAAAATGTCTTCCAAAGTGGCGCTACCATTTTGCATTCCCCCCAGCAGTGAATGAGCATTCCTGTTGCTCCACATCCTTGACAGCACTTGGTGGTGTCAGTGTTTCAAATTTTGGCTCTTCTAATAAGTGTGTAAGTTGTGTCTCAGTGTTGTTTTAATTTGCTTTTCTCTGGTAACTTATGATGCAGAACATCTTTTCATATGCTTATATACACCATCTCTACATCTTCTTTGATAAGGTTTCTGTTAAGGTTTTTCGCCCATTATTTAATTAGGTTGGTTGTTTTCTCATTGTTGAATTTTAAAGTTCTTTATATATATTGGATAACATACACACACACACACACGCACACACACATACCTGTCAGATAGGTCTTTTGCAAATATTTTCTCCCAGTAAGTGGCTTGTCTTTCCATTCTCTTGAGGCACCCTCTTCTTCGTGAAAAACTATCATTGCTCCAGTATAGAACTGGGACACTATGTTTAACTGAAGTTCAATAACCAATTCATATTAATGACACCTAGAAAACTAAATCTACCTATAAAACAAAAATTGTAACAATATGTTCTATTTGGTAAGTCAAAATATGCAATGATATATATATATATATATATACACACACACACATATATACCTATATATTTGTGTTTTGTTAATGGAATAAAGTTTCAATTCTGAAAATAATACGTGGAATATTCCCTTCTCTGATAATGTCATATAAAATCCATGGTTCTCTAAGATCTTTCTTATAGCCAAAGAAGTAAGGAACAATACAAAAAAGAACTGATTAAAGTGTGTTCAATTCATGTACAAATCACTTCTACTCTATTTTTTTAAGTTACACATAGTGTTTTGGGAAATAAAAAAGCTCTTTATTCATGAAGGTAATATGAATAAAATTATCTTTGCTTTACTCACAAAATGAAGGTTGTTGATAAAAACAACAACAACAAAAAAATGTTGTCACTCATATTAACGTCATAATAGAAAAAAGATTGCTTGCAAAATATGAACAGTAAGTTCCTTCTGGAGCCCCTGACATGGTTCCAAATGTAAGCATCCCATGGAATTTTCATTTGGTTCTCCTGGAGAGATGTAAAGACTGATTGTAGTCAGACCACCAATATGGGAATAATCTGGAGAATTCCCATTATGGATCTGGAGTAAATTTGACACAATTGACTACAGATGGCAGCATATGAATAATCCATGTTTTGCTAATTCTGCCCACTCTTGGTTCAGCCACACCCCTTTTAAGGAGAATCTGTCATCACACATACAGAAGATATCCAGCCCTGAAGAATGGCACTACACCAGCACAACTACAAGTTAGTGGGAAGGTGGAGGGCAATTTTATCTGAAATCAAAATTATCTTAAAGTATCATTAATAGGCAGTACATGTGTGAGGGTAAAATCAGGTTATATGTAACTTCTAAAGTAGAATGTGCTGTCTGTAATTGAGAACAAACACTGGAAAATGGTCTAGAGAGATGTGGTGAACAGAAAACTGAAGTGGAGACACTTTTGTACATTGTAGAATGAAGCACCTCTACCCTCCTGGGATGACATTAATTAATAATTACTCTGTTTTTAATTCACCAAGCATCCTTACATTATGCTGGGCATACTCACCTGACTGCAGAGAGAAAGTCCTGTCAAATAATCCAGTGGCCAAAAGGGAATAATGAAGTCATGCCCTTCCCTACTGTACTGCCAATATTGCCTTAGATCTGGGACTTGGTCTTAACTGGACACCATTGGCTTACACTCTGCTTGTTTCCAAAAGCTTTACCACTTACTTCTGGAGATGCAGTTGGTGAAGTTATATGAATATTTAATATCAAGTCAAGGAAACCCTCATGGTGCCCCCCATTAAGTAGAAATGAATGCCTTGGCTTTATGACTTTGTTGCTTAACTCTAATAAAAACTCCCATTTTGCTAAGCAGAAGTTCTTATAGCTCTTCCTTCCCATGAAAGCTAAAATTAGTTGATATATAAGACATAGCTATTAAGTGTTCAAGAAAGATGCTTGACTTACAAGACTGCTTCGTATGTGAGCCTCACTTATATGTAAGTCCAGAAGTAAAGTGTCATACATACTTAAGATAAATGCTCTTCTTCTTTAAAAAAATATATATATATTTATTTATTTTTTGGGGTGAGAGAGAGAGAGCAAGCTCTAGTGGGAGAGGGAGAGGAAGAGAGAGAATCCTAAGCAGACTCCGAGATGAGTGTAGAGCCTGATGCAGGGCGGTATCTCAGGACAACAAGATCATGACCTGAACCGAAATCAAGAGTCAGAAGTTTAACTGAGCGACTCAGGCACCCCTAAGATAAATGCTCTTCTTAAACAAAGATTAATAACATAACCAAGAGTTTTACCAGTCTGTAACTTTTTTTTAAGGTTGTATTTATTTATTTGAGAGAGCATGTGAGAGAGAGAGAGAGAGAGAGAGAGAGCACAGACATGGGATAGAAGCAGACTGCCTCTGGAGCAGGAAGCCCAATGCTGGACTGGATCCCAGGACGCTGGGATCATGACCTGAGCTGAAGACAGGTGCTTAACCAACTGAGCCACCCAGGTGACCCAGTCTGTAACATTTTAACTTCCCAAATTTACTAATTTAAACTTGATGTTATTTACCTTTTCAATCTCTTAATATATTACTAGAACCTATTAAAAGATCCAAGAAAGTAGAACATTTATAACGTACATTTTTAATTTTATTTTTTTTAAATCTTGTATTAATTTATCTTGGGCCCTCCCTTTGGGAGACAATCTTGGCACCCTAAATTATAAATTAGCCAAAGCCTAAAAGAATCTGTTAATTACTTGTGGGCCAAATTTCTAGGTCCGAAGAGGCCAGATATCCAAAAGCAGCAAAAAAGGCATTTAAAATTACTTAGGTAGTATGCAATATGAAAATTGCATGTTACTCAAATTCTCTATTTTGGAAAAATAAAAATTGAAATATATAATTCCATAGTTACTACAAAAGTAATGGTTAAAACCCTAAGCCACTTAAAATACCAGTGTTACTACACACTTAAAAACTGCATTCTTCTCCCCAGCTCATGATGGGTAGCGTTGTACCAGCAAAGATAACTAGACATGTATTACCTTTTTCATGCTCATAAATGTTGGATTAGAGAAGCTAATCTTAGAGTTATCAACTGAACCACATAAATTGCTTAGCACCAGACTTATAATTTGAGAATGCTCAATAAATACTAATACTTCTCTATTCATATCTATCTATTAAGGGGTTTTTTATTTTAAGATTTTATTTATTTGACAGACAGAGATCACAAGTAGGCAAAGAGGCAGGCAGAGAGAGAGAGAGGGGAGAAGCAGGCTTCCCGCTGAGCAGAGAGCCCGATGCGGTGCTCGATCCCAGGACCCCGAGACCATGACCCGAGCTGAAGGCAGAGGCTTTAACCCACTGAGCAGGCACCCTCATTAAAGGGTTTTAACATGATTTTTAAGTATACATATTAACTCATATCAGTATGGTAAAACCTCATCTTACTTTATGGTCAGTATTTTAAGGAATTATATTTATTTAAACCTCTCATTCCAATTGAAATGTTTTCATCAGCTCCTATTTGATAAAAAAAAAAAAAAAGAAAATGAATGGTCCTGAATTCTTAATGTGCCTTGTTTTTTAGTTATTGTAAGGGTAAAAATAATAATCAATTTAAATTTCTTTAGTAATTATTTGAAGTTATTTAATTCCAAAAAAGGTTTTGTTCTTTGTTTATTCATTCTAATTCTCTAAAGAAATTCTAGGCAATATTATCTGAGGACTCCATTTATATGATTTAATGACTACATTCTATAGTGTCTCTAAGAACACTTTGTGGAAAAAATCTTATTTTTTATGAAAATAATAATTCTACTAGAAGCCTACCCCTTCACCCACATGGCCTCAATGAAGTATTTTGACTACAAGAATATACAAGTTATTGTATATTATCCTTACTCCCATCTAGGTTTTGCTTTTAAATTTCACTTTTTGCTTGATGTGGTTTTATTTTCTTCAGACTTAAGCTTTATTTTGTGAAAACATAAACTGAGGCATATGAAAAAATTTTAATCATTTATTTGGGCAAAAATTGTTTCAAACCAGGAAGGACCAAACCAAAAGTGGTTAGAAACTCTCAAAAGTGCTCCGCCAATAGGAACTAGGGGAAAGACTTTTATAGAGAAGACACTGAAATAAAGCAAGAAATTATTTAATTGGCTATTGCTTAAGTAGTTGCTGTATTTGGAAAAGCCTAGTAGTTGGCTTGTAATTGGTCATCCTTGGGTAACTTGAAGCATTACACGCTTAGGTTTTGGATTGCTTATGAAAGCTACTAAGACATTAACGCACCTCAGTTTAATGGCTTCCTTGTTTAACTAATTTAACAATTTCAATCTGGTTTTTTTTTATTGTCATAAGCTCCTTTCCTTTTCTGCTTTTTAATGCCATCTCTCCTTACCACCCCGCTACCCAACCACTACTGTGCAAGTGACACCTGCAACCACAGCATACCAGTTTCTTTTTCTCCACTCTTATTGAGGAACAATTGGCATACCTCAGCTCTTTAAGCCAAAGGCATCTAGCATGATAGTTTGATTTACATATATTATAAAATGGTTACCACAATTGGTTCGGCTAATATTTATCTTCTCATAGAGGTGCAATAAAAAGAAAAGAAATAGTAGGGGTTGGGGGTTGGTCCTTGTGAAGAGAACCCTAAAGGGTTTCCTCTGAACAACTTCCTATCCATGCTACAGCACCCACCCTGTTTCTGTCCTTTTTTTTTTTTTTTCAACTTTCCAACTTCTGGTTCGAATAAGTTCGAATCTTTCAAGTAGTTTGCTCATGCAATTTCCTCTTTTAAAGATTCTCAGAGCATGTATCACTAAAGAGGCACAGTAAAAGGCAGCATTATTTCTCACTAAAATTATGAAGAAATTTAAACAAAAGGTGATGTTTATTCAATTTCCTACTTTGTCCCATGCTCCACATTTTAACAATAAAACTTGTGTTTATATCCCTTGATATGGTGAGCAAGGAAAACATAGATGGAAAGACGGTGATGGGGAAATTTCTAAATGGGAGCAGTTAGCAGCTTCTGAAAGGTATAAGACATTCAAGTAAAGAAAAAAGAAATGAAACTGACTCATGAGACAATAGATGAGTCCAAAAAAGTAATTTGGCTGGGAGGTCAGTGACCTGTAGCCCCTGGGCTAAATCCAGGACCTGTTTTTGTAGTTTACTTGCTAAGAATGATTTTTTTTTTATTTATATATGTTTGGAAAAGCAAGCAAACTTATTTGTATGTAAAAATTGATGAATTACAATTTTGTTGTCCAGAAATAAAGTATACTGGAACCCTACCATTTTCCTTCATTTCATGCACTGTTGGTGACTCCTTTCATGCTCTAATAGCAGAGTCAAGCAGTTGCAATAAAGAGCTTATGACACTCAGCACTTAAAACATTTCTTATCTAGCCCTCTACAGAAAAGCCTGCTGACCCCTGGTTTAGAACATTTCCCCAAGCTAATTTTTCCTAGCTGATCAAATCAGTGTGCATTGACTGACACTCTGGGATTTCAAGTTTAAATAAACCAATAATCAGCTGGTACATTCAGATTTTTCCAGGAGTGTTTTCTTGACAATCACACAAGACCAGTGCTCACAGTCAGTAAAAGTAGATGCCTTGGTGTATTTGTTCCTTTAAAAGAAAAAAAAGTTAAACTGTTTATTTTGTTATTTTGAGATAACTCACATTTTATGTTGTAAGACATTAAACAGAGAGATACTATGTATTATTTATTGGGTTTTCTCAGTGGTAACATCTTGAAAACTGTAGTACAGTATCACAACTTAGATACTGACATGAATACACTCAACATCTAAGATATTTCCATCACCATGAGGATTCCTCATGCTGCCCTTCTACTGTCACCCTCCTTCCATCCTACTCCCACCCCTGCCCTAACAACCCTTACACACTAATCTGTTTTTCATTTCTATAATTTTATTATTCAAGAATTTGGAAATTACTTATATAGAATGTAAGCTTTGGGGTTGCAACGTAATCTGGGGTCACTCGGCATAATTCTCTTGAAATCATCCAGGTTGGTGAGCGTATCAACACTTTGTTCTTCTTTTTTGCTGAGTAGTATCACATCCTATGGATGTACTATAGTTTGTTTGTGACTATTCATCAGCTGAAGGACATCTGGGCTGTTTCCAGTTTGGAGCTATTAGGAAAAAAGTTGCTGTAAATATTCATGTACAGGTTTTTGCATGAATATAAATTTTCATTTCTTTGGGATACATGCCCAAGAGCCAAATTGCTGGGTTGTATAGTAAGCATATGTTTAGTTTTCTTTTTTTTTCTTTTTCTTTTTTCTGGGGGATGGGAGGAGGTTTGAGGGAGAGAGTAGGCGAGGAGGAGAAGATGAGAGAGGGCAAGAATCTTAAGCAGGCCCCACATCCAGCATAGAGCCTAACACAGGGCTCCGTCTCACCACCCTGAGACCATGACCTGAGCCAAAATTAGGAGTCAGAAACTTAACCAACTGAACCACCCAGGCATATGCTTAGTTTTTAAAAGAAAATGACAGATTGTTTTCCAGAGTTGCTGTACCATATTACATTCTCATCATCAGTAACATGAGTGATCCAATATCCTCACCAATGTTTGGGGTTGTCACTATTTTGCTTTGTTTCATTTTAGCTCTTCTAATAGGGGTGTAGTGCTATCACATGGTTTTAATCCACATTTTTCTAATGGCTAATGATGTTCAGCATCTTTTAATGTGTTTACTTGCCATCTGTATATCCTCTTGGATGAAATGTCTCTTCTTATCACTTGCCCGTTTTCCATTTGGATTATTTGATTTTTTTTTTTTTTTTTTTTTACTGTTGAGTTATGAGAGTTCTTTATATTGTTTAGATACTTGTCCTTTGTCAGGTATGTGGTTCAAAAATATTTTCTTCCAATCTGCAACTTGTCTTTTCACCCTTTTAATGGACTTTTTTATGGAGCAAAAGTTTTTAATTTTGACAAAGACAATTTATCAGTTTTTATGGATTGTGATTTTTGTGTCAATTGTAGGAACATTTGACCTAGCCCTAGATCCCAAAGATTCTCTTTGAGGTTATTACCTCAAAGTTTTGTACTTTTGTGTTTAATGTAAGTCTGTAATCCACTCTGAGTTCATTTTTGTATAGGATGTATGAATTTTGTATAGATATAAGTCAAATTTCTTTTTGTGCCTGTGGATGATCAATCACTCCAGTACCATTTGTTGAAAAGAGTACATTTCCTCCATTGAATTGGTTTTGCATCTTTGTCAAAAATCAAATGGCCATATTTGTGTGGGTCTATTTCTAGCTTCCCTATTCTGTTTCATTGATCGACATGCTTATTTCACTGAAATACCTAAGTCTTGATTACAATCAAATGGTAATCTATTGTTATATTTATTATTAATAACACACTATTATATAGCTATATAATATTAAACCCAATATTAGTATATTAAATAATATATTATTACATAATACCTCTTGAAATTAGACAATTTCTCCCAATATATTTTTCTGAAATTGTTTTAGCTATTCTAGTTCCTTCCTTTGCATTTCAATATAAAGTTTAGAAATAGTTTTATGTATCTCTACCAAAAATTTTCCTTTATATCCATTTGAGAAGAATTGACATCTTTACTATGTTGAGACTTGCAATCCATGAACATGGTATGTCTTTCCAAATCTCTTAGGTTTCTTTCATCAGCATTTTATAGTTTTCAGCATACAAGCTCTATACATTTTTTAGACCTATACCTAAGTGTTTAAATTTTGAATTATTTTAAATTAATGTTGTATTTATGTTTCTACGTTTTATTTCCTTTTTCTTTTCACCTTATTACACCAGCTAGAATAAAACTCAAAGCATTAAATTGAATAGATGGTAAAAGTGAATGTCCTTGACTTATTGCTGATCTTATGGGGACAGCATTTAGTTTTTTACCATTAAGTAGAATGCTGACTATAGCATTTTCTTTTTTTTTTAAATAGAATATCTTTGTCAAATTGAGATGTTTCACTCTATTCCTAGTTGTCAGAGTTTTCAATCATGAATGGGTGCTGAATTTTTCTTCATCTATCAATATCATCATATAATAATTCTTTAGCCTATTTATGGTGGATTATATTGATTGATTTTCAAAATATTGAACCAGACTTGAATCCTTCTTGGAATAGCCTTCAACTGATCATGGTATATAATTCTTTTTATATATTGCTAAATGCTATTTATGGGGTACAGTATTAAAGATTTTAAATCAGTGTTTGTGAGGGATATTGGTCTATGTGTTTTTCTTTTTCTGCTGTTTGTGTTCAGTATCGGGATAATATTCATCTCATAAATAAATTGGAAATTGTCCCCTCTAGTATTTTCTAAAAAAAAAAAAAAAAAAAAAAAAATTGTGTAGAATATGTGTGTGCTAAGTCTCCTTTAAATATTTGTTGGAATTATCCAACAAAACCATCTTGGCTTAGAGTTTTCTTTTTAAAAGAGTTTTTAAATTACAAATTCAATTTCCTTAATAGATACGTGGTTATGCAAATAATCTAATTCATATTTGGTGAGTTGGGGTAATTTGTATTATTGAAGAATTGGTCCACTCCATCTAAATTATCTAAGTTCTGTGTTTGGGGCTTGTAGTTTTCCATTATTGTCTTTAGATGTCTGTAGTGATATGCCTGTTTCATTCCTGATTGGCAATTTGTGTCTTTTCCCTTTTTTATTTGTCAGTCATGTTGGAAGCTTGGCAAGAAGTTTATCTATCTTTTCAAAGAACAAACTCATGGCTTCATTGATTTTCTCTACTGTTTTTACTGTTTTTTAATTTCATTTATTTGTGCTATTATTATTATTTTGTTATTATTATTATTTTACCTCAGGTTGATTTTACACTTCTTTTTCTTGATTCTTGAGATTGGAGTATGGATTATTGTTTTGAGACTTTTCTCTTTTCTGATGTATTCAATTAGTACTATCAATTTCCCTCTGAGTACTGCTATAGCTGTGTCCCACAAATTTTGCTATGTTCTATTTTCATTTTAATTCTCTTCAGTGCATCTTTCTTTGATTTCCTCTTTGATTTATGGCTATTTAGGAGTGTGTTAATTAGCTTCCAAGTGTTTAGAGATTTTCCTTTTATATTTCTATTATTGGTTTCTGGTTTGATTCCATTTTGGTCAGAAAACACACTCTGTAGGATTTCAGATTTGTTGATAATTGCTTTATGGACCAGGATATGGCCTATCTTGGAATATATTTTTGGGCATTGGAAAAGAATGTAAGTTCTTTTATTGTTGGGTGTATGGTCTAAAAATACCAATTAGATCCTGTTTGTTGATGATATTAAGTTCTATATACTTGCTAATTTTCTGTCAGTTGTTGTAGGTATGTTGAAGTTTACAACTATAACCATGGATTTGTCTTTTTTTTTTTTTTTTCTATTTTACCAGTTTTTATTCCACACATTTTGTAGCTTCTTCATGTATACACATTCAGGGTTGTTATGTTTTCTTCTTGGATATTCCTTCTTATCATTTAATGATGTATATTTCTGTCTCTGGTAAATTTTTTGCTTTGAAGTTCTTTTATTTGATACTAATGTTGTTATTTCTGTTTTATTTGATCAATGTTTGCATAAGACATAATGTGTATGAATTACATGTAATACATATATGTGTGTATAAATATATATATAACATATTCATATATATATATATGTGTGTACATATATGTAAAAACATATGTTGTTTCCATGCTTTTACTTTAAATCTGTGTATATCATTGTATTTGAATTGCATTCCTTTTGGACAGTACATAATTAGGTCACATTTTTTTTTAAATCCACTAAGCATATCTCTGTCATTTAATTTGTGTATCCAGATAATTTACATTCAATTAAAAATTTTTTTTAAAGAGAGAGAGAGAGAGAGTGGAGGTGGGGACAGAGAGAGAGAGAGAAATTTAAACTGGCTCCACGCCCAGCTCAGAGCCCCATGTGGGCCCAATCTCATGACCCTGAGATAATGACCTGGGCTGAATTAAGAATCAGAGGCTTAACCAACTGAACCATCCAGGTGTCCCTCAGTTTAATTATTGATATGTTATGGCTTAAGCCTGCCAGTTGAGTCTATGTTTTTTTCTCTTTGTTTTTCATATCACCTGCCTCCTTGTGTGTTATTTAAATACTTTTTAGAATTTTTAGAATTTTGTCTTCCTAGTATTTTTCAGTGTATTTCTTTGTGTAGTTTTTTAGAGGTTGCTTTATGTATTAGATTTAATATACATAACATCATAGTATACTGGTGGTCCTCATTTTACCTGTTCAAGTGAAGTACAGAAACTTTACCTCCCTTTTTTTACCTTTATATGAGCTTAAGTGTTTCCTCTACATACACTTAGAACCACATCAGACATTGTTAAATTTTTGTATCTGCCATCAAACATAATTAGAAAACCTCAGAGAAGGAAAGTATATTATTTTTACTCATATTTTCGTTACTGAATTCTTTATTCTTTTCTGAAGGTCCAAGATTCTTCTTTTATCATCTCCTTTCTGTTTAGACAACTTCCTTAACTATTCTTTCAAGGTGGGTCTATTATTGAAGAGTTCTAGTATTTGTCCTTCATCTGATAATGTCTTGATTTCCACTTCATTCCTAAAGGATATTTTCCATGGACATAGGATTCTGGATTGACAGTTCTTTTCTCTCACCCATTAAAAATGTTGTACTCCTTACTTCTGGCCTCCCTGTTTCTGATGAGAAATTTACTTACCAAAATTGTTTTTCCTCTGAAGGAAGATTATATTTTTCTCTTGCTGCTTTCAAGATTTTTTCTTTGTCTTTAGTTTTCAGAAGTTTGACCAAGATATGTTTTGGTTATGAATGCCTTTTTTTTCCCTTGCTTGTGGTTTGCTCCGCCTCTTAAGTCTGCATGCCTTTTACTAAATTTGGGGAGTTTAGGGCCATTATTTTTTTTAGCATGTTTTATGACTTGTCCTCTCTCCTTTCTCTTTCTGGGACTCCAATGGCACAAATCTTTTATCTTTTAGTACAGTTCCACAGTTGCCTGAGTCTCTGTTTACTTTTTTTTTTTTTTTTTAAGTATATTTTCTCCATGTGGTTCAGACTGGATCATTTTTATTGTTCTCTCTCCTTGTTAACTGGCTCTTTCCTTTGCCTCTTTCATTTTTTTATTTATCATAGTTATCATACTTGTCAGTTCTCAAATTTCTATCTGCTTATTCTAGAGAGGTTTTATTTCTTTGATAAGGTTTTTTTGTTTGTTTCAACAATGTCCATAATTTCTCATCGAAGTATTTCCATGATAGCTGCTTTAGAATTTTTGTGAGATAATTCTAAAATTTCTTTTATATTGGTGTTCACAAGTATTGACGTCTCTTTATATTCAGTTTGAGGTGTTTCTGCTTCTTTTTATGACAAATGATTTTCAATTGAAACCTGGACATTTTGTGTATTATGAGACTCTGGATATTATTTAAACCTTCTATTTTAGCTAGCTTCCTCTGACACTACTCCAGCGGAGAAAGGGGGCACACCTTGTCATTGCCAGGTATAGCACTGACACCTGAGTGGGAAGACTCTGTTTTCCTGCTGGGTGGGGGTGAGAGTTCCTATTCCCCAGGAGGCCTCTACTGATACTTTCCTACCTAGGAGGGATATCAGTGGTTTGTTACTGACCCCATCATGGCCTCTGCTGTCACCTTACAGGTTGGGAAATTGTAGGGTTGGACAGTTTCTAATGTCCTGGACCTCCATTAGGCTTCCTCTGTCTAATGCAGCCATAGTAAGGAAGGAGAAAGTCACCTCAGTATTGTTGGGTTCAGGTTGAAGTCCAGGATCCCTATGTAGACCCCACTGCCATGATATTGGGTTAGGGTAGGGAACTTGTTATCCCTTGATAGGGACTAAAGTTCCAATTTCCTACTCAGACTTCCTTACACCATTCTATGGTTGGGGAGAGGAAGTTGGGATGCTTTTTTCTAGGCTACCAAGTGTCTGCAGGAGACTTTTCAACGGGCCTTTGCAGGTATGGGGGTGGCTGTTTGTGTGGTATCTGACTAGAGCAAAGTAGTATTGCCCCAGTGCTTTCTGTCTTTCTAGGCTGCTCCTTTCCTGGTCCTTTGGCTGCAAAGAACAGGTTTTTCTTGAGGCTTCTCTGGTCTACACCAATTGGTGTCTCTGGGTTGCTGGTTTCTTCCACTCCAAGTTTTGGATAGATGAGGTAAAAATAAAATCCAGAGAACTCACCTCAGTGTTGTTCCTTGGGTTTTGAAGTCCCTGGCTGTTCTGTCCTCTTCTCTCCATTGTTCAGAATCTCCTGATGTTTGTTTTATGTACGATGAGTTTTTAGTTGCACCTAGCAGGAAAATTAGCAAAAACTGTCTACTACATTTTCCTGGAAGTGAATCCTCCCATTTCTTTCTTTTTTTTTTTCTTTTTCTTTTTTCTTTCTTTATTCTTTATTTGGCAGGACAGCATACAATTTTTGCCCTGGTTTCTGTAGGAAACTTAAACAGAATTAAGAAAAAGTAACTAATAAATTTTCCATTAAGAAGAAAATTTGAGACAAAGAACCCATGTCTATCTGTAATGTACTTTTCAATATCCATTTCATTTCTACTTTCCAATTTCTACTAGTTTGTTTCTTGACTACTTTATCACCAATAAATGCTCCTTTAGTGTTTTGTGGCAACTCTTACATTTAGAAGTAAGCTTTTTTCACTAGAAAATTCTCATCGAATGACTTCTGCAGGGGGGCATGTCACGTGATTCATTGCTGTTCCCCTGTGCCTGTCACAAGGCCAACCCACATATGAGTTCTTAATAAATATCTGCTGAATAAGGGAATGAGAACTGAAAATTTAAATTTTTCATTCTATGAGAGCTTATCTCCTTTATTCTTGCTGTGCTGGAGTATGGGACACATGTGTCTGCCGCCTGTGCTTGATTCCCACTGGGCACCCTAAGCATGTGCTTAGGGCATTAGCAAAATTTGCCCAGAATTCCATAATCTAGAATAAAGCAATTTTAATTTCAGCATATGTGCCAGTTTTTGCTTTATGGTGTAGCATTGTTTGAATTTTGAATTACAAATGGGAAGGACACCAGAATGGTTCCCGTGTGTGTATGTGTGTGCACCCGTTCACATTCACTCCTGTCACTTCTAAAGAAAGTGACCCAAAGAACATGACACAAAAAGACCACAGACTGTTTTTACAGTCTGTTTTCTAGATCCTGGAATCTTTATGTGTGTATGTGTTGGGGGGCGGGGATGATGAGTTTTTAAGCTAATCATGGTTTGATGATCCTATAAAATCTTTGTCCTGTGATGTGCAATGTGTGGGCATCCATACATGGAGGGGGGGTAATGTTAGTCCATCATTTTGTGAAGTCCTGAATATAATTTTAAATTTTTTGCAAGTAACGATACTTGAGATAAAGATCTCCCATCCTTGAACCGTTTTTAAACACAGGTAATAGAACATGATTCTTCTTAGTACCTCTGAGTATGTTTGGTTTAAATACTAATCATAATACTTGCTTTCCCGTTTGGCTTTAGAGTCTGCTTAAAGTAATGGTGAAAGATTGAATTCACTATACTTTGGTTAGGAAGTCTGGAAATGTTCGTCCACCGACACTTTCGTCGCCTGCTGGAATGGAAATTCACTGGGGCGGGGGGACCATTTCATTTTATTGCCTAAGAGGTGTTGATAACATGCCCTACATCTTTCCAAGGCATCTTTCATGCCAAACAGACAAACTGTAGCTAGCGAAGGAACAGAAAGAGCACTTCTTACATGAGTCACTCTCAGCAAACTTACACAGCAGCCGTGCTAGGTACTGGTGAGGATTACCACAGAACCCAGTTGCAAGATTTTGTGTGGTCGAGGAGACAACTGCCTCTCTCCGGGGACCACTTCGAAGGGGGTGGCTATAATGCATCCCTACTGTTGTGGGTGGATTTTGTGGCCAGGCAGTACAGAATCAGTGCCAGATAAAATCAGAAAGTAAGAGAAAGCGAGAAGAATCTCACAGATTTTAAACCTTAATGTGAGAGACTACAACAAATGTCCTGAGCTTGTTGCATTTACTAGTTAGGAAAAAGGAGGCGGAGGCAGGGATGCGTTTAACTCCGAAAACTTGCAGGGCTTCGGTCTTTTCATTTGAGAACCATTTGGGTGTGTTGTGAAATCAAGTTGCAGAGTAGGCATGTTCAGACCTCTATTTGCTACAGTTAGTAGGAAAGATTCCCCCCCACCACCACCTTAAATAAAAGAAGCCAGAGTTTTCTGTGCAAACTGAAACAGGCGTTGCAAGAATCAGATTCACTTTGGACGAGTCTTCACATTCCAAGTCATCATTGCATTAGGCAGCGCAATTCCATCTCTGGGTGATGGGCAGAAAAAGTGGGCAGCTTGCCAGGTAGACGTTTCCATGACTCCCAGCCCCCAAAGGTGATGCGTTTTTCAGCTAATTCAATGAAGAGTGGGCTGAACTTTGGGTCTAAACGAGACAATAGCTGCCTTCGCAGTATCAGCAGAATGGTTGATGGGAATGCACTCTACATTTGGCAGAGAATCATGTGACCTTACGACTGAGATTTTGTGATGGTGCCAACGGAGACTTGGAAAGCAGCAACCGTCCTGACTTTTTTCTTCTTTTCTAGCATGGCTCAGAAAATGGTGGATCTTAATACTTGACTTTAGCCAGACTCAGCAAGCGACTGAGCTTTGAAGCACAACTTCGCCTTTATTCTGGGTTTTTGGCAGGCCACCAGGAGGCTGTCCCTTTCACGCCTGATAAATTCTGCTGCTTATCTTTAAATAGGAAAAAAAAAAAAGAAAAGAAAAATATAAACAGAATATTGAGGCATAACAAGTGAATCCTAAAATTGTATGTGCTTTTTGTTTTTTGGCTTTTCTTACTGCTGATTTTTTTTTTTTTAATGTTAATACCCTTTCTGCTTGCTGAAGAATCCAAGTACTTTTTTTTTTTTTTTTTTGGTTTATAATGAACAGGCATTTGAACAGGGCAAACAGGACGGCCGCAGCACTGAGCATGAGATCATTGCAGCCGTGTAGCAAACTGGCACCCTGCCTTCTCACCCTTTTGGTTCAGGAGACAAACGTGTGCAATCCTCATTTCTAAAGTCAGCTCAGCCTGGAAGGATTCCTGGTCTCTCCCACCTTCTACCATTCCGCTGCCAGGGACAGCAAGGATTGGTGCAGCTTCTGCGCAGTGCTTTGTGCCTGGAATACCGAGAAGGAAGAAAAAGAAGACAAGCACCCTGATCCTTTTTTTCCAAGAAATAACAGGAGCCCCGAAGAGAAAAAAAAAAAAAAAAAATCTGAGTTTGTCCTACTCCATGCAAGAGTGCTGAAAAAAAATGAGACGCTCCTGCTCAAAAACAAAAACAAAAACAAACAAACAAAAATCCAAACCAAAACAAACCAAAAAAAAGCAAACATTGGCTTGTATACCTACAGAGACATCGGGCTTTGTAAAGCAGCTTTGTAAGGCAACATAACCAAATGAGCCTTCCTTATTTTTATTATTTCAAAACTATGGCATAATTAGCAATGTATTGCACTTGGTGAAATCGCACCTTTCATATCAGGTATAACTTTTTTTGTTGTTTCTTTTTAAGCCTACTCTTAGATAAAAGGGGATCCTTGAACTTTCAATGTACTCTTATTTAGCTCATCACCCACTTTACTCTTATTAACTTCTTCCTTTTGCTCTCTTGCTCTAATCCTGACTAGAATAGAAACTTACGTAAAAATAGAAAAATGTCTATGGAAAAGACGGTACATGTTTTATTTGGGTTATACATCAAAGTCTGGAGAGACATTAATATGTTATCTGTGCTTTTCGTGTACAGTATTAGTTTTTGCTATCTAAGAAAAGTGAACATTTAATCCTAGTTGTTTAAAGAAACTAAATCTTTTATTTGCTGTGACTCATGATTTGAAATGTGAAAGAAGAAACTTTTTGAACTTCTAAAAAAGGGTCATATTAGGAGATACAGTAAACTGGTGAGAAATAAAATTAGTTTGGGCGAAGTTATATTTAAATTATTTACCAGGATTTCAGTATAACCGAAGTAAGGATGAAAAGATCATGTTCTCAGTTGCTAAGTAGAAAAGAAACTTGTTCCACAATAATACTCTCTTTTTAAAATATATTTTAAAAGAAGCATTTGTCTTAGGGCAGTTGCAGAGAGCGTTGGAAATATCCATTAAGTATTTCAGTGGAAAAAGTACATACAAACTTGTTTTAAGTTTAAAGCAATGATTGGCTCAGCAGATAAATGCATTGCATTCTAATTATTTTGTCTATTTGTAGGAGTAAATTGCTAAGTAATTTAAGCATTTTATAACAAAACCAGTTTTGCCTGGTTCAATGGAAAAGGATTAGCAGATGTATTCCACCTATTTTAATTTCGATTAAAACTCTTTCTAAACATATTTAAAAATTGTTAAAAAGAGAAAGTGCTTCTTAAAAATACAGCATGTATAAATGAAGACCATAATTCGCATATTAAGAATTGATGCTATAATATTCTCCATAAAAAGAATAAACTTTGAGCAAACTGTTGTGCTTTTAAAATCATATTTTATCATATTGGAAGTATGTAGGGGAAACAGAGAGAAAATATTATAGAACTGATGATTTCTACCTCCTTTTTTTGTTACTCTATGAAAAATTATGGGAAATTACAATTACCTTATATATGATAACATTCAAATAAAACATTTTATTAAGTTTATCGGTTATTGTTCACTAATTATTTAAGAAATAGCTCTTGTTCCTTTATGCTGTCTCAGCTAATGGAACGTCAACTTTCACAGGCTTAATTAACATTTATAAACCTGTTTTCATGTTTCAAGATCCTTTAGTTGAAAAACATTATTTTAAATGTTATTTTTAGGAGTCATTAATCTCTACACTCTTAATTATCTTATTAAGCTCCATGCCAAATCCAAATCTCTTTTCAGCTTTCACTAGTTCATTGTGCAAAACCTAGTCGCTTCTTTAACAGCTATGCCTCCTTTCACTTTCAAAACTGTGACTGTGAAAACAACACCAACCAAAATGAACGCGTAAAAGCAAACTATGAAACCACATTATATGTCATATGAGTAGCCTTGGGTGGGGCTCTAGGAGTCTTCCAAGCCTTTAAAAAAATACTTTAAAAGGTTTTGCCCATTTTGATATTGTGTTTTCTTCTCGATCATCTACCTTCATTCCCACCATCCAGCCAGATGATCCTCCTAGATAAGCAATTGTCTGATATTTCTCCTTTTGTGGTTGTTTTAGGGAAAAACTTAAAGTGGATATGAGAAGTGAAGAAGGTGATCATAGGAGAAAATCATCTCAGGTAAAAACAAAAAACAAAAGAGCAATTGCTGTTTAATATTTTTAAAGAAAAAAAAAAACAGTGTTGACTGTGTTTAGTTCTAAGAATTCATTTCATAGTCTTTATGGATCTAGCTGTTGGGATTTTCATTGATTGCTTGAGAATTTGTACTACTACCTACGTTTGTGACAAATTTTTGTCTGAGTTTATGATCAATGTGCTGTCTGAGTCCCTTGGAATTATGTATCTGTATATCCATTCATATATCTATATATTCATTCATGTAACGGTTGACTAGAAAGTAATTTAGAAAAGTAAAAAATATATTTTTTCATTTGTCATACCATATAAAAGGTAGTGAAATCTGGAGAGAGGCAATAAAGTTGTGCTTTTTAAAAAATATGACCTAATAAGAGAATGAAACCAAAATATACATTCTTACAGTTATGATAAAACCAAAACAAATGTTGCTTTTTATTTCACATCTAAGTTTATGAATACATGTTAAGATATTTTTACTATAATTGAATGCAATTATGACTGTTGATTTTTTACTATAGTTTTTAGCAAGGATGGGAATAATTAGAAAATAAATAATGGTAAAAACTTACATAGACCACATTATCTATATAATGTCTATAAAACACATTTTATTTTATTTCAAAACTTGCAAAAACATGAAGTAATTTTTATTATTTTTCACAATGAAGATATAGTTTAGAAATGCTAAATATATTAAATATGAGTGAAACGATTAATGATTGTACAACTTACAGTTTTGTTTCTGTTGAGCTTAAAAATCTTAAAAAACGTGTATGTGGCTGGCTTTATGTTTATTCTTTGTCTGTTTGCTTATTGTGTGGTGGTTTAAATATTTTTTTTTAATAACAATTTATTTTTGCCCAACCCGTTGACCAGGTAAGAGTTGTAAGTAGCTATATGTTATGTTTTAAGAATATATTTTTTAAAAAATAAATTTATTGTGTTTAGAGGCAAGCTAGATCTTCTTCCATACAGTATATCTGAAGTATAAATTGCAGTAGTAGTAGTAACACTGTTAATAGTAATAATGTTGTTAATATGTCATTAATTTTAGTTTTCTGATAATATTTATCCAAATATTGTTAATTTCAGTATTATTCCAACTATAGACACATATGTATACATTTAAGACTTTTTAGTGACTTCCTGTGCTCTGCCTAGTCAACAAGATCTTACTTGTTTTATGAGAAAGTTACAATGTTACCCATTCCTTAAAACCACTAACTGAGGTTTTATAAAAGAGTTAAAACAAGCACAGTCTGTCTCTTACACAATTAGCTTAATAGTTAATTTGGTCTTAATTATAGGCTGGTAATACTACATTCATGCTTCACAATTACATAATTCATACATGCATGTATGGATCCTTTTTTTTCTTTTAAAACTCATTATTAATTAGAATAGTCCAAATCCAAAATATTCCCCATTAAAACAAAAATAATCTGTGAAAAATATTTCAGTATATGATTCTTTAAATTCTCATGCATATAAACCTGTATTTAGTGCAGAATATTCATGAAGGCCTTTAACTGGGAATATGCATACTAAGATTATTTTAGCATTAAAAATATTTATGGTGAAGGATCAATATTAATATTTTCATCTGATTTTGTCAGATATTTACAACAAATCCTGCATTAATAGAGAGCCCAAGTGAGATGTTGCCCATTGGCATAAACCCGTAGATCCGATCTTGTGGTGAAATGGACTGCGCAAGCTCGCTTCTATGGGTCTGTGTCAGTGTGGTAATCTATCAAAATGCTATAGCCAAATGCTGTTAAATAATATCTCAGCCAAACTCCTGTTAAACTTTAGTCGATTTCTTTTTAAGTATTTTATATTTTCCTTTGTTTCTCAAGTGTACATTAACCGTCATTGGTCTTTAGAGCCAACCTCCAATTGTTGACCTCTAGGAAGGGTTTATAGCATAGCCATTCAAAGTTGGAATCCAAGTATAGTAAATTACTTAAGAAACTTGAATTTTTTATAGCAAGGTTTGAAACAAGAGCTGAATAGAAACAATTCAGAAACTTAAGTTCACATTGTAGTGGTTAGTACACCTCAGCAGCTTCAATAAGAAAATTAAAAGCTGTAACTGGATTTATGTATTACTATTGAGCTGATTTCTCTTAAATGAAGCTGAATGCTATTGGCTTTTAATATTATTAATTGCTAGTAGAACTATATGTCAGGAGAGATGTCAGAGGACGTTTTGTATGACCTGTGCTGGAAACCCAAGAGGTTAGGATAATCCTAGTAGACCCGTCTTAAGTCTATTGGTGAAATGTTAGAATATTATATCTACATCCTTGCCAAGCCCTTAGGTGTATGGCCGCCATATTTGGAGGAGCTGACTGAAGATATGATAAGGAGTTTGAAGCAACATTGGAAGCTGTGTGCATCCGGGTTGAGGTAGTAGGTTGTATGGTTTAGAGTTACACCCTGGGAGTTAACTGTACAACCTTCTAGCTTTCCTTGGAGCACACTTGAGCCATCGAGGAATACTTCACCACTTTTATCTGATTGAGCCAATTTCTGTGCAAGAAGGTAATGTGTCATGAGTATTTTGGATAATCAGTTTGAGCCTTTCTTACATTAAAATGAGCCTTTTATCCCTAAATACCAGATTATTCCATTTACATCTACTTATAAATAGTGGCAAGTTGGTATTTCTAATAGGTTGTTACTCCATGAGAAAACATTTTTAAGAATGGGTGAGTAGTGACTTAAACCACATTGATATTTGAATTTTTCAGTCGCAGATTCACAAAATTTGGCTCTCAATTTTACAAACTGATCATTGGTCTTTTTAAAATTTTTATTGGCTACTTAGACACTGGAATTAAAAAAAAAGTCTTCTAGTGTCAATGTCTTCATAGTACAGTATCTGAGTCTTTCTTATGACACATCACTTTCTCCCTTATGTTATGGTTATCTATGTGCTTGTTTATTTTTTTTTCCAGTATATACTAGACTGTAAGCTCCTTGAGGGCAAAGTCCATGCCTTATCTTTCATTGTATCCCCTAAAGTGCTTGACACATAAGATTTATTGGATGAATGAATGGAATATAAGATCTCACCCTGTGATGAGTTTTTATTGAATATTTGAATGAATTACAACAGTAGTCAAAAATTTGAGTATTGTTTGTTGATCCTAAAATTTGCCTAAATTTAATTCCCACACTGCTCTGCATCAGTAATATCTGTTTTGTTTTGTTTTTACTGTGTTGACTGTGTCCATTCATCCTAGACAAACAATTTACAACTTAGGATTGCTTTTTCTCTAGAATAAAAAGTATAAAGCAAACTCATTTTTATTAATAAGTTCATTATAGTTTATAACCCTCAATTTAGATTATGTGTAGTTCTTTTGAACTTTTAAAACCTTTGATTTCCAGATGAACGGTTTTTCTTTCAACATCACCTTTATAAATCAACTTTTGGTATTTTGTGTGCCTCCCTTTTCTTCTGCCCTTTATTTTTGTACAGTCACACGTGTACCAGAAACAACTCAACCAGAAACGTGTCAGGAAATTAGTAATAAATATATGAAGTATAATTGAGGATTGGATCACATTTTTGTTTGAAGGGAAGGCACCTACAATTTTCTGTCTATACAAAGCAAACAACATCTCTTTGTAGAATGTTAACTTGCCATCAGTTTCAGTGGCTAGTTTATATAGAACGTCTTTCCATCACAGGACTAGTTATAGACATTGGAACTTTAAACTCTGAGTATGAAACATTGAATACATTGGAAAAGATTTTTAGATATAAATATGTTAAGAACCATAAGATCCTACCAGTGTGGTGATAAGCTTCCTATAGATCACTCTGGCACCCAGAATATCTCAGAATCTAGAATTTACCGGCAATGGTGAAGAAGGAACTTTTATATCACCCATAGGAAGAACACAGGAGGCTTAGAAAGCTGAATACCAATGATTTCAAGCAAAATTATTTGATTCATAAGCAGAGGTTAAAGACTAGTAGTCTCTAAGAAAGAAAGATCTTTTCAAGGACTGATCAAAAGATAATGACGATCAGTCAGGAGGCATAGATGAGAGTAAGAGACAGAGAAAATGAAGAGTTCAGAAGGAAAATACTCTTAGAAAGAGAAAAAATTATAATGGTAACAGTTCTACATACAGGTGGAAGAAACTAACAACTGAGTGATAAATAATTACATCTTTTTTAGTAGTTTAGCTTTTGAGAGCCTGCAGTCCCTTTCCTCTCTCTCTCTCTCTCTCTCTCTGTGTGTGTGTGTGTGTGTGTGTGTGTGTGTAATTCTAATACTCTTGTGTACAGATTTGGAGATCAAGTCAGTGTCATTGATGGGCCAAATAGGATACTATTTTCAAGAAATACCTGTTTCCATGTGGTACAATAGAGTTAAGTGTATCATAGAAATCAACTGTGAGGTGCAGTGTAAGGATAATCTTATGAAAATGCTATCACAAACGCATAAAATCGTGGTCTCTTATCTACCCTATCTAAAGGGAGCTGGTATTCTAGAAGAATAGCTGAAAAATCACAAAGATGTAGCTATGATCAAAAGCGTTAGTCATGCAAGTCATACTGATTCTGAAAGGCAAGGATATAATTAGCATCAATGCAGAAAATAAAAAACTCCTCTGGAGGGTGAGAATACTGCATGGGAGTTATTTAACTTACTATGTTTTATGAAAAAAATGGCAGATGACAAATACACAAATTGATAGGATAATCTTAAAGAAACCCAGATTCAGGACCACTGCTGGTATCAATGTCTAGAAATAAACCTTGGGGAAATAATGTACATTTAGAGAGTTAGCATTCAGTGAGGGAGCAACTGTGCAGATTGCATAATTTCTATAAGAATTTAAGTGTCAATTTTTACTACATAGCAAGGTTTCCACATTTGGTAACAAAAGAAGTATGAAAATTCAGGAAACAAATATCAGTGAATTATGCTTTACCAATATTTCTCTTGATGTTTTGAGACTTGTGTATATATCTTTATGTTCATAGTAGCTGATTTCCTTTAAATGCTTTGTGGAATGAGGCAGGAAGGAGTTAGAAGCACAGAAGCAGGGAGGGAGAGAGAAAGGGAAAGGAAAACCAACTGCAAAGCAATTGATTGGATCATGCTAGAGAAGTCTAATTTAGTTCATAATACTGGTTCATGTTAATGTTCTCATATTGGTTCTTATTCATATTAGTTCAATGAACTATGAGGAAATCAGATAAGTTATTTGGCAGTTGGACTGAGCCTTCTTGGAAACAGTCCAGCAATACATGGACTATGCTATTAGAATAAATGAGTCACTTTCTGTAAATAATCATTTTGTTTCTCTTATTCCCTGTTATCAAATGCTGACTCACGAGCATAGGTGATTCCCCAAGATTCCCCAAATGATGTGATACAGTATTCTGCCAGCCTGAACATTGTTTCATACCCACACCTACCTTCTCTTCCACAAAATACAGGGATAATTATGGAGGTCACTGATCTTGACTGTATTCATGGGAGCTCCCTAAAAGACCTATAGGGAATGCCTATGAAAGACCATTAGATGAAGGTTCAGACACACCAAAAGAGCATTTGTCTCTTACTTGCTTGCTTATTGCCACCATCCGCTACTCCTTCCAAACAAACCTGCTACTTGTTAATATCATGTTCGTTGGGATTCATCCCCAAAGCCTATACTCTTTACTCTTTGTCTAAGGACCTTCTCAATTTTGAATCCTCATAGTCATTGTAACTTTCATTCTCGCAGAGTTTTCTCTAACTTCTGTTAGTAGTAACTCCAAGTGCCCAAGGGGTCAGTGACTTACCTTTGGACCTCTTGCAGTGTATGTGCCTTTTTCTTAACTTGAGTAGAACTTCAGATCATTTACGAGCAATGATGAGAACCTGTGCACACCTTAGAATAAATTGTGCTTTGGCAGTAAATTCCTGTGTTATCTGAGATTCAGAATATATCATTATGGGCTAAGGAGGTTTTTTTTGTTTGTTTGTTTTTTAACACTGTCTATGAGGTCTAACTGAGCCTGTGATATACCATCTGAGGGTGACTTATGAAACTAGCTACTCTGGATTATTTACAGGTTTAAGCCCCTTATGCACAGAAGTATCTGTCTTTTCAAAATTCACAAATTCCCTACCCTAGGGCCTGCATATAAGATGAAATCTTTGGTGAATGAACAAAAAAAATGAAACAAAAACATTATGTGATACAGTGGGACAATTATAAATTTAGATGGACTTCTTCAAGCTTTTAAGGTTTAGAAATTTAGAATTTAAGAGAAATTAAGCATATCACTTTTAACTTTGGGCAAGTTCGATGGTAGTTCTTGATTTTTAAGTTGGCATTGTGTTGTGTATACCTTCATTTTTAACTTCTCTCTGTTCTATATGGCATGTGTGAGTTAAATAAACTACACACATTTCTCTCCTGTATCTGATCCCTCTTAAATTCTAATTCTGTTTCTCTTCGCTATGAACAGCTGGAATACTTACTTGACCCCAATCACATTCAGCCTTATATATCCTTTTACTTATTATATGTTTAGATAGTACATAGTGAAGTTACTTTGTAAGTCGTGTAATTCATATGTACTTTTACCTAGTAGGAAATTAAATAGTACTTGATTGAAATTAAACATAAAATCTAGATTTATACATGGTAAGAACCTTAGAGATCAATAGCCCATTTTCCAGATGACCAAACTGAGGCCCAGAATGCTTAACAATGTTTGTCAGAGCCAGTCTACCAGTAATGGATATGGCCTAGATTTCTATCCAGGTCAATGATCTATGCAAGAAGATATATATTATGTTTGCTATCCATAGATTTTTAGGTAGCATCATAAAACAAATTTTAATAAATTAAAATAGGATAATAAGGTTTTATTTTTGAAAGAGTACAAAAAGCAGTAATTTATCTGCAGACTCAAATATGATAGATATATAATCAGTACCATTTAAAATGAACTCCGTATTCATTTTATTTTTTCTTTTCAAGTAGAAGTGCAATCTTATTTTTCTAGGCCTAGAGAAAAATTTATCTACATTCTAGATTCACTATGGCGTTTCCCCTCCTTCAGAACCCTTCTCCAGGAGAGAGGACTATAGCCTAGCTGTTAGTGCTGTCTCTCAAGTAAAAAGGAAAGAACTGTGAATTGGTTAACCTGTTAGCATTATGTTGCCTGGAAGAATAAAAGTTAATATGAAATAGTAACCATAACTAAGTCCAACTTCAGAGGTCAACTGCCCTGATCCCCCATAAGATATGCAAGATATCATTATGTAAAACACTGTTACCAGGGGCCACAAACTTAAATAGTGTCAGGGTCTCAGCAGTATAGTGAGCCAGACTGAAGAGAAGAGGAAGTAGTAAGGACTGTGGTAGACCAAAGAAGACATACTCACTTTCAAGATATTTTAAAATGACTTCATCAGTCAACCTAAATTTGGCTCCCAAGGGCAACCAGTTTTCCATATTTGATATGAAGGCATCACATAGCAAAGCAAATTACAATAAATCTGCTCTTTTAATGAAACTAACAGCATCTTTTCTTACAGTTGACCTGGATAATTGGCAGTATGATACTTCTAAGTAGTTCTAAGGTGTGTGAAAAAGATTGATTCTTACACACTTCTATGTTGATGCTATTATTCAGATAGACACATATGATCCATGACAGTCTAAATATTTCCTTGAATCTAGTTGAGTAATGAAAAATATGTACTGATCAAGCAATAACTACCAATTGCAATGTTAGTTTGACATTATTTTAACGAAAGAAGTGTAGTAGCAGTGTGGCACCCCCGTGGCTTAGTTGGTTAAGCATCTGACTCTTGATTTTGGTTGAGGTCATGATCTCAGGGGTCATGGGATCCAGCCCCTGCATTGGGGTCTGCCCCTCCCTCTGCTTGTGCATTCTCTCTCTCTTTCAAATCTTAGAAGAGAAAATAAAAGAAAAGAAAAAAGTAGTAGTCTACTACAGTACTACTGTAGTAGTCCAATAGTACTATGTTGTTTTAGGTTTCCATTTGTATCTGAATCTCAATGTGTGAAACAAATCCTCATACTTCTTATTTCTCAAGTAATTGATGCTATAAATAGATGGATAGATAGCATTTTGAATTCAGAGAAAATCAAAAGGTTAAATAGAATGAATGCAATAAAAGTTCAAGGGTTCTCATCTCTATATAATGTCTTAGACTTGGGCCACTGGGTAGAGCTCAAGAATAAAGTAACTAGTATTGTTGTTAATTATATTTTATTATGTGATAATTAAAAGAGCAGTTATGCATATATCTGGAATTAGATCAGGTTCCTGTCCATAAATTTTTCAATATAATTTAATCCAATGAACTTAGATGTGGCAAATAGAAATGACATGACCAATTATGAAAACACTGAGTTTGGAGTAATGAAAAAGACTCATGTTTGCAATGTTGCTGTATGTAGTAGAAACCTTCCTATTTAATACAGTTGGGATCAGCAGTTGATACTACACAGATTTTTTAAAGAACTGGATCTTAAAAATTTACATATGGGTACAAACACATTTTGTTTAAATTTTAAAACTTGATTATATATTTGCCAGTATTTTTATGTAAGCCAAGAACTACTTTTGAGTTTGGATTGCTGATTAGATCCTAGTATTTTTTCTTTTTTTCTAAATCCCAAAATGCATCACCTTGATTTTTAATTTCGGTTGTTTCACAAATGTCTTAGAGTGCAAATCTATTACAAAGAAGTCTGAGAGCAGAATCCTACTTTTTTTTATTATTGTTCCTAATCTTTTAAAGTTGTCTTATTTATGTCCAACTCTCAGCATTTTTTTAAAAGATTTTATTTATTTATTTGACAGACAGAGATCACAAGTAGGCAGAGAGGCAGGCAGAGAGAGAGAGGAGGAAGCAGGCTCTGTGGGGCTCAATCCTAGGACTCTGGGATCATGACCTGAGCCGAAGGCAGAGGCTTTAACCCACTGAGCCACCCAGGCGCCCCCAACTCTTAGCCTTTTTTGAAGTGACTGAATTTTATAAAGTCTTTCCAAAATATTAAGGCTTAAGACACCTCTCATTCTTTTTATACTCATATTTAAATTGCTTTATATAATATTTAACTAAATTTTACAATTGCATATTAACCTAATGGCATGAACTGATTTGAGAACAAACATAATGGACTTCCTGCAAGCATACAAATCACTTGATGGAAGTAGAAATAATTGAGTGTGCTAGAACTTTCTGAGGTGATGGAAATGTTCTTTACAAAGTCCAAAACAGTAACCACTAGCCATATGCGGCCATTGAGCATATGAAATGTGGCTAGTGTGACTGAAGAATTTTTTTTTTTTTTAAGATTTTATTTATTTGACAGAGAGAGAGAGATCACAAGTAGGCAGAGAGGCAGGCAGAGAGGGGCGGGGGAAGCAGGTTCCCCGCTGAGCAGAGAGCCTGATGTGGGCCTTGATCCCAGCACCCTGAGATCATGACCTGAGCTGAAGGCAGAGGCTTGACCCACTGAGCCACCCAGATGCCCCTGAAGAATTTTAAGGTTAGTTAATTTTAGTTAATTAAGATGTAAATAACTACATGTGCTAGTGACTAAGTGTATGGGACAGTGCAGTTCTGGAAAGTAACACACTTGCATTTAGCATGCTGGAGCATCTGTGGAAAATGTCAGATAATCTAGGAAGGGGTAAATGGTTAAGAGTACTTCCTCTGTAGCCAAATTAAGATTTAAGGGAAGAATGGCTTGGGAAACTCAAATTGATTTGGAATTCATTTTTGTTTATTTTATTGTCTCTTATTTGTTTGCTTATTTTGCTCCTCTTTGAGTATAGATTTAATTTGAAGGGATCTTAAAAATTTATGCAGAAGGAAGCCAAAACATTAGAAAGGGACCCGCGACTCTTTCTGGAGCATTCAAACAACACAAACCTAATTGGAAAGTAAACAACATTCCTTATCGCAGTGGCAAAACAGAAACAAAAATGTGTTCTTCATTTAGGATCATGGATCCATAGGAGGCATAGGATGAGCCTGCTGAATCTCTGGGCCCTTTGAAAAAAGTGTATATACTCTAAAGGTATCTGGTTGTGCTTCTTTTTCGGAGGAAGAAGTCCCAGCCCTTCTCAGCTTATCATAGTAGGCCATCATTTCCTGAAAAAGTTAAGAATAACGTCATTGGGTTACTGCTTAATGCTTTTTAAGCATTAAAAATGCTTTATTTTTTAAATTAATGCAGAAGTTAATTAAATATTAATCTCATAGAATTGAAACCTTTTCCTACAAACATTGTAAATCTTTCTATCCATCCCTCCGCATATGTATTTCAAATCATATAGTTCACATGTGTAATGAAATATGTTCAATTTTAAATAAACATTGCATAATATGTAATTATATGCATTTTAATTCAGATTATATGTATAATTTTAATGAATTGGTTAAACCTGGGGAGTGTATTTGAGAAAAGAGAGAGAATAGCGTAATTTCTCGGAGGGATTCAATAAAATTAGATGGCTAAAATCACTGCCATATTAACTGTGAACATTCTGCTGTAAATTATAGGAAAAATCATAAAAATATAAACTATCTCTCAGTTTATTATATCAGTGCATTTGCAAATGTTCTTGCTTATGAATGACCAGGTCCATTAAAGTGATGCATTATGGTACAACTCATGAAACACAAAAAGACTGTCACCAGTCCCATATTCAATAAAAGTACATGAAAATATGGGGAAAATTAGAAAATTGAACTTTTATACGTTTTAAGAAAAATTAAATTATTTATGTTTTAATATGTTTTAATGTGTTTTAATGTGTTTCCCTTTCTGACCAGTATTTTTGTTTAATGCATCAACAGCTGGTCAAACACATCAGGTAGGATGGACTCTACAGTAATAGTCTTAGTCCTTATTTTAAAGTGAGAGAATGCATCAGAGGTTTCTGTTATTTTCTACAACCACATTAAATAGTAAATCCTAGGACTTAAATGTGTCTTATACCAAAGGAGCTGATTTCAGCTACTTTGTTATAATGCCTTCCATGACAGGGGCTTGGCAATCTGCAAGCTGTAGGTACCCACATTTCAAAATTGGAGAGTAAGACTTGCTCCTCTCCATCTAGAATGAAACTTCAGCCCCACTTGTTGAACTGGCCAGTCCTTTTTGTTTCTTCCAGAAATTTCCTGGACCAGTGTTTCTTTAGTTTAGAGATTCACATGACAAAAGTTCAGTGGGTTCTTTTCTGTTTGATTTTTTAAAACATTGAATACTGTAAGGTTGCCATACAAACAGCAAATATTTTTACTTCTAATGGGAATTTATCAGCTCCATGTGGTAAATTGTTTATTTAATGATTAAGAGAAACACTGAGCAACATCTCTCTATTACGTAAAAGATTACTTCTGTTTTTAAAATATTTCAAAAATGGAAGTATAATAAACAATGCAGACTACTTGAGATTAACTGATTAATAATTGGAAAGGATCTATCATTCCTTACATAATCTAGGGACTCAGAGAAGACCTTGTTTTTCCTTCACCCTCCTCTAAAAATATTAGCTTGACACTTGTTTATTATTCTCTACCTTTAGTTTTAAGACCTCTTAGAACAGTGGTTCTCAATCTAATCACTCAGGGACCTGCAGATTGGGCGGCGGGGGGGGTTGGGGGGGATGGTGGGGAATATGGGATAGAAGGTGGATGTAGTTTGAAAAAGTTCTCAGTGTTATTCAGAATTTCCATCTGTATAGGCACCCATTTCCATAGGCATCCATTATCTGGTAAGATTTCAGAGACCTCAGAAAGGTCACCTGTGCCCGAAATAGCTTGGTCTTTCACTGTGCATTAAACTTGCACCACAGATGGACTGTTCCCCCTCCCCAGTAATAAAGGAGTTGAACTCCAGCCCTGGAGTGAGACACACCTGAATTTATAGCAAGTCTTGAGTCAACGACTACTACAAAAACTGACCTTTTCACCAGGGCTCTCTGATCTCCATCTTTAAGGTAAAAACTATGAAACCAGCATTGCAAAATTTTTGTGAAGATGAGGAGATTATATGCATATAACATTTAGCCAGCATGATACCTAGCAGATAATAGGAGTTGAAAGAACATGATTATTATGACCATCATTGCTATATGAAATGGTCCAGTGTACTGTTCACTTATTAAACCATCCGCATGTCCAGAGCTGTGAAATTTACATGGGCAGAGGAAACACTGGTAGGTGTTATTTTCTCTGAGACCTCTCCCTGGATTCCTGATCATTGTGGCTTTGCTGCCTGCGTTTATTCTGAATATGTCACATTTCAAATATTCTCCTTGCCAGGTCATTGTAGACAGGAAGTCTCACCTTTTCCTTCTGGCATTATAGTCCCTCTACATATGTCTGAAATTAGTTTTTTTCATGGTTTGTAAACATAAGCAATGTATCACTACTGTGTATATACAAATGAAATGAGAATGCTTAAGACTCTTATTGGTTTTCCCATCTGTAAAATGGGGGTAACAATCCCTTCTTGTTGCATTTCTCTTTAGTACCTCTGTCTCTCTTGCTGTGACTGTCTCTCTCCCTCCCTCCTCTCTCTGCCCTTCTCCCTTTTATGTAGGTAGATCCTGCTTATATTTTTATTGCTTAATTCTCTGCGTAATATCTGTCTCCACTATTGCACATAAATCACTTTTTTTAATATCTAGCCAAATGCCAAAAGCAAGAACATTATATTTACTAGATAAATGAATTATTGAATTAATTAAATCGATGAGAGCAGTTAGAGAAATGCAGACTTTAGCTCGTGTGAAACTGGAAGGTATTAGCTACAGTGTAATTAAAATACTCATTGTTGGCCTATCTTTGTCATCATCTTGGTCAGGTGATGCCACTGGAAGCTAGGTCAGTCCTGTAATTTCTTCCTAACACATTCCTTTCTTATAAAGCTAATCATTTCAGTCTGAGTGAGTGCGTACACACCATGCCTGAGGGATTAGATTGATGACATTAAATTTGTTTCTCACAGAAAATTGGGTGGGTCTCTGTTTCATGCTTAAGTTATTTTTATTTTTTAATCTGTAGAAACTAAATTCAGTCTGCCACTCGAGTCTGGTGAAAGCATATTCAGTAATTTTACTGTAGTTTATTTTCAGTCTAAGTAATAGAAGGAGTTTATTTTTTATTTTTTAATTTTTTGGTGGGGAAGGGAAAGTTGCTTTATTCAGAAAGCCGGCAACCTGGGATGATGGTACTCAAAAACCATCTTCTAGGGGTGCCTGGGTGGCTCAGTGGGTTAAGACCTCTGTCTTCGGCTCAGGTCATGGTCCCAGGGTCCTGGATTGAGCCCGGTGTCAGGCTCTTTGCTCAGCAGGGAGCCTGCCTCCCGCTCTCTGCCTGCCTCTCTGCCTGCTTGTGATCTCTCTCTCTGTCTGTCAAATAAATAAATAAAATATTTTTTTAAAAAATCTTCTAGATAGGAGGTATCTGAACTGGGTTCAAAAGTTGGTGAGGTTTTGAACTTGATTCTCTTTCCCTCTTTTCTGCAGGTTGGACACAGTTCTTTGTCAGGGTATTAGATAGTTTCTTAAAGCAGGGCGACTTCCAGAGAGGAAGCAGCATAGGCATTTAAAGTTCAATGGTATAATGCATCTAGGGCCTCATACCCATTAACCAGGGCTTTGACCCTGTCTCGCAAATCTATGGAAAGGCCACACCACATGCCTGGGTCCTGGATGAGAACCTAAACACCCTCTAGGAAAGAGCATCTTTACCTGCTTGGCCCTAAGTGCCTATTATTCCTTTTATGGTGGTGTCAGACATTTCAGGAGCTGAGACAGTGAACTTGTTCATTTTCAAATACTGATTATTTTGCTGCTGGCTTTGAAAGTACTGTAGCCTTCAGAGTAGATCTTCACAGATTTGGTGTATGATTTTGGGGATTAGGGAAAGTAGACCTTCTTTGCTTAGCTTCATTATAAATCATGGGTTTTAGAGATAGAGAACAGACAAAAATTTGAGGTGCTCAATTACATTTAAATTTTAAGTTCACAAGGAATAATTTTTTTAATATCCCTATGTCTGATAGTTAATTGTTTTCATCGGTTATCTGACAAAACATTCTATTTTCATTTGGCAACTCTTTTGTGGTGGCATTTTCTATAATAAAGTGTCTTATCCCATTTCTTCATGTATACTGCACTCTTATTAAATAAGGGAGTAGTACAAGCTAATAAAGAAACCAGAGTAAGATTTATGATACAAAATACCAGGGAAAAGCATGTAAATTTAATATAACAACTTCTATTAGAGTAATAGAAAGTTGAAAATAAATTTTTTCCCCTAAATGTTAGGGTCAAGTAAGATAAGTACGAGGCTGTATTACCTCACATGATTAAACAAAGCAGTTTAGCAAATGGCAGTTAAATAAGTAGAAGCCAGTTGCTAAGATCAGCATAAAACTCAGTGGACTAAAAAAATGTGCTAAAGTATCAAGGCCACATTACCAGGGGCATTCTCTGATGTTCTAAGCATTCTTCACATTAATAATGGCAAAAATTTGAGGGTTTTTGGAGAGTTCTAGAGGGAAAGTTTCCCCAAAAGATGAATAGCCTGGTTCTAGCAGTTTCACTTGTGAGTTAATGAAAATCATCTCTTGCTTTGTACATGATCTGTCATGTCAGTTCCTTTCGTCTTTGTTAGCTTTTCTAGCACAGTAGTTATCACCAGATAAATCTCACACGCAAAACCTACACTGGGTCTGTGTTTGCCTTAGACTCGGTGAAAATTTTACGTGGCACTTAGCAATCGGTGACAGCAACTCCCTCACTGTGTTCACATGTGTCACTTCACCATTTCTCATGGCCGGACCTGTTCCTTCCCAAGCATGCCAACTGCCCTCACAGTTTCCAGTTTTGCTCAGACCCCCGCGGGAGCCAAGCTTCCCAGCTGGGTCTTCTCCCCACACTCATCAGCGCTAAGTTCCTTCCTATTCTTGCAGCTTTGGGCTGAGAATCACAGACCTGGAGACTTTCAGTGTCACCCATCAAGTCACACCAGGCACACATATGCTTGTCCACGTGTTCACACACAATGAATCTTTTCATTTAATGAGGCCATTTGTTCTGTCAACTTGGCCCCATTTCCTTTATTTTATACAGAAGGACATGAGCACGTAAAGATCAGGAGATTGTTTTCAAAGTCACATAGTCACTTAGGAGTCAAGGCTGGAACCCTGATACCTTCATTAAATCAGTCTTTTCAGAGACTTAAGATTTTCCCTCTGTCTTATGGGATCATACGGCCACAGAATGGTGTTTTTGTGAAAAGTTAATGAGAACTTAAAGTATCTCGCTGAACTGCTTTTTGGGGGCTTTCAGAAAATGTTTGTTTCCTTTCCCCATTTTCACCAAACTGAGAAACAACTTGTTAGAATTTATTAATAAAATGTATCCAGAGACTGGGCTTTGGTTGCTAAGAACTGCATTCATTCCCTGCTCTCTGCCCAACCTGTTTTTTTACCCTGACAAATTTGCTTAATCTTCCTATTCCTGGACATAGTTCTTAGCCATATGATAATGTTCTGTGCATATATGATTGTATAATTTTTCTATTTCAGAGTTTGATTCATTAGTTAGCACATAGTGGTAACTCAGTAAGTTTCTTCGAATTAATAAACACATGAGTAAATAGCGTAGTGTCCAATATTGTTATTATTTTCTGACTGTTTAATGACACATTTGAAACTAATAGTAGAGGTATTATATGGTTCCTGTGGATATTTTAAAGTAGACCATGGTATATTTTAAGGTAATTGGATTCTTTTAAAAACTGTCCCACAAATCCGAGTGTGATCTTTCACTCAGCTTCACAGTATTTCACATTGACCCTCACTGAAGTCTCTGGCTTTCTTTCATCTCCCAAAGCTCCTTTCCTTCTCTGTAAGTCCCTACTCAAAGACTAGTGCATATTTTGTAAAACATTATTGCCTTGTATACACTAAATAAAGTATACACTAAATACAGGATGTTAAGGAACTTAACAATGTGTTTTCACTGAACCAGCGTAAACCATGTCCCGGTACCTCACCAGTGTCCTGGCCACATGTCTTTCCAGGTCATACCCATACACCACTACTCTGTAGCCACCCACACTGGCGCTCCATGCCCAAAAGTCGCCCATGAACCATGTTGTAGACTAGAAGGCAGTAAGATACATAAGCAGAGAAAAATGTACAATCTCGTTTTGTAGTTGTGGGGGCTGTCTCTTTAAACCTCACTAGCTTTATCTAAAGCTAGGGTAGTAGGGCTTCTATAGGATTAAAAAAAATATAGCATGATTTAAATTATGTTATAAATTCCTTGTCACATAGAAGGCAATATGTGGCAGGTATTGTGATGTGGTAAAGATGAACTCAGAAGTCTTTGCTTATTTTGTTCCTTCTGTCTAAAAGCACTTAAGTTACTTTTATGTGTGGCAAAATTGCATTTATTCTTCAAGATCTGCTTATCCCTTCTGTTCACATGGATATGTCATTGATAACATTTATGTTGCACACCCTTTTGCATTTCTACTCTCATGTCTTCATTGGCATTTCTCATTTTCTGTTTAGTTTCTCACTTTTTAAAACAGTCATAAGTAGTAAGAGTGAAGAGGGCTTTGACAATCATTTGCTCCAATATCCTCATTTAAAAACTAAGAAAACTGAAATCAAACCCCTTAATGACATAATTTTTACAATTAATTGTATAGTATATGCCTCCCCAGTGGCCTGTGAATTCCCAAGTTGAAAAGCGATGTCTGTCTGATCAGTTTAGTTCTTATCCATAGTGATTGGCTCAGGGCAGACCTACAGGATGGATATTTCTGGAATAACTGAAAGTCGTGGAACTACTTCTGGGCAGAGTTCTGAATTCTAGGTTAGTGCTTTTGTGCTCTTTTCTACTTACTCTCATTCAAACTTCATCTTTTTCTATAGATTCATGTACTGAAAATCTTTCTTGAAAGTTTTTGATCGTCCTGATCAAAGTTTTGATCCTTGTAAGAGTCAGGAACTCTCTGGTTCCACAATGCAGTCATGTAACTTGCTTTGGAGTTGTAATGATGCCTACTCTGAGAGGCAGGCCCAGAGAGAATTGAAGCTGAAACAGTTTTATTTTTTCCTGGCCAAGTTCCCAGACATGTGGCTCTTCTACCCTTGACATCAAACCCACTGGTCCTTTCGTTTGTCTAATAACTGATAGTTTCAAATTTACTTCATAATAATGACTGTTTTGTGTTGTTCATGGCTGTCTGTGTCCAACTTTCATGCTCGTTAACCTTGTTTCTACTCTCTAAAAACCGAAGGGGAAGTAGGGAAGTTATGAGGGTCCATTATCTTATAGATGAGGAAACTAAGGTTTGGTCTGAATTAAGATTTCCTTTCTGCCATCTTAGAGTTTACATTGCATAATTTTGCTTCTCACCACTGGGTTGGGTCTGCCTTAAGACCATATTCTATACTTATTCTGCACGAGTGGGAGAAACCTAATATTTTTCTGTGTAAGTTCTAGCAAAGTTCCAAAAATAGCCGCAGGCTATATACCCATTGAGTCGTCATGTTCAAGGCCCCTTCAGTTCCTGAAAATAAACAGCTGGTTCTTCAGACTGTGGTTTAGGAATGCGAGGCAGCGTTTGGTAATTAGCACTTGAACTGAGCAATAACCTTCAATGAGTCTTTCATTTCCCTGCTCAGGGAGAGGGGGATCAACAAACAGAGACAGAGTGTGCTCCAGTATCCGTTTGTCAGAGCTGGAGACACTCGTGAGATGTATGGCCCTAAACAGGTTCTTTAACTTCAGTGTGCCTCTCAGATGCTTTATGTTGTAAAGCGATACCAACCGCAAGGTTGTGGAAAAGGGCAAATGAAGTAACCGAGATAGTGGAATGGGGCTTGGCTCGTAGTGAGTGCTCAATCAATGCTACTCCTGGTCATTATTATTGTTATTATTATTATTCATGACTTGGTGAAGCCTAAAAGCAACATTCATCCGATCCGAGCTGGTCATCAAAAGTATGATCACATTTTTCTTTACGTAGACAAACTGCTTTTAAAACAAGAGCGAAAATGGTTTGGGATGAATTTCTTTGTGTATACTTAGGTGATTTTTAGTTCGCTTCATTTTCAGTGGAAACATCTTTGTCGTTTTTGACCGTGGTGGAAATGGCACACATCTCTCGCGTGACTGGCACCACATTGGGAAAGTAAATAACCTTATGTTGAAGTTGAAGGTGCGGTTACACGTGCCAGATCTTCTCTTGAGACCTTGCCTGAAATTCATCCCTTTAGGGTTTGTGTGTTAATAATGAAGGGTGGAAATCTGCTGTAAGCATTCAGTTTGATTTAGACACAGGTTAATATTGTTTTCCTGTAGTATATTTAACATTCCAAGAACTCCTTTCTGATTTATTTTATCACATCCATCGTAAAGCTAACAATTATAATCACTCCCATTTTTCTATTAAAGCAGCTAGGACACAACAAAGCAGAGGACTAATACAGCTTGACAAATGATAGAATTTCAAAGCTTTCTCCTCCAGAAAATGGAAAATAGTCTGTGAGGGCAGTTGACAGGAAAAAGGAAATCTCTTCCTACGAAGTTATCTCTTATAAATATTAATATTCCTTACATGGCCATTACTTCCAGCATTTCATTTTCCAAATGCACTTTTTACAAACATGTAATATTATGGTCCATTACCAACCACTAATGGAGAATTTTATGACTAACTTTTGCACCAAAAACGATGATTTGCTGTGTGAGGATAGATTTGCAAAACAAGATATGGTAGCATTTAAATGGCTACTTATTTTTAGAAGACTGCCCTGACAACGGTGGCCTAAAACTTCAGTTGTCATCTCATGGCATCATTATGTCCAGGCCCATATGGGTGTCTCTTGCACTTAAGGAGCGTCATGGAAGCCAATTTGATTAAAATAGGCTGTTTCTTATCATTAGGAAATTTGGATATGGAAAAATTAAGAACTCATATAATAATTACATAATTTGAAGCCACGTTTATCCTCCAAGGTAATTAACATTCAATTCTTTCAGCAATGATGAAGGCACCAGATTTTTCTACTATATGCTCTTTTCAGGGAGAGTAGTATGTGTAATTTTAGGTAGGTCAAACTGAGCAAAGTGAATTATTTCATGTATGGGGTGAATACTATGGGAATCATTCTGTAGCGTATTTCTTTCCCTCAGCCCATAAAATTGTTCTTTTAAACAAACTTATATTCAAAATTTCTAGAAAGATATCTAAGGTTCTCATCTTGTCATAACATCATCATTCCTTCTGTCTTATTTTTACTGACTATGTTGGCTATCTGGATTCATCAAATTATTTTTTAAATGTCTTCCTTTATTGACGTTGCTACCTTCCATTTCAAACATTGATATCTGAGGATTAGTTATAATGTAAACAATGATTCAGTAAAATGTATCATTTACATTTGCACTTAAAATAGTACTCAGGGATATGGCTGTGAGTCTAGAATTCATGTACTGAAATAGATGGTGATAATGTGTTAGGCTTTCTGTGTTGTTTTGTTTTAACAGGAATTTCTAGGATGTAGCCATACTTTTTAAATAAGCTTTAAGTATCTATTTTATAACTAGTCTCCATGCAAAGACCTCTCAAATGTTGTCTCCACACTGTTTAAAACATAAATGAGAAGGATAAAGAAAACAGTTATTAAATAAAATAGAAGTTAAGTGACCCACTGGAAGCCACGGAACTAGTTTATGGCTACCTAAAGAATCAAACCTAGATTTTCTGATTTGCTGGCCTTCTTTTCATTACTTCTTTAGTTAGTTTTAAGATGACTGACCTTAATACACGGGTTAATCTTTACTTGTTAGTGTAAAATAGGCTTCACACTATTATACTGGCATGAAACATACAAAATATAAATGTTAATATGACATCTGATACGTGATAATTAATCATAAGTAGCAATATAATATGACAAACATTCATTAAACTGCTAATTCTGTCAATATAAATATTTCTGTGAAGAGTATTCTTTTTACCTTAAGGAAGCCAAATAATACCAGTAATTAATGAGAAGTGAAACCACTCAATGATGAAATGCTTTCAGATTTTTAAAACTAATTTAGTCATATGCAATTATTCAGGAACATTATTAACAAGATTTTTTTTTTCCCTCATGGAGATGGGATTCTGATTTTTTTTTTTTTTGACAGAAACATTTGCTAAATCACCAAAGTGATAAATAAGGTTATATGAGTTAAGAGACTTTTGGAAATGTAGTTCCAAAGAGAAAATTTCCTCTGTGGTGGAAGAAAAAATATAATTTAACTTAGATGTTTTTCTGTATAATATGGAAACAGATGGGCTGTAAAAGACTATGAAGCATTGTCACATGATCTTTGGAAGAAGACTAGGACATGAGGAGTTTAAGAAGCCCTCCTTGCAAAAATTTCTAGAGAGATACCTAAGGTTCTCAACTTGTCAAAACATCAAAATCCTTTCTATCTTATTTCTACCAGCTGTGTTGGATTTCAGGATCCATCAAATTATTTTTTAAATGTCTTCCTTTATTGATGTTGTTACAGTCCGTTTTAAACATTGGTGTCTGAGGATTAGTATGTGACATCATACTCTCTCTTCCTTCCAGGTCTCTGTACCTTCTCCTCCATTGTCTGAAATATTTACCTGGCATACATAGTCTTAAATACCACATTCTCCAAGAATCCTTCCCAGACACCTGAGACTGTGGTAGAGACCTCCAGTATGCCACCCAGTGTCATGTAATTTGCCCAGCAGTTGCTCATTTATGTGTCATTATGTCCTACTAGACTCTCCACTCCCCCAGGAAAAGAGCCAGGTGTCCCAGTACCTGGCCCAGAGTTTCACACACAGTAAGTTGATCAGCTCTGATGGAACTAAAATACACTAAAGTGAAGCAAGCCCCGGGGTGCCTGGGTGGCTCAGTTGGTTGAGGGTCTGCATTTGGCTCCCAGAGTAGGGTCCTGGGATTAAGCCCCACATCTGCTCCCTGCTCAGTGGGGAGTCTGCTTTTCCCTCTGCCCCTCCTCCTCTCGTGCACACTCTTATGCTCATTTCTCTCTCACATAAATAAATAAAATCTTGGAAAAAAAAAAAAAAGTTAACCAAGCCCTGTGTAATTCTTTATAGCTTACATACACAGGGTATCTTGGGAAACTCTTTACATCCCCTGATTTCACCCATATCACAGATGAGGAAGCTGAGACTCCTGCAGAGTAAGAACTAGAGGAGGTCAGGCACCATAAATGGGCAGAGTAGGGAAATACAGTGCATTCTCTTTCCTCACTTATTCTTTCATTCAGGGGATTTGTGCTGAGCTTCCTCTATGTGCCAGACATTATGTCAGAGCTGGAGATCTAAAGATAAATAGGTTAAGACCTCCTGAAGCTCCCTGCCTAGTCAGAAAAATAGACGATAAACAGTAATTATAATACACTGTGATAAGGGCCTTGACAGAACAATGTATTCTTGTGCCATGGGATTTCCAAAGAAGGAATAAAAATTGTGCATATTCATTGGCACTATTTTAATTTTTAATATTCTTTTTTTTTAAAGATTGCATTTATTTATTTGACAGACAGAGATCACAGGTAGGCAGAGAGGCAGGCAGAGAGAGGGGAGAGGGAGAAACAGGCTCCCTGCTGAGCAGGGAGCCCCAGGCGCTGATAGATCCCAGGACCCTGGGATCATGACCTGAGCCACCCAGGCACCCCATAACTTTTGATATTCTTTTAATAGTCTTTTATGTCTGAACGTGTAGTATACAACCACTCTGATTCAGACAAAGGTAGGCAAAGGCTTATGCAAACTAATGAAATTTTAAGTGTTGCAATAGTATTGCTAGACCAACTAGTTTTCATTATTGCTCATATTATAAATTAATTTGAGTATCAAACAGCAGTCTGCATAGAGCCTAATCTGTGACATTTTCAGATGGCTTGCTTGGGCCAAATTGTCGTCGTTGTCATTTACACAAGTTGGAAACCTAAGATAATTTTCAAGAGAATTATCCTAAGCACATTAACAGGAATGGATGAGTGGAAGAACGAGGGTAGGAGTGCAATATGGCATGAAGATGGCTTAGGGTGAGTCAGGGACTCGCAAGACTGTTCTAGAAAACAGCTGTGTGCATGAGTTGATCAGAAGTTCATCTGCTGTTTTTAAAACTCTCTTAAAGAAAAACCAGTTGACTGGATAAAAAGATTTACTTCAGTTTTTAGAGTTTTTAAATTATTCTTCTGAAAAGAGGAAGTAGCCATGGGAAAGAGTGGTATTTTATAATGGCAATTAAAATATTTTACTGAATAGATGAAAACTAGAAACAGGAAAATGCCAATTATAGCTTGAGTCTATATGCAATATTTATTAATCACCAAGTCCCCCAAAATGAAAAGCTCGTGAAGGACAAACCATGAACATACCAGTTCCTTGAAAGGGGTCTTGCCTTATTAATCTGTTTCCAGTGCTAAGTAAACGGCCTTGCTCATCACAGAGAAGACTTCAACCAAGACCAGATAACTCTCTCAACTTCATTCTTTAATTTTGAAATAGAATAAATGCAACAAAAATTGAGAAGACCCAAACCGTATGTGGATAATATATAGCTCTGCTTTAAAGCCTGATTCCAGAACCCTGAGACTATCAGTTGTCAGTGATGAAGAGTTAGGGAACCCACTGAGTGTTTGAAAGTAATACCTGTTTCCTACTGAAGCAGCCAAACCAGTGAAAATGTGTAGAAGCCAAGAAGAGAGCAGCCACCCCTCTCAAGCATCAAAAGAATGCACATTCTACACATTCCAAGAGCACCTCCCCCGCTGGTGACTTTGCTCAGCCCAATGGTTATCCACCTCAAACTGCCTTGTGCAAAAATTAATACGGGGGAAAGAAGAGAGACGCTTTTCTGGAATTGTCCATATTGGTAACCTGCTCCCTCGTAATTAACAATTACAAAAGTCACAATCCCATTGTGAGAAGGGGGAAAGTGTGGACCCAAAAGTTTCTGGTGAAAGAAGTGAAAAGGTCTACAGGGATAAACACAGTAGCCCACACAGAATTTGCTAGATTATTTTTTTCCTTTTTATAATTCTTTGGTTAAATCCCCATCTGACCACCCTCAAATGATGTGCTCATTTTCCCAGTGAAGGAATGGAGGAGGGAGTTGTTGAACTGTCTTAGGACCGTGTCACCTGTGGTTGAGTCCTGTGAATGACTTCCCGTAGTCAAAAATCCCTGCTTTTACCAGGGTTCAGAAACACTCTGCTACATGCAAAGCAAGAATATCAGGAAACTCGTTACATCCTTGATAACCAGAAGAAGTAAATCAGCACAGCGCATTCATTGTGCTACTTCACTAGTTTTTACTGCTGTGTAGATGGCTTCCAGATAACCCTCAAGAGACCCTGGAACTTCATATGCATCTAAGTGACTTACTCCCAATTCCTTTGCTTTCTATCAATACCATCTATTTTTTTCTTAATAAACTCATAAAACTTTAGCAAGATTCTAAAATTAAAAAATGAGTTGCACACAACTAAAATTTCTACTGTAAAAAAGCAAGATAACTTTAGTGAGGTCTAATAATTATCTGCATTTAGTATGACTTCACTGTAAATCATACTTTTTTTTTTACCTTGTCCTTATGTATTAACACCTGTCATAAAATATTATTTCATCACTTTTTTACCAGAGAGACATCATGCTTGGATCTTTTTTTAAGAAAAATCTTTATAGTCTAGGTTCATATTCTTGGGGGAAACCTAATTTAACATTTAATTTTCATTATGACCATATATTAACTTGAGGTTATAATCTGCTTTTGATTAATTCCTCTCTTTTAAAAAAAAAAAATTCCTCTCTTTTCTAAATTACAGACGTGGGAGGATGGAAGTGTGTGTTTGCCTCTGAACAAATCCTGGACATATTTCAGTCTTGCTTTTATGTAAACATTATAAAGTATTCTAAAATAAATGACATTTATCACTGCTTGTCATGCTATTGATTATGGAAAGCAAATTTATACTAATTCTAGTTGACTCTGATTTTTAAGGTAATACTTTCCAGTTCTTTCTTCATATGAAAAATAGTTAATTTGATAGGTTCTTTTTATGGAACTAAAAGCTAAAAATAAACTTTTCCTAAAGTAGCTATATTTCTTCATGCCTTTCTGCCAAGTAGGCAAACTATGTCCTAAGAGTTTACCTGCCTGGTATTTTCCTAACACTCCAGCTATATCATTCTGAATTTTTGTGTATATATTTCAAACTCTTGGCATATGTGCTTCTTATCATCCTCAAATAGAATAAATCAGTTCTTCAGTGTCTTACCTTTACTAATTATCTACAGAAAATATAATAAGTTATAGTTCAAGTCCTCCAATGAGAATTTATCTACTTCCTGTTGGTTAGTTGAGAGACATCAAGAATCAGGAGAGAATATATCTGTAAAATTCTGAATAACATTTTGGAGTTGAAACCAGTGTGAACTGTTAGTCTAATGTCTCATATATGACACTCTAGGTAGGATTTTGTCCTTACTACACTTCATTCCTACAATCTTGTTTTCCCATCTTTGCTTGATAGTTTGCCCTCAAATCCCTCGTGTGTGTGTGTGTGTGTGTCTATGTGTGTGTAACATAATGCCTTGTTGAAAAATAGTGTAGATAGAAGAGGTAAGTTGGAGAGTAAGTAGAATGATAACCATACTTTGAATGTTCTAAACGTCATAATTTCAACTTCAAAACAGTTATTGTGTATGCTCAAAATTGAAAATTAAAAACTAAATATAAAATTTTAAGTAGTAACTACTTTGTCTTAAAGCTATGCCTACTGACAAAAGTGCATAATACATTAAATATAATTGGTCAGGAAAAAGTTACATCGAGTAGTGGACTGCATTCTGCATGGTCAGACTCTGATGTCTCTGGCTAAATATTTTGTAATCTAAATTCATGAGATGTGTATTTTAAAAATATTAGTAACGTCCATCAAATAGAAGCGGTTGCCCTTAATTTGAGTATGGATCCCACAGTTATTTTTTCATCCTTATCAGTAAATTTTTTATTTGGAAATTCTTACAAAGATACAGATGAACAGGTGTTTAGGAGTTTTGTGATGATTCTGAGCTTTTGGTCCTGTTAGATACTTTTAAGTCTATAACTTTATAACTCTATAATATCATATGTCCCCAAATGCAAGCTTATTGTTTTTCTTTTCTTCTTTGAAGATTTACTTATTTATTTTAGAGAGCTGAAGAGATCACAAGCAGGGGGAGGGGCAGAGGGAGAGACAGAATTCCAAGCAAACTCCGGGCTGAGCACAGAGCCCAGTGTGAAGCTGGATCCCAGGATTCTGAGATCACGACATGAGCCGAAATCAAGAGTAGGAGGTATCACTGACATAAGCCACCCAGGAGCTCCTTGTGATTTTTCTTTTTGTTAAAAAAAGCTTTAAAGAGAGAATTCAGATTTTTACAACCTTAAGTGGACCAGCCTCAAGTGGGCCCACCGTGCCCTCCTCCTTCCCTTAGTAACAGATTTCTTTGTAAGAATTACCTTTGATATTTAAGAAATGGAAAACTGTAGATCCCTATGGTAAAGCAGTCAATTACAAGGGCTTTTTTTTTTTTAACCTAGTGACTTTCATACATTAGTTTAATGTATACTAAGTTTAAATCAAATTTGATCTAAACTCAAAAATAAAGCTTTACTTTGAATTATTGAAATTAAGACTCCTGCATTTTTCATATTTGCCTGGTCTTTGAGAGTCCTTAGGGTTTACTCTGAGACCATTTCGTCAAACCTTAACATTTTTCGTGTTCTTATTTTCTCACTGCCTATTAATACCACCACATCACGCATCTATACCAGAAGGTCTGCTTTATAGAAAGTAATTATTATATCTTCAACATGCTCACTAATATTTTTCCTATAAAGAAAGCCTCCCCTCTGTGTTTATATACATCTTTTGATTCCATATTTGGCCAAGATCAATCTCTCTGTTAATTATCTTGTTCAGTCAGAGGAAAGAATGACTTCAAGCTTTGTATTTCTTGAAAACTAAGAAGAAGTGAGTATCCCACATGAGAAAAATGTCAAAGGTTCCCTACTTACTTCCTCTGAACTGTTGACTCACCCATGTGCCCCATAACAACCTTCCACAGTGGAACCAGTTTCAATATGACTCCTGTCTTTCAACATCATAAAAGACATGTAGTCTACTTGATAATACGTTGTCTGCATGGAGGGTTCCAAATCATAGAGCAAATTAAGGGTATGAATCTGGTATTGAAAGAAAGGTAATTATAAGCATTTAGCAACTGTTTTGAAGAATGCAGTGCTGGAAGGTGGCATAGCCATGTAAACATGACACCAGCATCTTATGGAATGTACAAAAAAAAGGAAAGGCTCCTGTGCCAAATAAACATTCTTCAATTAACGCTTTACAATATGTAGTGTGAATGTTCGTAGTCTGTGTTTACCATCCTGAGGCTGCTACTTTTAATGCCTCCAAAACTGTTGCCTGTGTAGATTCTCCTTCTGGTGGATCTAGGGGTGAAGGTCTGATTACAGGCACATTTTCCGCCTTGAATCTGTCTAATAAGCTCAACTGAAACCCAGTGAATGCAAGATGGAAGGCCTTTCCTGATGAACTGAGCTACGTCCTATAAACAGGCGTTGGAGAAGGCTCCATGGAAAAGAGCGTTGTAAGAAATAATTTGTATTGGAAAATACAGTCCTGATTTTGAATTCCGTAATTAGGATACTCATTTGTGAAAAGTTCCCTGTCAGGATGTTTTTAGTCATAGATTTGGGGGAGGAAAAAGTTATTTTATGGTGAGGTTTTTGAATAGGCATTTTGATCCCCATTATCTATTTGCAGGGGAATGATGGATATTCAAAATGAAGATTGTGTTACCCACTTGTTCCTTTTGCTACTGAAAGATTTACTCTTGCATTACTTTGTCTGTAGTACTCATCTTTGTGAAAAAAAAAAAAAATACACGTTCCTTCCAATTAGTTCTACTTAACTTAAATATACATATTAATTCTGAATCACTATGAATAGCCTTACATGTAATTCTTCAAAAAGGTTTATGTTTAAGTAATTATAATGGTTCTGTTCTTTATATTTATTGTATGTTTACACATATTCTGAAGAAAAAAAGATGCTTACCCAAGGGATGGCTTAAATGTGGCCCCCATTTTTTTCAGGAATATTCATAGTTCTTAGGGCAGCCAAAATTCACAGCACATCAGCAGTATACAAACCCCAAACACCAGATAACCAGGCTTTCATAGAAGGGCTTATTTTTGGCATATTTTATTAGTGAATCTATTTCATGAAGTCTTCTTTTCTGATACCTTTATCTTGAATTATATTTTTCTTTATGTTAAATTCAGTTTCATAGGCCTGCTTAGAATGCTGATGTTCAAACAGTTAAATACTTCTCTGAAGTTTTTAAGCCTTGTCCAGTGCTGTCTACACGATTTATTTCAGTTAAACATTATCCCACCCCCTCTGAGCTGCCTATTCGGTGGTAGAAGCAAAAGTCAGTCCAGGCTCACACAGGAAAAATAGTGGTGGACTTGGCAGTAGTCTGGTCAACGAGTCTCTATCAGGTGGTTGGTCTTAGACCCTTGTTGAATTCACAGGTTGCTCCAACATAGTGAAGGTTATTCTTTTTGAAATATGGGCAGCTGGACTTCCTCTTGATGCATATATTACCTCTTCCATTATTGCCAGCATTTTCTTTTCCATATATTATTTTGACCAAAGGAGAGAGGCCTTGTGATACAAGCCTTGTTGTATTCTCTTACATGTAATATGTTTGTACATTTTACTTTAATCATACATGAGTTAGATTCATTCTTCAATGAAAACTTTAAAAGCAGTATGTGCTTTCTTAATAATTTTTCTAAAAATAAATTATTTTTAGTATCAGGTAAGGCTAATAGGTAATGATCCCCTTGGCATAGACCTAGAACTAAGCAAAGTTCTCTGATCACCAGGCCTCAAGGTATAAAATTTTTCTTTCATTACCAGCAACGTGGTTAGAGTAACCTAAAGCTCCAAGTTGTTATTACATTTATGAAATTTAATTCCCTGGATACTCTTTCTTATTCAAGTTATCTTCCCTTAGAGCTGTGTTACTGTTGCACTTTGGGGAAGACTTAAAAGATTTTCTTTGCTCCAGTCTCATGTAATAAGTTTTGCATGTAGAAAGAGGGAGAAGTGGGCGGTATATTATTGTTTGAAAACAAGGTCAAGGTCAATGAATAGGATCGACATTTGTTAACAAAACATGCTAAACTACATCTAAACTTCAAACGAAGACAATTGAGTAAAATTAGTAGAGTGTTTTCTGAAGTCATCATAACAGCCTCAAAGGAAAAAGAGGCAATCACAAAATTCACTAGGCCTGGTGAATGAACCGTTTCGTAGTTGGTTAAAAGCTGATGGAAATTACATGAAAGGCAGCAAAAAGCATCCTGAATATAGGTAGAAATGGAAGGATACTCACCTGGTCAAGTGTAGTAGGATTTCTGTTGTCCTGTGGTTGCATTAGTGATCAAATGTGCACCAGAAAGCATGATTTTCACATTGTGTCGACGCATCTGCTCAGTGGATGAGTAGCGGGTGATGGGAAGGTTGTCTGATAAATCCCAAGTGGGAAAGGATAGAAGCCGGTGAAACGGGAGAGTGAGGATGTGAGAGAAACATGTTTGAACTTCACGTGTTGTTAAATTTCAACGTCCTTAGTAATTTCATCTATTATTATTATTATTATTATTATGTACCATTGTTATTTCTCTTCAAGAACAGACCGTTCTGTGATTTTTCTTTCCTGTCTTCCTATTTTTTTAAAAATAGTATCTAACACATTTTGTACTTAATCTCAAGGAAAATGACAGGGTTTCTTTAAATTCTCAACTCAGTGTTTTTCAAGATAGGGCAAACCGTTCTGAAGCAAGGAACAGAAAATTCCAGGCGTGTGTGAGGTACACAAAATTCTGAAATCCCTGGCACCTAGAGAAATTGAGGCATAGTTTAGGTAGCTGTGCTGAAAGCTGGGGAAGTCAAATGTTGCCTCTTTATTTCGAAATTCTACTTCTGTAATTTGTAATCAACATATCCTCTTTGTGAAAAGAGTTTTGACTATAAGAATTGAATGAGTGAATAAGCATTTTTTATTAAACAAGCTCGACTTTGTTCTATTGCTGCTGTTCTTTTGTTGTTGTACTGTATGCTTCCAATTCATGCCCTACCCAACTTGTTTTCCTTCTCTTTAAGAAGTAACCTTTGGTGAAATACTTTTACTTCTAAACAATGTGATGTATAGATACACAGATATTCTTTTAGTCAACAGCGATCTGTGCGGAGATGTCATCTAGACTATTGGTAAAAACCTTTCCTACCCAAACAGGAGATGAGGAGTAGTCAGAGTGAAAATATGCCTTCTATTTCCCCACTCTATTTATTGATTTTTTTTTCTAATAATGAATAAAGGCGAGAGGAAACTATACAAATTATCCAAGCTCCATGGGCATGTACGACTCACTTTATAATTTTAATGTTGGATGTCTGAGGTTTGAATAAATTATCGCAGTCACAAGTCAGTGTCCTTTAAAGCTGGTTGGGGTTATTTGAGAATTCACCCAACAGATCCCCTCCTACCCTAGACAGAAACAGCAGGGTGCGTAGAAGAAACCAGTGAAAGGACCTCTATATATTGTGTGTCCCTGATTGGTTCACTCACCACTTCTTCCTTCCAACAAGCAGTAGATGTGTTTTTTAGGACCTGTGTGTGCAAGTTGTCATTTTATTTATTTCTTTTTTTAACACTTTTTTATTTACTGGATGGCTCAGTGGGTTAAGTGTCTGCCTTGGGCTCAGGCCATGAGCCCAGGATCCTGGGATTGAGTCCCACAACAGTCTCCCTGCTCAGAAGAGAGCCTGCTTCTCCCTTTCCTTCTGCAGCTACCCTGCTTGTGCTCTCTCTCTCTCTCTCTTTCTTTCTGTCAAATAAATAAATAAAATCTTTAAAATATAAAATTTAAAAATAAAAGATTTTTTGTTTATTTTTTTGAGAAAGCAGAGCAAGCATGAGAGAACATGAGTGGGGGAGAGGGGTACAGGGAGAGGAAGAAGCCGACCCCCTTCTGAGCAGGGAGCCCCCTGAGCAGGGAGCTCAAGGAGCAGGACCCTGGGATCATGACCTGAGCCAAAGGCAAATGCTTAACCAACTGAGCCACCCAGGTGCCCTCACAAGTTGTTATTTTAAAAATTATCATAAGGTCATTTTTTTTTAAGGAGTCTACAATATCTTTCATATATTTCTTTGGTTTGTAAATGTAAAAGCTTTGGGGAAGGGATATATGAATTGGGATGGCATTGTTACAGTTTGGAAATTTTATTTGATTTTTCATCTGAGGATAACAGTGCCCTCAGATCCTGAAAATTCCACTAGTTGGCTCTGTTTCTTTTTACCTTACTACACCAGATGTACCTCAATCAAAGGAAAAAGTTCAGGCTTTTTCCTTGACTCTTTGCTCTGCTTCACATTTTCAAAACCCAGTAACTCTTACCACATTCAGGTGGGTAAAGCCTGGTTTAAGAAACAGATGAATTGGGATTTTTTTTTTCTTTCTTCATTTAGCAAAACTTGATTTTAATGCAGCAGCTAAAATAACCCCATATCAATCTGTTACATGGAAATGTTATTTTGCATTTATATGGCACTTTTTGTTTTCATTGGGCTGAGAGTTGCAAAACTGACATTCCAATCCACTGTGGTAGCTTAATGCTTTTTCAAATGGTGAAACCAGAACCTTGCAGTGCTAACTAGCTTGTCTGTCATTGCACAATGAACATGGCAGAGACAAAATTAGAACTCAGAGTTTCTAAGTTTTAGCGCATTTTTTATCTGCTTTTCTTTTATATATTTAATTCTTAAATTAGAAGTGCTGCGTGCTTTCCAAAATTAATTAAGACCTCTCAAAAACACTTGTCCTATGATACACTTATGCTTACTTCTCTGTGATTTCAAGTGCTTATTTTCAAAAGGTTAAAAATATTTGAAATGTGAATGAAATAGAATGCCATTAAAACCTTCCAAATTCTGGTAGATTTCTTGTTTTGATAAAATCCTTGTGGGAAATTTGGTACAAACTTTGATGTTCTACTGACCGATCTTATTCCTTGGAATAGACATAATGGTGTATTGCTCAGTGTTCTTTTATTGTGTCACTTGAGATTTTGCGACATGAGAGGAAATAGAATATTTTGTTGGTATGTTCTTTGAACATTGAAATATTCAGTGGCTACTCTCAAAGTCTACCAGATAAAGAAAAGTTCTTATCTTTACCCGATCTTCCAGTCATATAATGTGTGGTCAAATTAGAAATAGGTGAACAACAAAGTGATTGAGTAATAAACCAATAAAACATTGAGTGCATGAATGAAACTTAGAAGCAAAGGCTTTAAAGAAATCATATTAAATGTTGTGTTTCTGTTTGAGATATTGTAAGTTTCAAATAAAAATGGAACACCTCTCTAGGCCACCTGTTACTCAGTTATGCCAAAGTTCCTCAGCTGTTTTAAATCATAACCTTCCCACTTCTGCAATATTATACAAAGGAGGAGATTTGGATAGAGAACACAAGATGTGGAGAAAAGCATCGATTTCAGCACTATTTACAATACACCCAAATTGGAACCCCTAGAGATTTTCAACAGTCAGGAAGCAGTTAAGCAAATTATGGTACATTCCCAAGATGAAATTTTATACAGCTGCTTAATTATCAATTAGACAAAGAGAAGCACGCTATGAAGGAAAGAATACGAGCTTTGGGACTGGTTGGACCTATGTTTGAATCCTTGTCACTTCCAAAATGTTCGGAATATTCAAAGGGGTTCCTGGATTCTCTGTACCGTCTTAGAAGTTCTTTGTAGGGTCTTCCTAGCATGATAGACCGCCCGTGTTCTTGGGTAGTGAGACCCAGATTCAAAAGTGTTTTCTTAGATGGACCAATTTGATTTTGAGAGGTGGTGTGACAGACTTTAGGCCAGGATCAAATGCTAGCCATTTACTGGTGATACGACATGGAGCACACTCCTCAACTTTCTTTGAAGCTCAGTCAAGAGATTACCAATACGGAATACCACTTATTTCATGGAGTCACTGGTATGGTAAAATGGCGTGACATGTATCAGCACAGGGCTAGCTAGGGATTCGGTGTTGGAATACATAGGAATTCTTGGTATTCTTGTTGTGGAGTCATTGTACTAATTAGAAAAACAAAAACAAACAAACCTCCTCAAGATGATTTTAGTTTTTTATTTTTGCTTAAATAATCCTCAGCATACCATTAAAGACGCACTCTGACTGTGATCCCATCCGCCTACTTCGCCATTTTTCCCAATACCATTCCTTGCAGAAGCCAATGTTCTGTCACCCTTGCCTGGCCATTTCCCAAACACTGTATGAATCCCCCACCTTTGAGCCTTTCCTCTTTCTCTGCCCACAGACTAGATAACATTTTTTTTTTCCCCTCTAACTTTGCCTCTTCTGGCAGTCCTCCTTCAAGACTCCACTCAAGTGGAGGATCCTGATTGGTGCCTTCTCAGCAGCTCTCAGTATTTATTCTCTCTCTCCCTTCTGTTTTCATATCACTTTGTATAAAATAGCATGATTCGCAAGTCCATACCCTATCATTTTGTTTGTGTCTGACACTTGCCCTACATATTAAGGTGTTTGCGGACAGGTGCCCTTTCTCCCCTTATTTTATTAATGCTATTAGCAACTTAGTCACTCATGGATAGTGGATGCTCACAAAATACATGTCAAATTAAATTCAGGAGTGAGTGAAAGCTTAGAAAGAACCACACGTAACTCCTCTTGACAGCTGTGTACTCTTCAAAGGGTCCAACTGAATGTGATTTTTCCAATATTTTACATATCAACTTTTCATTTATATGAGATTGCTTCTAAAAAAGACAAAAAATATTGAGATACTTGACCCCAAATCACTTTTCCCCCTAACTCATTTTCATTTATGGCACAGATATAAGGCTTATAGGCATAGTGTTCTTTCTGTCTAGGCTTGCTCATGGACATAGCCTTTATGTAAATCCTGAGCTCTATCCCTGGCTTGCTTATGACAGTGCCTATGATATTTTGGGAAGTGTTTACTACTTAAAGAAATGACAACTAAATGCATTTATTAGCATGGTGTATTTACAAGACTTACAGATTCTCTTGAAAGAAAATAAACTCAAGATTTCAAACCTAATGTTTTACAGTTCTTTCTCTGGAAAGGAAGAAATTTTTATTCCTTAAAATTGATTAATACAAGGGTGGTAAGATCGGGGGAAAGAAGAAAAAAAACGAAATCTGACCCTATCATGAATATCAGCGGATTTTGAAAGAGTTCCTAGTTTTAACCTCATTAAAAGAGTTTTCTTAGGGGCACCTGGGTGGCTCAGTCAGTTAAGTGTCCAACTCTTAATTTTGCCTCAGGTCATGATCTTGGGGTCCTGAGACTGAGCATGAATCAGGCTCTGAGCTGAGCATGGAGTTAGTTTGAGATTCTCTTTCTCCCTCCCCCTCTATTCCTCCCCTACAACTTGCACATGCTCTCTAAATAAATAAATAAATAAATAAAAATATTTTTTAGCAGCCTGTTCTGTAACCACCCATTGATAGATTAATCAATCCTCCAAAGACAAAAACTCCCCTTGTAGATTTTTTACTTCTTCATATCTCCACAAATCTATAAGTCATTTTTACAGGAACTAAATCTCTGAGTGAAGGGATTAAACTACAAAATTATATATATATATACATATATATATAAAATTATATATATACATAAGTATACACATACATGTATATATAAATATATATGTATTTTATTTTCAAAAGAATGTTTATATGTATATATTATATATACCTATAGTCTTTTTCTTTCCCAAAGAATTTATATAGGAATTAATGATCTCTTCCTTCCTGACCTCTAGATTTTGGCTAAACCCTTGTGTAAAAACATTCTAAAATGGTTCATGATATCCAACTTTGTGACAAGGACTCAGTATATTTGATAATTCAGTCAAGGTATCAAAGTGTTTGATCATAATCTTATGATCTTTAATTCCTGATTACTTTCTCTTGTTATTTCCAGTGGAATGAGTATTACCAAGATCCAACCCTGGGTAGAGAAGTGACTGGACCTGCCAGAGTTTGACAGAGAAAAACCATCAAAATTTAAAATTCCAAGGCCAGAGTAGACTTTCAAAAATCTTTATTCCTGATTATATGCAGTGGTGAGCTAAAATTTTAAAGATAAATCCGTCAGGATTTTGCAAGTCAGTGTAAGATCTGGTTCTCTTTTATCAGACATAGAGAAGAAATTGTTTAAATATTACACATTTTTCTTCAAATAGAAAAGAGACAAATTATTTCATGGATAATCCTAACTTGGAAGTATTATTTAATTCAAGAAGGTTCTAGAATATATGTGAAGAACCATCTTGTCTTATGAGTTCTTTCTCTGTTTCATCACATGGTGCCTCTCCAGCCCCATCTCCCTGCATTCTCCTCATGCCCATCTTTATGTAACAAAACAGGATTTCTCACCCCTCCCTGAATATGGATTTTTAGTACTTTCTACCTTGCCACGTTTCAAACCACTTTAAATATGTAAAATTCTACTATTTTCCCATAGAGAGTGATACTTGAGTACCATTACTAATGAAGTATACTTCTAAGCAAATGACTCGTATAAATAAAAGTTACCTTGATGGTTAAAAAAATCAATTATTAGGATTTAAAGGCCTTTGTTAAATAACAACTATAATTCTTTAAGCTAGTTTAATGGTAATTATATTTAAATACATACTTTTAAAATTTATCTCTGAAGAGCTAGCCCAAAGAAATTGAAATTATTATTATCACACAAGATGATATGTAACATGCTTAACAAAGGATTTGGAATATTGGTAAAATACTATGTCTTACCAGGACTTAAAAAGAGTCAGGCTAATATTAATGGACAAAATAATCTCTTAGCACGATAAGAGCAAAGTTCACAAATGGACATAGAACTTTTGCCTATTTTAGACCTTTAGTCTACCAGCTTAAAATTTAATGAGAAACTCATTCTTAGTTTCTTGAAGACAAGTGAGGACTGACAGCATTTTTAGATTTTAATGACTCATAATGACACAGATAGGGCATTTTTCTATGAGGTTTTCCTAGCCTATGTTACATGGACCCCATATTAAATATGTATTCCAAATCCTTTTTTAAGCATATTTCTATTACTCTGAAATTCTTAAAGGTAATCCTCATGACTGAGCAATTCATTATTTATTAAATTGACTTCTAAGCTGGGGATATTACAACATATTATCAGTTAGGAAATACTGAAGACAAATTACTTTCTAATAAGAACCTACCCGCCTGTTTTCCTCCCAGCTGAAATTATTATGGGAAGTCTATTTTCTTTGTCTTGTTCTGAACAAGTGTCTGTGGAACATAATAATTTTTTATGCTGTTGGTACAGGTGATTTTCTATCATGGATTATGAAGATTTGGAGATATTTTTATTTTTACAAACATAATGTTTACTAGTATAAATATGTAGATATGTGGTATATATGTCATATGTTACAAATATTTTAGAAATATTGCACATTTGAATGAATATTTAGACATTAGGGATCACAGGATTCTGGGACGCATGTGAATCCAAAGAACTAAAATGTTTATAAATAGCACAGGAAACTCCAGTCCTGTGACTTTCTTCATAAAGCACCTTTAATACTGCAGTAGAGAGCAGAGTATGGGAGCTGCCCAATTTTAGTCCTGTTTTAAGACAATGAGAGGTTTAACTGGTTGCTTACTATTTAATGACATATTCATAAAATTAAGCCATGTGCCTTCAAGAATTTTTCCCATAAAGTTAACTTTCCCTCGATTCATCAAGAACAGGGTATAGTGGATTCTGGTTATCTCTGGGTTAGTTGGTTCATTTCTTAAAATAAAACAGATTGTCTGTTGTTTTTTAAAATGGTGTTCATTCCCAAAGTGATGACATTAAAAAGAAAATCTGGGATTTTACCTTTCAAGAAGAACAACAGGAGAAGCAGACATATATTGGGATTTCAAAGGATGTGGACAATGGAGCTGGAAAGGACATTAGATTCCTCTTTCACAGGGGATCCATTGGGCTGCCTTCCTCTAGATCCCCCAGCCAGTTGATACCAGTAGTGGACAAGAGGGCAGACCTCCTGCCTTTTGGTTAGATTCAATTTTCTAGGATCCTGAAATTCTTAAAGTTCATCCTCATGACACTGAATATTTTATTATTTATTAAATCAGATTTCTCTCTGCTCCAGAGTATTTTTCTATAGCCTTTGTACCCAGCGACTGACATAAAAATCAGCCACGTTTGTTTACCAAGTGAATGAATTTACACACTTGCATTTGAATTTAATATCTAATGGGGAATTGCCCCTTACTCTGTGATCACCACCTGTCATTCATTAAACACTAAAAGTATACTTTATTACTACTTGTTTTTTCACTTTTTTTTAAACAAGAGGTATAATTCATAAGGAAGTCCTGATTGGAATAGCCACATACTTGAATAAGATGGCTAACTATTGAAGATAATTTGTTTACTTGTGTATTCACTTAACCAAAGGAGGAAAAAATAAAACCTATGTGATTAGTTTGTGAATGGTTTTTTTGACACAATAAAAACTGTATTGAGAAGTTTGCCAGACATATACATTCATTCTCCCCAAGATGAATATCTCTGTGATGGCTTTAGTAAAGAAAATGATGTCTTTCAACTGATATATGGTGTGTGATTTAAATGCCAAGCCACATTGCTTCTTCTGGGTTTGTTTGCTCTGAGTTGATCCAACTTTTGTGGAAAGGTTTCTACATCAAGGATGGCCTGTGTCAGTTTTTGTTGTGGTGGTGGTAGTGGGGAGGGAATTCTTAACTTCTGCTCTGTGTGCACGTCTATGTTTCTCGGGTAAAGCAAAAGGGGCTGTTGATCTTGGTTTTCGTTTCTTATTGGGGGTGGGGGTTATTCTTTTCTAGTGCCAGAATCACCTCCCTGTAATACTGCATGTGGAACATTCCTAATCAGAGTTTGTCTCTCCAGGACTCTGGCTCCTGAGGGATTTGCCTCCTGGCTTGATGGAGGTGTTCCAGCTCTGCCTTCTTTTGGATAGTGTTTCTCCTTTATTTTATCTAAATAGAGGATTATATTAGTTCAACAAGATTAAACTTGAGATATGAGTGGGTACATTTCTCGTATCTGCTTTTGTTACAGGTCCTTATAGTCCCTTTCTGCTTGTAACATAATGTTTTAATGCAACCATCTTTAAATAGCTACGACTCCTAAGAAAAGTTGGGAAGAACCCTAAGCAAGTTGTTTGAAAGAAACAGGCATTTAAGTGCTTAATTCAATTAGCAACTCATAAAGTCTATACAGAGGAGGTTGCAAATAGCCTTTATAAGAATTAATTTCATGAAATGAACATTTTGCAAAAGTGAATGCGGAGTTTATAGATCCTTAGGCAAATCTTCACTGTCGGTTGAATTTATTTAAAGAGCTTTTCTGGTCACCTTTGAACCTCAATGATTTCTCCAGATGTACAGAAGTGAACAATGTAAAAATCTTGCTGTTTCAGCAGAACTGATTCCAGCTGGCTGGGAACTGGATCTGCAAGTCATTGGTTACAGCTGTGTTTCGATTTATGTGATGGTTGAAAAAATAAATTACCCGATTAGATGGCTAGAAAGAGGACTCTTTGTTTAGCCCTTGTGTGGGGACTGAAAGTGTTTATGGTGCTGTTTTCTACGCAGTCTTTGCAAAGTAAGCTGGACAAATAGACTTATTCAATGCTCCTAAGAAATGTTGCATATTCAGCTTTAATTCTTTGCTAAAGAAACTATTTTTTTTCTATAATGCTGTCATCCAGCAAATGTTTTAAAGGTTTAGCATTTAAGAGAACCAGTAAGTTTTCTGTCTTACTGAGCACTGCATTTAGTAATGGAAAAGCTGTTCTCTTTTGTTTAATGTGTACTTTAAAACATGTCTTTGTCAGGCACAGGAATGGAAATATGTTTCTCCTAAATTCAAAGCTTTATAATGGCAGAGTGTCTGAACATAAACTTGAACCTTCTCAAATGAGTCATGGCTTGTGGCATGTAAGCGAAAATAAATTAATTAAATTGCTAAATAAAGAAATATAATCAAGCATGACTGCAAAAATTAAAAAAAAAATTTTTTTAAATAATAATATAAGAAAAAAATACCCTGATGGGCCCCTGGGCCATTTGAGTTATGAGGCTTTGAATTTTTATGAATATTTGCTTTGTTACCAAAGTAAAATTTACAGGGTAAGAAAGGTGTTAAACAGCATGTAACTTTTCAAGACAATGAAAATCAAAATACTAGTAACTCCTGGAGGTTTTGAGTACAGGGCCTTACAAAATACCCTCCTAAGAGAATTAATATACCAATATAACACTGTATGAAGGTTTTTAAATAATTATTTTCCAAGGTAATTAGGGTCCTTGAGTTTCTTGAAGTGATGAAGCTGTCAGGACCTGTGGATGGGGAGCAGTTTGGCCCTTTCCACCAAGGCATTAAACAAAGGAATGGGTAGGCGGCCCTGGAAAAGAAGGCTACAATGGTGTGTTTTCATTTTTATTTTCTCAAACAGACACTCATTTTCTAAATGGATTCAACATTTTTAAGCACCCCCGGCCCCAGACTTTGTAAAATCCTGAAAAGGGACAGGATTCTCGAGTGAACTAGAAAAGGAGGCCAATCCCAATCTCTTGATCAGGTGATATAATATCCATCAAGTTCAAAAGCAATTCAGGGTGGGGAAGATCCAGATATGTATCTTTTTTTTTTTTTTTCTGAGAAAATGGGTGATTCTTTATCCATTTCCTTTCTTAAACTAAGATATGTACTACGGAATTTAGGGGATGAAGAATGAATAACCATAAATGTATCCTAAAGGAAGCAAAGGTGGGATTGATCTGCCTTGACTTCTCAGAAAGTTTGCTGTGTCAGGCTGTTTCCTTGATCAATGAAAGTACACCCTCTAACCCTTAACAAATCAATACAATTGATTGGAAAGGATGGGAACAAAGCATGAGAGTGCAGGATACACTTGAACCTTTAGTGTTCAGATATATTTAAATGAGATTTATATGCTTAGACACATTCCCCTGTACTCCCATGTAATGGAATCTTCTTCATCATATGAAACTGGATGGAAAACCTATGTAATAATGTTTGAGAGTACAGTATAGTGGCAGAATATGTTTTGAGATAATATATAAAATATTTTTACTTTAGAACTAAGGGAGGTAGCAATTTTTTAAGATTTAGAAAAATATGTACATACTGTTACGTTACATGCATTCTTTTCTAATGAAAAGAATATGTTTTGAAGAGTTACATCTGTCTCCCAGTGTTTATACTTCTAAAAATGTATTAATCAGGAAATAGTTTCTATCACTGAGCATAGAGATAACAAAGTGAAAATTCAGCCTTGAACACATATGATTGAATATTAGGTTTCAAAACTAAGCATTTTTAATAGAAAAAAATCAAGAAGGAAATAAAAGTATCTATAGAGAGAATACTTTATTGAACATAACTTACTTAATCATTTGTGCTCCCTTCTTACCTATCATGATCAGTGGATAAAATATAAAAATATTAATATATAAAAATATAAAATCTTTTTTTCTTTATGAGGGAAAAACCCCTATGAAATTAGCATATTTTTTCATATTGAAGGAAACTAAAAAATCTAGAATAAGAATGATCATGAGCAATCAGAATAATAACTATCCATTAATAACTTTATTCCACCCAAATTAAGCAGCATTCAAAATGAGTATTTTTAAAAGGCAAAAAAGATGTTTTTAAAAGTTCTCGGTAGTTGACAGAAATTTTCAAACCTATGATTCACCTGATTTTCTGATTTTTTTCATTTAAAATTTCAAAGAGCTACTTAAGGAGGTTTTATAACCTGACATATTTTAGCTTGACATTTTGAATGCGTTATTAAAGCTGAAATAGGTCTATTCAACCAATTAATTCTAAATTTTTTTATCCATATAGCTAATTTTCACAAGTGAGTTATCTAAGGAAACAATGACTTCCTCCCCTTAGTGCATGTACCATAACAGTATACATTTTTCTAAATCTTAAAAAGTTGCTATGTCCTTAGTTCTAAAATGAAAATATTTTATATATTATTTCAAGTTAGTGAAAATTTAAGTGTAATAAGGTAAACCACACAAAATATCTAATAGAAATTTTAATATTAGCATAGTCTGAAAATAATATGAGATGAAATTTTTGAGATTTAGTTATTACATGAGATATCACTGGGACATAGGAAAGGCTATCATTGATCTTTCTGGAGATAGATGTTACTAATAGTACTATGATGACTATGATGACCAAATGAGACAACCACGTGTACAAATATCTAACTAGTAAGTAGTAATGACCAACAGGTGTTTCTAATTTTACTCCTCTTCCATTGCACAATTCTTTAGAGCTGAATTAGGCCTTAATGATTAACCTAGTCATCCCTCCCAATTTTAAAGGGACAGGAACCAAAGTTCTGAGAGTTAAGTGACTTATCCAAGCCCATAAATTATTATTTACTGAATTGACACTAAAGCCAGTTTTCTGACTCATAGATTAGCTTCTTTCCCACTTCCAACTTTGTTTAAAAGTATTGTATACAGAACGTAAAAAAAATGGTATTTTTCTAGAATCATAGTAGCTAAAATAGACATTATTATTGCCCCTTTGCCATAATATTCAAGCTCTAAATATGACAATAATTCTGAAGTCAGTTGATATCATTTAAATCCTTTCTATTTACGTCCCATCTTAAAAAGTCAAGAATGATTCTTTTCTCATTCACCTGCACATCAACAAGCAGAAATGTCCTTTTATTATTGGTGTGCATAATCCTGCTAACTATCAGAAAATACTCTTCCATATTTACATATAATTTGATATGGCATAATTTTTCATGGTCTCTAAATTGCCTCTCATTATCATACCCTGCCTTTTTCTTTTTTTTTTTTCTTTTTTTTTTTTTTTTTTTTTTTTTTCCTTTTCTTTTTTTCTTGATTTCCTGGAATATTCCACCAGCATCCTCAAGACCTGTTTGTTCCAATGTGTGGCTGTTACTATCACTTTCCCCTCAAGACCTCCCTCAAGTTCATGTTCTTGCTCTAATTACCCTGCCTCAGACAAGCTCTCCTCATGTCTCATCTCACTGGTGTGGTGTTGAATGGGGTCCCTTGGTGGATATTGATGACAGGCTGGATTGACAAGGGGTTGCACACTTGGGGAAAGCAGAGTTAGGGAGGGGAAGAGGAAAAGAAAAAGAGAGGGAGGGAGATTCCCATTGAGAGTTACTATCATATGCATTTCCTTGAGAGAGGAATGAACATTAGATTTCATGTACCAGGGTCTAAAGGATAATCCCTGAAAGGAAGAGAAACCTATGTGATTATTTTTCCATCCCAGTTGTGATGCTCTATACTGATCAAGAGAGAGATTAAAAAAATAAATAAATCCAGGTTGACAAATAAACCTTTTGCATCCCAGTCAAAAAGTGTCTGAGTTAAACACTGAATCACCCTCTAGTCCAAATACTAAACTTTGAGAGGAAGATGTAGGTCAGTTTTTTCCCTGGTTAAGAACTGTCTCCTTCACCATAAAATTTCTAGAATAGTAACTCAAATCTGTATTATACTTTTTTTTATTTTGTTTAAGATAATTGGTTCCAGAATCTCATTGGTAACTCAAAATTACCTTAACAAGGTACACACATACACACACACACACACACACACACAACACACACACACACACACACGCCTGTTTTGTTTTTTTTTTGCCAATGTCTCATTCAATAGAACGTTCCCAACCAAATCAACCTTGTTTGTTGGCACAGGATTCTTATCTCCCTTACCCTTTAATTACTATTTTCTCTTTAAAAAATGTCTAACCATAGCTGTTGATGCTCTTTAACTGCTACTCTTTCCTTATATGGGTAGGATTTTTAAAGATTGCTTTTTTCCCTGGATTTTTGCTGCTCACTACTATTATATCCCTTCTTTTTTTTTCTTTTAAGATTTTATTCATTTATTTAAAAGAGAGACAGAGCATGTGTTAGAAGAGGGTCAGAGGGAGAGGGAGAGGGACAAGCAGACTCCCTGCTGAGCTCCATCTCAGAACCCTGAGATCATGACCTGAGCCCAAGTCAGATGCTTAATTGAGTGAGCCACCCAGGCGCCCCTATTACATCCCTTCTTTATTGAAAATGAAAATATTTTGAAATATTGAAAATGAAAGATGTAATATATGTTGTTGGACACGAGAAAGAACATGGCTTTCATTTCTGGAAAAGTTAGATGAATAAGCATCTGTCAGATTTATTCAGAGACTTTAGCAGGAGTGTTTTTTTTCACGTGTGTCTTCTGATGGTTTTGTTACCAACTACCTTAAAGTTGTTTTCTTTATAACCCCTCCCTTTAAGTAATCTTGCATATGTTAAAACTATTAGTAAACTAAAGCACTTGATGCTCTTCAGTTAGAAGAAACTGTCTTCTTTTTGATATTCAAATAAATCAATATAAATTGATTCTTCCAGAATAGACTGGAATGAAAGCATCAGGACCCAATGATTAATTATGCTACAAACTTTTCACAAGGACAGTTTAAGTCAGCACTGTCCGATAAAACTTTCTGCAAGGGTGGAAATGTTCTATAGCTGCCTTGTCCAAAATGGTAACCACCAGCCATGTGTGCTATTATACACTGAAATATGGCTAAGGCAACGGAGGAAATCAATTTTTACTTTTACTTACCTTTAATACCTACATGTACCTTCTTAGAGAGTATAGGTTAAGTAAAACAAAGAAAATACTATGCAGCTAGTAATATATATATATATTTTTTTTTCTGCATAGCCATGAATTTTGAATCCAAGTTTGAACTGTAAATCTTTTTCTTGTCCTCTGTCTCTCTTACCCCAGACCCCACCAGTGTTTTTAAATACGATTCCCATAATTACACTGATTTCAAATGACCTTTATAAGAAATAAAAGATCCCTCACTGCCTTAGCAGTAAGGTGGAGGACAGGTTGTATTAAAGTATTGCAGAATAGTTATTGCTTCCTCTAGCTTAATATGTCATTTGATATACAGTCAGATCTATCTTGGTTATATTTTTAAGAAAGAAAACATAGAAAATAACATATAAAAATAATTGCTCTAGTGAGACCACACTTGCATTAACATTGCTTAAATGAAATATAAAGCAGGGTGAAATTTTTCCTTTATAAACACTCAGCCAGAGTCAAAGCCTCACTCAGGGATATCTTAGTATTGATGATTAGAAATTAGAATCAGAAAAGACCTTAAACCCATATCTATGACAGCGGCAATTGAGCTGATAGATTACAACATCTTCTTTCAAATAAATATTGATTTAATCAAGTCTGCATTACCATTGGTCCTAATGGTGGTCTTGACAGAAGCCTGGACACTCAAAACTGGCTAACTCCTGTTTGGATATAAATATTTTAAATGCATGGCCACTCAGTTATAATCATTATTTGTCTCCAAACATTTATTCCCCCTTGATTTTTTAACCTCCTTCGTTAATATTTTTATTCCTCCTGTAAAGTTGAGTGATGTGTGTGTCTGTCTCTGAATGTAAGAAAAAGAGATGTGGATTCGGCCGGGGTGGGGGAAAGTTGTATTTGCATCTGTTGTTTCTGATTCATAGAGCCAAGAGTGAGGTGCTTGTGCAGATAGTGCACAGAGCTAAGCTATCAATAAGCAGTTTGCTGTAAGCGCATGTTCAATTATTAAAATAGTCGACATTTTATGTCTGATAGCCATAGCAAGGTCATGACATTAATTTATCCAGAGTATTGTAGGCACTGTCTAGAAAAGAAGTAGCGTAAAGGAGACAGATGCTAGAGAGCTTAAGAAAAAAAAAAAAAAAAAAAAGATGGGTTTGAGCAAAGAGCAAAGAGACTTTGAGAGATGACCAGTTTTCTACACGTAGAACAGGAAGGAAGAAGTCAACAGGCATCTGTTACCCGAAAATAAGTATCTTAAGCTATGCTGGACATGTGTTAATTTCTGTTGTAGTTTTTCATTAAGTTTTAAGCTTGAGCATGATTCCTGAGTCTTGAGTTTCTGAAGTCTAATTTCGTGTTATTTGTTGCTTCATTGCCCAGGGGTTCTGTGCTCTTTTACTTCCTATTTCTTTCTCCCCCTCTTTCATCCCTCCCCTCCCTCTTCCCATTTCTCCATTTCCTCTTCTTTCTCCCTCTCTTTAGCTTTTCTTTCCTGCCTTTCTCTCACATGAGAGAGTGTGTACTTAACTCCATGTTTTCTTTGGGTGCCCACTTCTTTTATTTGTGGGGTTTTTTTGGTTTGTTTTCATGCTTAAGGTTTCCTTCTCTTCTTTGCTTTTTTCTTTTAAATCAGGAGCCTGTAGGAGCTGATTTGAGAGATACCTCTCCTCCTGCAGATGCGTCTTTCTCTTTATGGGTTGTGTGATGTTTTCTTTGGAACCTCTGCAAATGGTTGTCCTTCACGTTTGTTGCCACTCATCTGTGGCCAAACTGCTACCTTAGTTGGTGCTGCGGTGCTGCAATGCATGCTGGGATCTGTCTGTGTGAGTAAACTGAAATTTCTACAGCACCAGACAGCATTACAGTGGGCTTGTGAATTGTCGTACTTTTCTTTCCTTTGTATGTATTTCTTGCATGCTGCAGAGTCACCGATCTGGCTGGCAAGCAGTTCAGAAATATCGCTCATGTAGAAAGGAAAGGTAGGCAGCTTACCGCATTCTGTCATTAAAAAGAACAATTGAAGACAAAGGAAGTGGCTAACTACCTATATACTGTCTTTTCTGTTGTGAAATACTGTAGTACAAACACGACTGTGTTCAGCCAAACATTTTAGCTCCTTTTGTAACAATGCATATAGTAAATTGTTTTCATGTATGTACACAAATCCATATTTTATGTGAGCATATATTCAGTCTTTAATAGTTATCGCCCGCAAGCATGTCTTAATCTCAAAAGCTTTTACATATTCACCAACACGCAGCTATTTGCTATTATTTTTATAAGTTCTTAAATCAAAAAATAAAACTATATTAATATCCTGTTGGTTGATTTCCTTCCAGCAAATTAGGATTTCAACACAGTTTAAATCATATTGATGATTCAGATCCTGGCAGATCTTATAATTCCTGTGAACTGAGAGCACAGCTAATAAAAATATTAAGCAATTATTTTTATTAAAATTGTAGTTTTGCTCATTATTAAATAGAAATGATTGATCTATACAGATCGGTCTCACTCGTGTGTCCCTTGGGATGTTTGGATCTCCATATAGAAGTGGAAACACTCCTTTTGCTCTTTCTTCAGCGGGGCAGGGGGGGGTGGTGCAAAAAAAAAGCGTAGAATGAAGTCTGGGACTGTTAAAGAATTGCTGGCATTTTGTCTCCCTCTCTCTCTCTCACACATGTGAGCCTGGCTGCCTGCTCTCTGAGGCAATGGATCCAGGGTGAGACTGTGTCAGAGCCTGTTTCCACAGCTGCATTTGGAGATCCGTCTTATTGATTAGGGGGAGAAAGGGGTGGGGATCTGAGTGTGAGAGGAGGGGAGGGCCAACTGACTACTGGCTCATTGAAACACAAGACCTTTTCTTCCGGAAAGATGTCAAACAACTGAGACCTAGCCACAGAGGAAGTAGAAAGGTAGAAAAATCAGGAGACCCTGGAAGAAACGAATGCATTTCTTACAAGAGTCTTGGGGCTTTTTCTTTCCAGTCCTTTTCTTTCTTTCCTTTCCTTTTCTTCCATCCCCCCCCCCACCCCCATCATCTGACCTGCAAAGGCTAGAGTGACAGCGTCATGCAAATGCTGCAGTCCCGCAGGTCTGGGAGAGGGTGGATGCTAGACTGTGAGTTAATGTTAATGATGAACGCAGTGAAAATACCAGCCGCGGCCACCCCCTGCACACAGAAGCGCTCTGAGTCAGCATCAGATGCTTTGCCTCGCCACTCGCTGGGTGTCTGTATGCCTGTGCGCGCGCGTGCTCGCTCGGGCATCCGTGTCTAGCCGAGGGGAGGGGGTGGCGTGTGAGTGCGTGGAGGGTAAAAGCCAGTCAGTCAGTGAGAAGCAAAGGTACGTTGGAGAGCAACTAAAATCTGACTGATTTCCATCTTTGGAGCATCAGATGTATTCCCTAAGGAGGATGGGTCTCCGTGATGGGGGTGGTATAATTATGTTAATGTCATATTTATGGAGGGGTGAGATTTTTCATTCTAATAATTGGTTGAATGCTATGGTCAAAAATTGTAAAGCCATATTCAGTTTTAAGGAAAAGCATGGACTTATATCTAAGGACTGTTTTATTTTTTGCTTTTTGTGAGTGCTGCTTTTTTATTTTATTTTTTTTTAACTATTTACTATTTTAAGCCATAACGGATTCAGTATGGAAAATCAAATGATAAACAGAAAGAGATCTTATATAATGATGCATTACATCATGGAGCAGAATATTTAAAGTCTTACAAGGCAAAGTAAAGATCTGGACAGGGGGTGGGGGGTGGTGGTTGGAAAGGGGTGTGGTACTAGGGTGGAGGAGGGGGGCCAGTTAGCAAATATTTTGTTCAGCATAGCTTTCCTTGCAGCTTACTTGGAAATGGATGATTCACCTGTTCTGCAGGAAAACATTCTAATTCTTTCCATTTTTTTTTCCTCCTCTTTTCCCTTTTAAGATCAACCACTTCAGAAGAACCAGAATCTACTTCTGTGGCCAGGACTGTTATGTTATGGCTGGTCCGATTGTTATACCCTGCGTTCTATGCTACTAAACCTTGGATCATTCCTAAAGTACCAATTCTGTTCTTGAACCACAAACAAGGCTAAAAGAGCGGAGGAAATTCAGTGAATATACAGGATTGGGATTGTGTATTTTCAAAAGTATTGAGCTTTATAATGCAATTATTTAAGAAATAGAATCTTTTTTTTTCTTCTCATGTTGCCAGCATTTTAAGTTACATGTTTATTGAGTGGCATTGCTCAAATAGCTACAGAGTATGCATGGAAATATTTGCTGTCTGAATAGTTTGGAGATTCAGAGAGAAAAATCAAGCTTTGGAGGTATTAAATTATGACATGCAAAAAAGTTTTTGTTTTATTCTTAACTGCAACAGTGTATATATTGAAATCAGATTTAAAGTGTTATGTGTCCTTGGCCCACCTTAACAGTTGTACTGTATAGAAGGGTAATGGGAAGCAAAATTTCAATTAAGGTCCCATTAACTGGCATATAATCCTTCTTTAATGTAATAGAGGCTATGGTGTTGCTGTACAAATCTTCTGGAAACCGATTTTAACCCATTTTTAGTCTTTTTCTTTGGAGCTGATGGAATGACTCTAAACTGTTCATTGTCTGCATTGTTTCTCATAGTCTTCATTATTTTAAGGTCTGGAATTAGTCTATAAGTGGTCGTTGTGAATATCCAGCTGATCTTAACTTTTATATATCATATCTATTTCTACATATGTATTTTAATTAGTATTTAGAGGAAAAAGTTTAACTGAACCCCACTGTGATTTCTAAGCTAGCCTTATTACTGGAAGAAGAATTCTACCGCATCAAACCAGACTTTTCCTAGTCCCTGAGACCCTAACTTGTGAGGTATTTTAGGAACATCACAAGTCAGGCTCTTGGGACCTAGGCGGAGGGGAACCAGCAGCTTTGGACCTTATTGATTGTCTGCAGTTACCACCAGAACAAAAGAACATACATAGATTCTGCCTAGGAGAAAAGAACAATGCTCTTCTTTATAAATCAGCAATGTTTTCATCATGACCCACCCCCAAAAATACCATTTTCAGAAACTGTACTCAAAAGTGATTACTGAGTTGCACTGAATAGCATTTGTATGATATTAAAACAACCCTATAAAAACAGTGTAAGATAACTGTGTAAGAAGCAAAGTTAAAAGACAGGTGTTTTTAAAACGCTTCTTTGGATGTATTTTAAGGGGGCTAGTCTAAGAGAATATACCTCTTCAGTTAATACTGAAGAGAGTGGCTTATATTTATAACTTCGGTCATTTGCATAGAAATATATACATTAGCTTCTTAAATAAGTCCTATATGTCTCCATGTAACTGTGGCTCAGAATATGTAATGTGTAGCTATAATCATGCTCGAGGCCTAGAAATAAATCATTTACAATCTTCTTTACTGACCCTAGTAGATTTTACTACTGATTTAAGAAGAATGTTATTTTATACTTGGTATTTATTACCAGAGTTTTCCTTAGTCTTTTAACCAGACAAAATACTTTATATGTCCTATTATAACAAGACATTCTCTCGTTGTAAGAGTTATCAATAATTAGCAAAAATATGGTGCCTTTTAGTCTTTATATTTTACTTTGTATATATCATGGACCTATGGGAGATAAATCAATAAACACCACCTCTAAAGTCAGACTGCTCTGGTTCATCTGTCAACGGACCCTGAGCTGCATAGTTTGAGTTTGATGAGAATTTTAGTTTTATAAACTACTCCAACTATAAGTAATGTGTCATATTTGAACACTGTTAGACATTGCCACATCAAATATTGATTTCTTATAAGTAGAATCAATATATTAAATCTATTTACAAATTTTACAATAATATTGCAGATACCAGGATACACAATGGAGATGAGAGACTGCCCATAATAGAAGAACCAAAATGATTTCATTCTTTTAACTCTAATGCTTTACATGGGTGCTATAAATTATATGTACCTTCTGCATTGTTAAAATAAATTTATGAATGTACTTTAGAACACTGTATGGAGTCTTTGTTCACCTTTTCACTGGATTTGTTACAATTACTCATGTTTGAACTATCATAGGCTACAAATCACCCATGAGTTATATTTCCTAAAAAATTTGATACTGCCATATCGTAAACATGTTCTTCCTCTATACAAGCCACGTAAAATATGTTTAAGCATGTATCCACATTGTGCCTATTCAGATTCCTTATATCACCTATTTTATTTATGGAGAATCTCTGAAATTTTAAGTGCATGTATGTGTGTGTATGAACATTCGTCTTAAAACTCCAGCTGAAAGGAGGGTAATATAAACAGTAGACTTTCGATAGTGTTTATCTTTTACTTCTTTGAACCACATTTTCATTATCTTTAAACACTTCTAAAAGCCCAAGTTTCTCAATACAAAGAACTCTATATGTGTGTGTATCTACAAGTGCAAGAAACTTGATTATATTTAATAGCAATGTTTATCCAACAGATCAGAAACTACCTCGTATATAAAACAATATCACACACAGGTATATAGCTACAGACACCTGATTTATCATAATCATAAATAATATGTAAATGATATTTCATAAATTTAGTTCTAAAATAATGTAAGGGATGGTTGTTTATTGGTTATAATGATATCAGATATAATCTATTTCAAATGCAGTATTTTTTGTGTTATTATATCTATGAATTAGACTATATGTTAACTTCTTTTTCGTAGAGGAAAGGTACCAAAGCTGAATTTAGAATGCAGTGATGTTTATTTTTTACTAATCATCGTGCATTCTTTGAACCCTCCCTGTGTAACCTTCCTGCATATAAACTATCTTTTCTGAAACTATCATTGATAAAGCTTTTCTCTTACTCCTTAAAGGTGAGTAGAGATTTAAGTGGGTGACTTTGTTTATATAAACTACTTTATGCTGTATATGGATAGACGGATGCCACTTTTTTCTGCATTTCTATCTAAGCTGTCATAGAATAATAGTATTTGGAGCTATAAAATATGATTTGGAAAATCAGATCATACTAAGCTTAAAATAAAAGGAGAGGTCTACGACAAAGAGCGAGAAAATGATGTGTGTTGCATACAAAAAAAGCAGTGATATTAACAATTCGATGGCTTCCTGGTTGGGAGACCAGCCTGAGCCAGACGCATATATTAAGAGCTGTCTGCTGCCGATGTGAGCTTGCTCAATGCGGTGGAAATGAGGAATCACCTCCTCTCTGACACCAGCTTATTTTCACATTTTAATTTGGAAATAGCAAATCACTGTTTTACATAAACACACTAACGCCCGCTTGGTTCTTTCTCCTTTTTTCACTTTGCTTGTTAATTTACTATGAACTTCAAGTTCCTTTTTTTTACAATCCTCACTCACTTTAAACTTAGCAGCTAAAATCGATCAGAGACCAATGAAGTATTAGTTGTTTCTCTCTTTTGTACTGCTCTGTGAATATTGTGACACTCGTGCATTTAACTTTTCATCTCTGTAAGGAACACATCAGTTTTCCAAAATGGTGTTTTTTGTTTGTTTGTTTGTTTGTTTGTCTTTAAATCTTTTAGGACCCATCAAGGAAGCCACTTCTGGAATTTTGCCATATCTAAATATGATTATTTTTCATTTCAGGGTTCACGGGATTAATATTTTCTTAGTATAAAAGTCTGCAACACTTTAGTGTTCCAGTGAAGCTGAAGGAGAGCTAGATACAGATATTCTTAAGCATTAGGCTATATTAATAATACCTAGAAGAGGTGTAAATACCACAGGGGAATTATAGCACAAGTTAATTACTAATGAAATGAGAAAAAGTGTTTACTACCTTACATTCTTCTTCGAATGGACGTGCCTAGGCTTGGTCGAACTCACCTGATAAATATGTAAATGGTTTTACAAGCTGTCATGTTTGGATGAGTTTGGAGAAAACAGTACATAAAGGGTTAGCTAACGCCCAAATTTTCTTGCCATTTATACACACAGTGCAGCCTACATTTCGGTAGGAGCAAATGCAGGCATTGTTTTGATTACTTGGATTCTTTTGTTTAATTTCTTACTAGACCTTTAACTCGGTACTCAAATTCCACTGATCTCTTAAGTGACCGTATTTGGAAAAGGAAAATGAAGTTTCTCATACAGAGAAGTTTTTAAAAATCCTGGGCATTTGTAAACATTTCAAAAATAAGACTTTTTAGTGTAGCTCTGCAAATGCACATGTAGTATGCAGAAATTTAGATGTTATTATTATTTGTCATCTGCATACTTAATTTTCCAATAATCAGTAGCCAAATACACAGAAGCATATATACACATATATTATATATGCATATATATATGTATCTTCAGTTTTTAAAAAAACATCAGTAAAATCAGTATAAAAATTGAGACATCTTCATAAAATCATCCACAGCATTTTTTTCAATGAGCTAGCTTCAAGCTTCAACTTTCATTCCTTTTTTCCCCAAATCTCTCTATGTTCAATGTAGTTTTATCACATGAAGCACATTAACTAGCCAACAACATTAACTCATATGTAATGTTTTACCTGTGAAGGTTTAAAAGTAAGAGGAACTTGAAAGGTAATGATATTAAGTGAATTTAAGATTTAAATAGTTTTATATAATCAGCTAATTTCATGCATGTTGTACAAGGAAATTAGAAGTGAAAAATTCTCATATGGTGAACTAAATCTTTCATTGTTCATATAAGTAATGTGATTTTAAGTTTGTTACCTTAAAAGTTAATTCCTAAACAAGAGTGTTAATAATCATGGACTGTCTCTCTGTTAGGTCAACTGCATAAGAATAATAACTTCTAGGTTTCATCCTAGCCTTGTAAGGCATTTTGGTGTCTTTTGTGTAGGTGGATTTAACCATTCCTTTTTTCTAAGAAGTTTCTCCCTCTCTGTTGGTAGGTGTCTGATGATTTGTGAGCACCAAGGGACTGTTCTGTGGAATCATCTTTCCTTGACTTTGAATTAGCTTTCCCTAGGCCATGAGTCAACCTCAATCTTTTGTACATCCAAATTGGTAGGTCTTTCTTGAAACCCTTCTATTTATTTTCCTAGACATACAAGGAGGGAATTGTGAGAAATTATAGATTTGCATTGTGATTATCTTTCCAGTTTCCAGACATCTTCAGTAAGAGATTTGGGTGGTGGTGAAACACTAGCCAGTGGAAGGATTTGGTTCTGTAGGATTTAAAAAGTGTAACATCTTTCTCATAGTAGACTTCATATTCTTACTGGGGAGAGGGAAACCGGGCTGTGGCTAGGTTATCACTCTCTTATACATCACACTAGAAGACCAGCCTGTGCATTTGTAAACCTTGGGGAGGTTTCTACATTAGACAACATTTTTTGTTGGGGGATTACACCGCAGTTGGTTCACTTCACTTCTGTCTCTCTTCCTGCCCCCACCCCCCACCCAACATGGAGTCTTTTCAACTTCTTCAAAGAAGTGAGGAAAAAAAGTAGACTCTTTATTAATGGCAGAAAACAAACTGGCTGCTGGACTTCCGAGACAGCCTTCTAATAATAAAGCAGAGTAGGCACTGCGACAAAGAATTCTTGAATGTACTAAATATATAGGGAAGCCTATTTAAATTCACCAGAGGGGCTTAGAGGACAAGCAGCAGAAAGTTTAGAATTCAATTCAAGCCATGCCAGAAAATGAAAATGTACTTAAAAAAGGATTTCTGATACAATTGTTCAAAGACATGTCAACTTTTAAGGTTCTTTCTAGAATAATGAAATTCGTATTCTAATTTCTGTGGTGACTTTTTCAATTAGAAAGGAAAATTGATTAATGGATCTCAAAGGAATTGTATCTTATGTTTAAAGAGAATGTGTTTTCTTTCCATAGGGTGTGCTCTAGTGAGGGCCACCTAGTGCACTGTCTAAAATCACTTACATATATACATGAAACAAAGAAATAATGTGTTTTTCGACAATTAGACGTATCACAACAGGGAGTACACTGGCTACTTTGGGAGAACGATAACGCAACTTACATGTTCTTTCTAGCTCATTTCCTCCCATCCATTTGTATGATTTATAATATTATAAATAAATGTAATAAAGTAATCCTGAAAGAGCAAATTGCTGATAAATAATAGCTCTGTATGATGCCACATTTGAAAGATAAAAAAATGATTCCTACCGTATCTGTTATTGACTCTAGAGAATGCTCTTTACCCTTTATTTATCTATAAGACATGCATCTATAAGGAGTACCCACATCTGTAAGAATTTATAATTTATTACTCCTAGTGTTGAGCGAAAGAACTGCTTATAAAATCCATATAAAGGCCAGTATGGCCCACTCAGGGATGAAATTTCTAGCAGCCTCTTCCCTCACGTCTTCCTTTAGAATTAATATAGGTTCTGGAAAAAGATTGTCATTCTTTGTCTCATGGATTATAGATTGTAAAGAGGACAGAAACTTCAACTCACTAGCAATGCATTTTTGTTACTGTTGTGGAAAGATCCTGCTTGAGAATGAAAACCAGGTGGAATTTGCCAGTTCATAAATATAATTTGTCAACTCAAAATAAGTTGTTGATTCATTAATGTACCCATTTATTTGTAAATGTATATCTAGCTTAAAAAAAAAAAAAACTCAGTGTATTAAGGTTGCATCAACACATGGGACCACTATGGCCAGTTAAGACTTAATTATTTAGTAAAATGTGATAGGCTTTAAAGTGAAATGTCAGGGCACCTGGGTGGCTCAGTGGGTTAAGCCTCTGCCTTTGGCTCAGGTCACGGTCTCAGGGTCCTGGGATCCAGCCCTGCATCAGGCTCTCTGCTCAGCAGGGAGCCTGCTTCCCCCCTCTCTCTGTCTGCCTGCCTGTCTGCCTATTTGTGATCTCTGTTAAGTAAATAAACAAAATCTTCAATTAAAAAAAATGTGAAATGTCAGATGTATGAATATTATAGATTTTAGATATTAATGATAAAAAGTAATTTTTGCCCTCAATGCATTGAGATATAGCCTGAGTCATAATTTACCAAACAGCCAAACTGATTTCCATTTAAGTTTTAATGACTCTTTAAATTTTTTAAATTTTTTAATGATGTTTTAATATCAAGGATTTAAATAGGCTTAATGATTGATCAATGAAATAATCCAAGTAGACTTCTTAGCCTAGTTTCTAGCACCAAGAAAACACTCAAAGAATATTAGTTTGTTTCTTCCTGGTTGGGTCTCGGTATTTGCTTTAGCTAAACACACTACTGTTTTTATCACCAAAATTTATTGGGTGTATACTGTCCCCAAGGGTGAGAGGCAGACACCATTGGGAAATTATTTCAGATCCAGGAACACTCAAAAATTGTGTGCTATCAATGTCTTTATCAGATGTTTCCTGAGTGCCCACTAGAAGAAAGACAAAGAGAAATTCTGCTGTCAAATAGCTTATGGTCTACAAAAGATAGCTCTCACTTATCTAATACTTTTTGTCCTTTTTGTGTGACTTAGCATTTCATGAATCTTGTAATTTGGCAGTTTATTCTTTTTTATTTTATGAATGAGTCTTCTATATGGTTTGTCCTATTTTCTAGTCGCAGATAAAGTAACCTACCTATCTCCTTTGAGTTGCTTTGGTCAAGATATGGATTGTTGTTAGAATTTTGCAGTGTCTACTTGTTGGTCTTATGATTTCCTATATTAGGCAAAAGTCTGGTGATCTAAAACCATAGACTATGAAAATGTTAATAATCATGTTTATAAAAATGGTATTTCCAGAATAATTGGACTAAAATGTGATATTTACATATGATTTCAATCCCTCTAAAAAAAGCCATCATTTAATTTCTTTAAAAAAAAAGAAGTAAGTTAATAATATTGATCATGCATTTTCTTTTTTTATTTTTTTAAAGAATTTTTAAAGATTTTATTATTTTTTAAAGATTTTATTTATTTATTTGACAGACAGAGATCACAAGTAGGAAGAGAAGCAGGCGGAGGGGCGGGGAGCAGGCTTCCCGGGGAGCAGAGAGCCTGATGTGGGGCTCAATCCCAGGACCCTGGGAACATGACCTGAGCCAAAGGCAGAGGCTTTAACCCACTGAGCCACCCAGGCACCCCCATTCATGCAGTTTCTTGAAGTGGCAATTATATCACTTAGTCAAAGGGCCAAAGCATTCTAATTGGGCTGTTCTCCGGGAGTTAACAAAATATGCAAAATAAACTTGGAGCTTTTGATATCTGTATCATAAATGCCACCATTGAATTTGAATAGTGGAGTAGAAGCTAGAAGACAAGAATTCTAGCACTGGTCCAACCACTAGTTATCTTACGGAACTGAACCTCTCTTCTTTTCACTTTCCTCATTAACAATTGATTTATCAAATAAAGGTGAAGGAAAATGCTTTTAAAGTGAATTTTGGATAAAAAAAATTTTAGTTTGTGATTAGGCTGTTGGATACTATCCATTCCACAAGGGACTTTTTTGAGTCAAAGGGTAGGAAGACTAGCCTTAGCATAAATCATGGCATTAATCAGACTCTTTCAGTAGCTAAGGCTCAAAACGGAGCTCAACTGTGAAATGTGTAAACCTGGTGATTCACAGACCGGTACCCCTGGGGCTAAAAAATATATTATATGTTTATAAAAAATTAAAAAAATAAGTAAAGCTGAATGTAAAACAACAACAATAATAAAAACAACCGAGCTCAAATTAGGAAGTTGTATGTATATCATTATCATCTCTCTGCCCTCTGGACCCCCACCTCTCCCTCCAGAGCCTTTTCTTGCTCCTCGTCTTCTCCTCTTCTATCCACGTCCTCTCCTCCACTCCCTCTCCCACTCCATCTCTCTCTCTCTCTCTCTCTCTTTCTTTCTCCAGTGTGTTAACCTCACTCTCAGGCAATTGACTTTGTTCTCACATTTTCTCTCCGCGGTGGCAAAGATGGCTACCACATCACACATCCTTCCTAGAGCCAGGGGTTCCAGAAAGAAAAAATGAAATGTTTTCTCTACCCCAACATCAATTTTATTTCTCAGAAAGTCTCTGATTGGTTCTGTCTTGGAGCCACTTCTCTGTCCAGATGAGAGTTACTCAGATTGGACAGGCTGTGTAGGGAGGCAGAGTAAGACTAACATAGCAAGGTTAATGTCTAGGGCAGAAGTTGAAGAAAGTTCCGACAGGCAAAATATAGCAGGGCTCCCACCAACCACTACAGATTTCTAAATTGCTTAGCACAGTGATATGATATAGTCTTCTTTTATGTATATTGGTCTTGGTAAATTTAGTGGAGCCTATGAACATACAAGTAGTATTAGCTTATTTAGTCCAAATGTGCTCTGTACAGCATTGTAGCTATACAACATCTGCACCAACACATTGCGACCTTGAGTATCCTGGAGATTAATTACATTTTACTAACATTTTTCTTGATCATTTAATACATGGCATACATCAGGAATGTCAGTATTTGGACTCATTTGGGACTTTGACATTTTAAAAATTATGTAGGATCATTAGAAAGGGGAGTTTGGTAAAGAAGCCATAGTGATTATATTCTGTAGTCCAGTGTTTATCTTTGGCCACCATATGTTTAGGCTGTTCTGTTACAGAGAATTTTATATCCCTTCCACTTCCAACACTGATATTAGGGAGTTTTATGTTGCTGACATCCTAATCATATAAAATTATATAATGGCTGTAATTATATACAGATAGGACAACTTATTGGTTGTATTTATATAGAGATATTTAATTATACTGTATATAACTGTGTCTACTACATGATTACATATATGTATTATATTTGTATATATAATTATATATATCATTATATCGGTATACAATTGTAGCCATTATATGGTTTTATATGATTAGGATGTTAAATGCTTATTCATCTCAGCTTGGTTGTTTATCATGGTATGACCTGGACAGTTTTAAACATTTTACTATCAAGAAGTGCTATTTAGGGATCTTTCTCAATGAGAAAAAGATTAATTTGCTATGAATAATGTTTCTAATGCAAAACATTTTGGAATTTTTTTTGTGATGCAGATGAGCTATGCTATAAATATAATTTAGAGAGTTTGGAAATTGATTTTAACACTCACAATTCTTCTTCTTAATTAATCAAATTACAAAATTATGCTGTGGTTTCCAGTATATTAAAATAAGTTGTCATATTGGGAACATCTGTTTATGCTCCTATTATGAATATGTGTTTCTAAATGTCTGAAATATAGATTACCATAAATAATGTTGGTTATTTATTCTCTGGAAGTACGATACCTACTTCCTCCTACGACGCTTGTTTATTTCCCATCACGTAAATTTTCCAGATTGTATTGTAGCATTTTCTTACCAAGTTGGAGGGGGAAAGACCTGGGTTTTCGTTAAGGCTTGCTGATTGGTTCAGAAAAGCGAAGGCTGTCATCGGTGGCCTTTCCAGACTCTGCAGTGGGGCTCCAGACAGTCAGCTGGTACTATCGCTTTGTCTCAACTATAAATCACAGTCTTGTAATGGCCAAGGCTGACACCTTGACATTTTCAAGAAGAGTAAAATACCTGATTTGAATGGAAATCAGTTTCATTGAGTTCCTAGTCCAAGCCTTTTCTTATGTCTTCTGTAGACTTATTTGGGACTTTCATGATCACCAGAGGATTATTTCAGTCATACTATTTCTCCTTTTAGCTATAAAGGCACAGTCTTATTTCCTTTTTCAATCCAAAATGGAAAAGTTGCTTTTTAAAATTTTATATAAGAAAAAAAAATCACCAATAAGCCAGAGTTTATTCTAACCATGATATACTGGTAGTTTAAAAAAATGGCAGTATCAGCAGTAACAATAGACACCATTTAGTTTTGCAAAATTTTTATAGAATGTTCCGTGATTTAAAAATACAAGCTGTGTACATGCATGTACAGATTAACCTTTGATTATTTCATAATATATAATGTCACTTATGGAGTGATTTTGAACTTCAATCAAGCAGATTTCAAAGCCTAGTATTTGTACTTTTACATTATTGCACATAAACACTAGGTTTACATGTTTTAGAGTCAATAAGGAGTAACAAGCTTTTAACTGTATTAGGTGGATAAAGTATTAAACCCTGCCTCAGTGATTTTGAGCATTCAATCCAGGTGACACAGAGATAACTCCATACTCGACTAGTATGAAAAGAAGTTATTTTTAGATATTTTAGTAGCTTGGAATTGAATGATTTAAAAAAATTAACCGACTGTGTGAAGTCTCCCACCTTTAGAAGAACATTAGAGTGTCTTTAAAACCATATAGGGAAAGAAACTTATGCTTCCTTATGCTTTTGCTTACTCCCTCCACAAGAGTGATCTAAACTCAGTGAAACCTTAGATGTGCTAAACACAATTATTAATAGAAAATTTGGACATAGCCTCTCTGGGTCTTGTCCGGTACAGAGAGATTACCAGAATGCCTGGTAATGATTTCTCTTTATCATCTTCATCATTAATCTTTGACTTTGTCCCAAATCTTACTTCTTTTTTTTTTAAGATTTTATTTATTTATTTGACAGACAGAGGTCATAAGTAGGCAGAGAGACAGGCAGAGAGAGAGGAGGAAGCAGGCTCCCTGCCGAGCAGAGAGCCTGATGCGGGGCTCGATCCCCAGACTCTGGGACCATGACCTGAGCCGAAGGCAGAGGCTTTAACCCACTGAGCCACCCAGGTGCCCCACAAATCTTACTTCTCACCAGGAATACTCTTTGATTGCTAAATTCATTATTTGGCAATGCCCCTACAGACAAGTAGAGTTATAGATTATTATAAACAGGAGACTTCTAACCCTTCAATCTTTTTATCCATCTTTCCACTCACCCATCCTTTCTTTCATTATCTATACAGAATAAGAATCTCTCCCGGGTATGTGGGAAACACAAAATGAAGTTTGAATTCTTTCTTCACAGGATATTATGTTCTTATGAGAAAATAAGAAAAACTAAAAAAAAAAAAAGTTATCAAGTCGTAATGTGATAGATCCTGAAAGAATACGAAAACACAATGCTTTGGGATTTAAAATGTTTGGGGGAAATATTTACTTTAGTTATTAAGAATCAAGAAAAAAAATCCCTAGAAGAGGCTGTATTTAGCTGCTCTGTGACAGATAGGAAGAGTTTCTAGAAGAAGTAATGGAGGGGCCAAATTTCAGGAGGAGTATGCAGTATGTAAAAATGAGCAGGAACAGAAATGATAGGCTATCTTTGACATTCAGTTTTTTTTTTTTTTTTTAGATTGGGTTTATTTTTACAAAATGACTATTAAAAGGTTGGCTAGGATCAGCTGAAGGAGGCCCTGCAGTGCTCACGGGGGGTCTTCTGGTAATTGTGGTAGGCACAGGGAACCCCTTAACAATTTGGGGGAGAGAAGCAAGAATGAAAGACACAAGATTAATCTGAGGTCAGTGTAACTTAAGACCTCAGCCCAAAGGACATATCAGAACTACTTATGAAGATACACCGCTCTTGCTATCCTATAAATTCCAATTCATTAAGTTTGGAATAGAGTCTATGCAGATGCATTCTGTAAAACGTCCTAGATGATTGACTAACACTCCAACTGAGACATAGTTGGATAGAGAATGATGAAATGAGATGTTGGGGATAATTAGACACAAGAAGAAACAAAACAAAACAAAAATATCAAAACCAGAGGTTCCTAACCTGGGGTCCACAGATCCCTGCTCTTTTGAGGTTTTATGTTCCCATGAGATTGCATGAGATCTTTCAAGTGGATATACGTTTTTCTGGAGGAAATGATTGAATAGTATTTATAAGATTCCCTATGGAGGCTAAACCATCCCAAAATGAAGAACCACTACCCATAGTTAGTGTGAAAAGGAGGAGGTAAATGTGAGAAATCTTTTGACTATACAAGGATTTAATGACTAAGTAGATTGCATGGGGATACAGATTATGGCATGGAAGAAAGGAGTAGAAGATGACACTAAATTTCTCTACCTTTTGAAACTAGAAGAATGAGAATCATGATAATCCTTTTGTGAACCAGCATCAGACTCCTCCTTGGTTCCCATTTTAGTTAATAGAGCTTTGATATCAGACATGTTGGATTTATAGTGTGATTGTGACATCCAGAGGTAGATGTAAAACAAATCATGGAAAATTTGGAGGTGATTTGGAGGTGATATCTTCAAGAGTCATTCTCCTGGAAACCTAGTTCAGCACTTTGAAGTCAAGAACCTATGCTTCTTCTATTTTGGTGCTCTTTTTAAGTGACTTCCATTTCCCGGGTAGTCTCAGGATGACCACTGGACCTCCACCAAGTTGTTTACTTTCAGTCAGTAGGAAGAAGAGAAAAGGGACACTATACTTCCTTTTAAAAATAATTTCTGGATTTTTTTTTAATACACATATCCACTATACCCTTAGAACTTAGGCACCAGGTACTAAAGCTTTTGGAGAGTGCTTGCATAGAAAGGTAGACTTTATTCTGGGCAGTCATTCACCCAGCTAAAAACTAGAGGAAAATGAGGAGAACAGATATTGTAGGAAGACTAGCAATCTCTGTCATAGTGAACATAAGCAATCTTGCAGCTTTCAGTAATTAATGAAATAAAATCAGAATAGCTCAGCCTTCAGCCTAAATAATATATTTTGATTGGAAAAAAGGTAGAAATTTCCTTATAACATTATTTTATGAAAACATATCTTATTTCAAATTCCTGTCCTCCTCAAGTGATTCATTTCCTGAAAATAATGAATTCTTCTATGTGCAATTGGGAAAATAGTATTACTGGTTGTGAATGGAGTTAAACTTGCTAGTTCAAATTTATTAAGCATAGTAGGCTCAATCTGTCTTAAGCCAATAAAAAATATTTCATATTATTCTAAATGCAGCTACTTTGTTTACAAAATAAATTAAATTCTACTTGCACAGTGAAAACAAGAGTTCATATTATAAAATTTGAAATTCTAGACAAATAAAAAAGCAAAAAACATATTAATCTCATCATGTAGTATATACTCATACCTTCCCTCTCTTTGTCTCTTCTCACATACACATATACACTCAATATTTTCATAATCATTTCTAACTTACTTTTTAATTATTAAACACCAAATGAATACTTTCCCACATATTGTCATTTTAGCATATGCTAATTATGTTATTACTTCAGTATAATTTATTTAACTAATCCATTTGAAAGTATAAATTGGGTTTTCTTTCATCCTTTTTTCTCTAATATAAATAGTATTCTGATGATAAATACACATTTATGTATTTATATATAATGATTCCCTCAGGATATTAATTGGGATAGATGATAATGTCCTGAACAAAAATGGTGGCAGTGGAAATGGAGAGACAAGGAGGGATCAGAGGAATTTGTAGAAGATAGAATTGATGGATCCATTATTAATTGTATGTGGGAATGATATCTAGAAAATTTCAACCAGGGAGATTTCTTCCCCAAATCATGCATTTTGCTTTATATTCTCTATCCATTTAATCAGTGACATTTACTGCTTTGTAGGGAGGGCGTCTGACACAATCAAGAAACACAGTCAAGGGCACCTGGGTGGCTCAGTGGGTTAAGCCTCTGCCTTTGGCTCAGGTCATGATCTCAGGGTCCTGGGATTGAGCCCAGCATCAGGCTCTCTGCTCAGCCCGGAGCCTGCTTCCCCGTCTCTCTCTGCCTGTCTCTCTGCCTACTTGTGATCTCTGTCAGTCAAATAAATAAATAAAATCTTTTAAAAAAAAGAAAAAAGAAACACAGTCAACAGAAGATCTAAAGTGCCTAATAGATTATGTTTTCAAAAAACTTTCTCAGCAAATACAGTAAGTTCAAAACAAATTGCTCTAGTTTTGAAAGAACTAAGTTCTTGAGAGGGAAATGGCTTCATTTTTAATTCCTAAAAGACATGGCCAGAAATATTATTCTGATGCTAGAATGTGGATCATAGAACTTTTAAAGGCTAACGATAAAGGAGAAAAGGGTTCAGGGTATGAGCTAGAGGTAGTTTCCCATCACACAGGACTACATGAAACTTTCTAGGCTGTGGGCAGTGAGGAGCCAGCCTAGAGTACAAGAGAAAAGGACAGAAATGGGTGTAGATGAAGAACATCACATATTTGGCTCCTGGTGTTGGAGGTTCTATAGGAAGGAAGTGGGTAATAGATTCCCGCTAGATAAATCTAAAGACATAAAGACCAGAGGGTTTATGGTCACTGCCCACTTGGAATCCTAGGGAGGTAGCTTTGTACATGCTGGGAGGAATGACATCAGGGGCGAACTAGAGGGAGTCTGAACCTGCCCCGTTCCCCTCTAAACCTCTAGCCATCACCATCTTCTAAGAGAGTCCTTCAGCAAAGCGTGGATGAAATCTGGAGAAGCTCCCTTTTTTGCGAGGGGCATCAAGGAGATAGCTGACAAGAGAAGGAGGATGTTGTGGAATTTCAGAGGATCCAAAACACCAGCTAGACCAATGTGGAGAGGTTTAATCCTCAGGCTGAACTTTTTCAGAGCAGCATTATATGGTTTTACTGCTGAGGGAAGGATTTCATGAATTTTGCAAGGGTGAAAGACCAGCACCCAAAGAGACATATTGGAAGAAGTTAGTGAGGACTAGAAAACAGTAGGTAGCCTTAATTGGGGAGAAAGTGAAATCAGAGATGTGAAATGTCACCTCTATTTTATACTCAATTCTTACGTATTCCAGAATGTTCTAGTCCATTTGAAAATGGTAGAACCAATACTGATAATTGTATTTCTGGGTTGTCTTTTCTTTTTCCTTCCTAGCGAATTAATTTAGAACATCTAAGAATTGGACTCTTTTTCATTCACAGTTCTTTATCCAAGGGTAGCATATGAGTTAGTCTGTTTTTTTTTTTGTTTTTTGTTTTTGTTTTTTGTTTTTTTTAGTTTCTTTAAAGACTTTGCATTTTCTCCTTCTATTTTAGTCCTTAGCAGATAGTCTAGTTTATTTATTTTATTCACTCAATCACAAACGCAGAGTATTTTCCATATGGCAAGCAGATTATTTTAATCTATAAACTCAGTTTTAATTTGTAAACTTACTTTCAGCTACAATTTATTTTATTGTATTTGGTTAATGTTAACTGAACATATCAATGCCTTTATACTGGATGGAGTGTATGCTTCACACAATTCTTACTTATGGATGGATTTTAGGATTACACTTAGAAATAAAAACACAAGCACACTTATTCACAAAGATATGAAAAAGATTGATGCTTTTAAGGAAAATGTGCAATGGAATAGTTTAAAAAGACTGTCCAAAAGAACATCGTGAGAAAAACAATATTATTTCTTTGTTAGTGCTTCCAGTATCTCTTCTGGGAATTCAAGTGGAACAGAGAATCCAGTGAAATCTGGTGCTTTGCATCATTATTAAGCTCATATCTGCAAGCTAATCATGTGTGATAAGGCTAAAATGTAAAAGCATTTAAATCAATAGCTCTTTCAGATGCTTTTCTGATAAAATTGCTTCATTTTCTTTTCTAAGTAATTAATTCATCTAAGTGGAAAGATTAAAAGGAAAACTTATTTATATTAGGAGTAATAGGATCCAAACAGTGTATTGGACTGTATTGTTGGCATCTTTGCAACTAATAAGACCCTTTTAATAGTCAGATCTCAGAAACATCTGTCTTAGAAAGGGGTATACTTTCTGGTTTCCATTTACTTGAAAAGGAATTAAGTTAGGGTCAGGAGCAGAGGTTAGGTTACTTCTACCTGGAAATTAATCAGAAAATTCGTTTTGCCCTTTGATGTTGATTTTCTGTCCCCCCCCGCCAACAACACTCAACTACTACCACCTTTTTATCTTCTTTAAATCCTGAAGTTCCTTTTCACACATCATGGTAGTTTTAAGAAATTTGAAATTGTGGACTTATGTAATTATATAGTGAAAATGGAATAGAGTAGGGTAACATGTTTTTAAAAGAAGTGCCATCTCAAAGAAAATTCACTGACATTATAAGTGACTCTAATGTATTGGCAAATTTCAGGCTACGTTCTCAGTCGTATTTCTGCTAGAAGAAACCTACTTTCCATTTTGTGTTTTCTCATTTGCATTACTGCAAAGTTATTCATGCATATGAAGAGGATATTATTCATCTCCATATTCCTTCCTGTCCATATTCCAAACCCAATATGTTTATGAGTTATACATGAAGAAACACTGCTGTATCTGTATATTTATACGTACATGTGATTCAAAGTTGGCATTACAACTGGATAGCAAGCCCAAGTGATAATGTGCTAGATGTGTCTTATTACATCATTAATGGCATATCAAAATTGTCAAATATGGTGAAATCCAATAATTGTAACTGACAAGCTTTAACATGATTTGTCTCCATTGGGAAAGATTGAAAGGAGTGAAGGAAAGGAAGGCACTTCTGAATTTCTTCTCCAGGTATGACTGTATGATAAGCTATTGCTTCTTCTTCTGCAAATATTTTTAGTGAGATGTTGTTTGCACAGTATTCATGATAACTGGGCTTCTGAAGTTTTTATGTGTAGAAGCTATATCATCTCTTAAATTCAGAAATCCAGTGCTGTTCCAGAAACTGCAAAGATGAACTGGCAAGAAGAAAAATGACCAACCTGCCAGGGCTTATCTCCCTCTAATGTTTGATTCTTTCTAACTTGATATTCCAGGAAATCATTTCACTTGGAAGTTTAGGTGGAGTTCACAAGGAAAAATTAGTTCTCCCTTACTCTCCAATTCTACTCCCACACCTTCAAAAAGCAACTATTATTGCTTAATTCCCCAAAGTTTTCTCTCAAAACTCTCTCAGCATTTGGGAAGAAGAAAATAGGATGACAGTGCATTTTGTGGACACAGAACTCATTCATTACAATGATGAGGTATTCAAGAATCCCCACCCTTTGTGTCCTGCTTTCTCTATACTTAGGGATGGCACAGAGGAATAGAAAGAGGAAGCTTATGTATTTCTCTTTAAAATTAATTCCCAGTTAGCCATTTGCTGATGGGTTATTTTTAAGCCCAGAGGACACTGTGATTGTGTTTTCCTTTTCAGTAATTGTAGCAGATATTAAAGCGAATAGACAATGGTAGACATGTATAGAATAACCTGGTTTTCCAGACAGACCACTTGTCTGAGATCAAACAGCTACAGCACATTTAGGGTTACAGTCTCCTTCTTTTCCTCCTTATTCTCAACCGCAGTGGAGCTTTTTCCAGCGTTGCCATGGTAACACTATATCTGGCTGCTAGCTCTGTCGTAAGTTATTGAACTGAGACTGGCTTTTGGTTTAGCAGATAATTAGGTTCTGTCTCACAGGTTCATTTTCCTGTGACTGGGACGTGAATATGACCTACAGCTGGCCTCAATTTCAGTGTCACAGACAAAACTTTAACCCTTCCCGGGCTCCTGAGGCACTCTCCGAAGGCTCGCTTGTGAGGTGGAAAAAGTCCAGAGCAGCTTAGTGACACCTGGGGGAGGATTACCATGTCTCCATTTTATTTTTCTTCATGATAATACTAAAGAAAATATGGCCAAGGTTGTACACTTAGGGCATTTTCAGAATTAAAAATACATCAACAATATGACATATATACTTATGCACTTATATATAACCTCAATTATATAAAACTTCCCATAGCCATTACCATTTCCTTGCCTTTTAAATAATTTTTCAGTTCCATCAAAGTGCCTTGCGTTGCAATTTGGATTCCACAGTTTTTAGATTTCAAAAACCATATTCTCAGGAATATTAGCTTGGTACACTAATTCGCGGCTTCAAGAACTGTCTGCCAATTGATTCATGTCCCTCCTCCTTTTTGTAAAACCAAAATTTTAGCTGACACTGCAAGGTTCCTTTGGAGTCACAGGCAGGTCTATGTTACAGAGAGAAACACCACCACTCTACTAAAATGCCCAAATGTTCACTCAGGGCTTGAGTCTTGCCGCTTTGGGAAACCAACAAAGATCTGCCCTTCTTTTAGGACAAAGAAAGAAGCATAACTTTCACAATAGATACTGAATTCACAGTACCCATTGCAACATGGAGAGCTGTAGGGTTAATGTGAGAACATACACCTCTGTATGTCAAACAAATAGGAAAGACCTTCAAGAAAATCTGTTCAAAACTTTTGGTGCATTTCACCTAAAACCTTAACAGTGAAAGGGGAAGGAAGGAACAAGGGACAGGTGAGGCCACCATAATTAAAACATTAATTAAAAAAATTCCATAGCTTAATTGTCTGAAGAATGACATAAATGTGTCAGTAGAGATAAGTAAAATTTATAAAAGGCAAGACTTATAAGATTCAACTGTTGTCCATTGGAACTGGGACGTGTGTGTGTATGTCTGTGTACATGTGTGTGTGCACTGCATAAACTACATTCTGTTTAAACCCATTTCTTCCATTCTCAAACTCTAGATGAAAAGAGTATCTTGAATTGCAGGAGCCTCATATCTTGAGTCCAAGCAGCCATGGGCCCAGAGTATCCTGTGAATCCAGTGTTGGGGGTGTTGGGGTCAGAGTCAGACGGGTTCACTTGTACGAACTAAATGAGAGAGTTGACAGATGAGGAGCCCAGCTGTTGCCAATGGATGTCCATTCAACTGAACTTCTTTTGACCTCTGATCTCAAGTGCATAGCACCTATCATTCCCTTATTAATGATCAATGTGTTTGTTGAATAAATGCGTGAATTCTCCCCTACTCTCTATTTTGTGTAGTGAGAACTTAAGTAGCACTCAGTTATAAAGAAGACTTAAGAAGTCTTCAAGCATTTTCAATCCAAAATCATTTTAACTACCTCCTCACGGTTCCCAGGAACCCCTAGACCCTACACACACAGGTCATCTCTTGTCTGCATTATTGCAATAGCCTTGTAACTGGTCTTCTTCCCTCTTGTTGCCCACTGTAATCTCTACTCTGCACGAGAGAGAGGATGATAACCTACAAGGCAAATCACCTGAAGTCAGCACCCTCCTCACAGCTTCCCAATGGTTTTCCATATAATTAAATATAATACAAAACTTTTACTGTGCTCACAAGGTCCTATATGGCCTTGCCCCTGCCTACCTTTCTGACATCACGAACCCCTCTTTTCATTCTCTCTTTCTTTTTCTCACAGCCGAGCACACACCCACTGGAGAACCTTAGCCTCTGTTGTTCCCTCTGCCAGAAATGCACAGCTAACCCCTTCACATTATTCTGGTCTCCCTGTTCAAATGTCACCTCCTGAGAGATGCTTTCTTCCCCCTAAACATTTTAAAAAGCACCCCATTCATTCCCCAGCAACTTTTCTGATTTAAATTTTCTTCATAATGATTATCATGTCTTGTTATGATATTAGATAGTATGCAAACCATTATATGCATTTCCCACTAAAATATAAGCTCCATATGGACAGGAAATTTGATTATTCATGAGTATACCTCTAGTGTCTAGAACCTAGTAGGCTGGATCCTAGTAACTTTAATAAATAGTTGTTGAATGAATAAATGAATAAATAATTGAATAAAGAGATCCAGGTAGAGGGTCTGGGTATCCCAATCATTGTGAGAACAATAATGAGTGTTCCTGACATCATAAATGAAACTTTCCCCTAAATGATGAAATTGAATGAGTAGATACAATAAAATTTAGGGACATATCTTACATTCCTAGGACTGCCTTCATTAGATGAAGATAAAACAAGGAAAACCAGCAAACAGCTTTTTTCTACCTCATCCTTACAAGAATTAAATTCCAACTAAGATATCTTCCATTTGCTAAACATATCACAACCCCAGTCATCCTGGAAGACTTCTTCTATAAGGGCCAGATAGTAAATATTTTTGGCTTTGCAGGCCTTACAGGCCATGTGGTGGTAACTACTCGGCACTTCCGTTAAGGTGCAAAGGCAGCCATAGACAACACAGAAACAAGTGGCTGTGTCTGCGCTCCAGTAAAACTCAGGAAAACAGGAAGTCTGCTACATTTAGTCCACGGGCTGTAGTTAGTTGACCCCCATGTGGAGAGTGTTTCCCCAGTTCTTCCCCCCACCAAGTTACTGAAAGAATACACAAAGGATCATGGCTATCTTATGTGGCTCTTTCAAGAAATCAAATTGGGAATGCCTGGTTGTGGAACTCTGTTGATGCTTGTTTCCTTCCCTTCTCCCCTTGTTTGTTCAAAGTTAGTCCTAACTTTAACTGTCACTGCAGTAACAGTAACTGGACTCTTTTAGATCCTCCCAATGAGATTTCCATTTATGCAAAGATGAAAGAAGGATACATACAGTGGTGTATTAGTAAATGTCTAACCACTGGCCCGCTGGGGGAAAATAATGACATTTTCTAATTTCTGTAGTGCAAATGCTCTATGGCCATTTAAACTACCATATGATGTCACTTAATGTGGAGTTGGGGAAAGATGTACAGAATAGTCATCTGAATCAGTATGAGTTGGCTCCAGCCCACAGCCGGATGCATATTTAAAAAGCTGCAATAATGGAGCGCCTGGGTGTCTCAGTGGGTTAAGCCTTTGCCTTCGGCTCAGGTCATGGTCTCAGGGTCCTGGGATCAAGCTCTGCGTCTGGCTCTCTGCTCAGCAGAGAGCCTGCTTCCCCCTCTCTCTCTGCCTGCCTCTCTGCTTACTTGTGATCTCTGTCTGTCAAATAAATAAATAAAATCTTTTAAAAAAATAAAAGCTGCAATAATTTTGCTCACTGCCATTGCAAGGTCTGGAGCAAAGAGTGTTGAGTTTGATGGGAGCAACCGGGTGGACGATCTCTTGGAATGCCAATCAATAAATAATGAAAAAGTCTATCAATTTAACATTGTATGTAAAGCCCTTTGCCTGATGTTTGATTAAAATACCTACTCAGTAAATGAGAGCTATTGTTTTCTTAGTTTAGGTTAGTTTAAGCATTAAAATTAAATGTTTAGCTACAGACTCAATCCAGTTTTAATGCCTTTTTTAATAAGATCTCTTGACATTGAAACAACAAAGATAAAGGAATTTTTATGTAGCTATTCATGATTCTGCCCAGCATAAGGTTAAGATAGCAACAAAATACTCCAACCAGAATAAAAGAAGTCTCCACTTGACTCCAGCTCTTCATAACACTTCACAAGGGTCAAGCTGTGTTATTTTCCTTCAATTTTAAGCAGAATGCATCTTAGGAGCATAGTTCAATTATCGATTGAATGGTGGATTCAATTTGACGATAATCCAAACAAATACACTCCAATTAGCTCAAGACCAGGGATGGGCCAACAAAAGTGTAAAGGTTTCACTCAAGTTTTGATGCAAACACTCAGATTGACTTAGGAACATGGATGTCTTATATTATTTGACCATGAACAACAGAGTTCAGTCCCAGTTGGAGAAAACAAGTGAAATAGCAGACAAAATATTGACAAATGGTTTGAATAACCAGACACCAAAACAGACATCAATCTGAAAGCGTTGGTGAAAAAATATATATGAACCTTTAAAGTGATTAACACACAGCCTAGGTCTAAACACTCAAAACTTCAGAGAAAAGACTAGTATATGCTGTTTTGAATACTATAAAAGTGCTTTTTGAATTATTTACCCTCTAGCCTCTAGTCTCTACTCATTCTCTTCAATCTATAAAGTTTTTAATACTTCGGCAAAAGGCATGATTTAGAGTTTGGCCTGTGAAATAAGGTAAGGAGAGTATTCCTTTCAACCTTCTAGCTAATCTTCATCTTTTTCTCTTTGCTTCTATTAGCACATAACTCAAATATATTGGTTTTGTTGTGGTTTTCCTGCATTGCTTCTTCAGTGCTCTCTGTTCTAGAAGATTCATTTTAACAATGAAATACCTCATACCAAACCCTGTTCAGAATTCCTCCCAACCCCCAAATATTACTAAATGAGCTGAATTTTCTGTTCTAATGAGTGCTTCCATTTTTTTTTTTTTTGGTTTCCCAGTTATACAAATATTAATGGAAACATATTATAGATAATCAGCTTTCTTTTTTAAAAAAATTCTTTATGGCAAATTCTAAATATACACAAATTAGAAGAGCATAATGAACTTCTACATGCCCCTTATACATAGAGGTTAACTATTCAACCTTTTTTTTGGAGGGGGAGGGGGAGAATTGATATCTTCTTCCTCCAGCTATGTTGATATATATTTGACATATAACATTATGTAATATATTGCAAAATGATTGCCACAATAAGGTTAGGCAACACATATCCATCATCTTAGGTAGTTATGTAGTTTCTTTTTTTTTTTTTTTTTTGCTGTCCAGAAGAGTTAAGATCTACTCTTTCAGCAGCTTTTGCATATATGATACATATCGTTAATTACAGTCTCCATCCTGTATGTTAAATCCCCAAGACTTATTCATTTTATAACTGGTATTTTGTACTCTTTGACCACCATCATTCATTTATCCCCAGCACTCAGCCCCTAGCAGCCACTCACCTACAATCTATTTTTGTGAGTTTGGTTGTTTTAGACTCCATCTGTAAGATCATATATAGTATTTATCTTTCTCTGTTTAATTTATTTCACTTAGCATAATGACATCAAGCTTCATCCATGTTGTTCCAAATGAAAGGATTTCCCTCTTTTTTATGGCTGAATATATATGTATGTATATCTGACATTTTCATTAGTCAACAGATACTTGGGTTATTTCCATTTCTTGGCTATTTTAAATGATGTTGTAATGAGCATACTTGTGTAGATATATCTTTAAGATAGTGATTTCATTTCCTTCAGATATATTCCCAACTATTCAACTTTAATTTATGACCAAACTGGTTTCATCTATACCTACCATTCACTCATTCCTAACTTTCTGGATTACTTAGAAACAAGCCCATGTATGATATAATATACATGAATTAATAAATAGTTCAGTATATATCTCTAAAAATAGAGCACTATTTTTTAAATTATGATGACACTTTTATACCCACAAACATTTATAGTGGTTCCCTAATATCACCAAATATTTCATAAGTCTATACATTTTCCTGATTGTCTCATTTTTTTCTTTTACACTTAATTTGTTTGAATGAGGATTCAAACACGGGTCACACACAGCATTTGGTTAACACATTTCTTTCTTTTTTAAGATTTTGGTTATTTAGAGAGAAAGAGACAGAACACATGTGAGCAGGGGGAGGGGGAGAGTAGAGGGAGAGGAAGAAATCTCAAGCAGCCTTCCTGCTGAGCATGGAGTCCAATGTGGTTTTCTACCTCACCACCTTGAGATCATGACCTGAGCCAAAATCAAAAGTCAGATGCTTAACCAATTGAGCCACCCAGGTGTCCCTGGTTGATATCTTTCTAAAGTCCCTCTCAATCTCTAAGTTTCCTCTTCTTTTAGTTCTTTGCAATGTATTTGTTGTAAAATGGAATCAGTTGTCCTTCAGTGTCTTTCTCATTCTGGGTTTTGCTGATTGCCTCCCTGTAGTGTTGCTGACCATGTTCTTCTCTACTGGTAATTCCTGTAAACTGAGAGCTTGTTTGTTTGTTTTTGTTTTTGTGTAGCAAGATTTATTCATAAATGATATTGTGTACATCCTATCAGGAAGCACATAGAAAGTTTGTCTTTCTTGTGGCTAAGTGGGAGGATATTTGTGATTTTACAAGTATACATTATGGTTGCATCATCTAGGAATAAACTATTACAAACTCATGTCATAATTTAATATGCTGTTACTTTTTTAAGGTTTTATTTATTTATTTGACAGAGAGTGTGCACAAGTGGGGGAGAGACAGAAGGAGGGAGAAGCAGACTCCACACTGAGTAGGGAGCCTGATGTGCAGCTCAGTCTCACGACTCTGAATTCATGACCTGAGCTGAAGGTAGACACTTAATGGGCTGAACCATGCAGGTGCCCTAATACAACATTATTTTGTGATATTTTGAATAGAGTACCTTAATTTTCAGTTATTCTACCAACTGAGCGAGTTTGAGCACCATTACCCTAATGATTATCAAACTATGGATTATTCCACTTATATATCTGAAATTGGATTAAATTATGGAGAAATTCTAGGATAAATTCTAGTAGAAGTATCCTTAAACAACTACAAAGCATATATGTAGAACTTCTCTAATCTAAAAAATCTTCAGTCATTCTTAGAAAAGAATGAGTAGGATTGTATTAGAACCAGAGTGTTGTGGTGACTCTTAGCTTTATAAGAACTTCAGAGACGACTAATGTGGACTAAATTTCAGGGGCAATTCCAAGCATCAGAATTATCTTCTGGTGGAGCATGTGAAGTATTTCAGCCTACTTCAAGAAAATGGTACATCCTTGCACTATTGAGATAAAAATATGAAGACCTGGTATGAAATCTCAACTTTTATTTTTTTAAAAAGATTTTATTCATTTATTTGAGAGATAGTGAGAACACATGAGTCGGGGGAGGAGCAGAGGGAAAGGGAGAACAGACTCCTTGCTGAGCAGGAAAGCCTAGAGTGGGGTTTGCCCCCAGGATGCTGGGATTATGACATGAGCCAAAGGCAGACCCCTAACTGACTGAGCCACCCAGGCACCCCTCAACTGTCTTTTAAAAACATTAGTGCACGTGTATTCTTAGAAATGGAAAAAAAAGAATGTGATTGTTTATGGGCTTTCAGGAATGTTTTCCAGTTTCCTTTTTTATTCCTCTTATTTAAAAAAAAATGGACTTTTAAGGTCTTTTAATTTATAGTTATCTCATTATGACAGAACTCTAATCTCATTTCCCGTGTCAGATACGAAGAAGATGTATCTTTCCACTATATATTTGTTGAGGATAAATAAGTTATAGTTAGCTTTCCGTTTGAGTGGGTGCTTTTAATTCAAAGCTATGGTATCACATATAAAATACTCCAGTGATCCAATAATGCATCACTAATATTAGACCCATATGCTATCATAAAACTGTTTGAGAATATCTTACTTAGGCTTCAATAACTATGTTACCTTAATGAGTTCTCTTCAATTTCTAAGGTTCCCTGGATCTATTTTAATATCATATCAGGAGTTGGAAACGTTTTTCCAGGAAGTTACATAAGTCTACAAAATGAAATGTGGGAGTCTATGACCCACTTCTTCCTATTCTATTCTTCCTGCTGCCTTTGCCCCTTTTCAAGGTTTATTGGCTGTTGAATGTCAGGATTCTATCTATAACCCCAAATCTAAAGTCTTATTTCATACTTTACAGTAGTAATGCTTCAATGTAGAGATAGCTTCTAGAACAAGTGACACGGTTATTTATTTTGTTACCAAAGTTACCCAAAGTTTCTGAGCCTCAGAAGAGAATATTGATAAATCAGGGCTTAACCTACAGAAACGCAACTGAGATATGCTGAGCTTCTAGAACTATATTTCATGTCAGATTAAGGAACTGGAGAATTTTATCCAAAGAAAATAGTAAGTGATACCGCATAGTGAGGAATTTGGCCTCACCTAAGAGAGGTCTGGCCCTTGTACTTAGTGCCTGGGAGGTACCTCTAAACCCTCGGAAATTTCCCAAGTGATAGGAGTCTCTGTTTTTCATGGTGGACCCTCTGGAAAACCTGGTAAATCAATCAATCCTGCTTATGTAATAAAGCCCCCATACATACTCTGGATGCTGAAGCTCATGTAAGCTTCCCTGTTGGCACTACTACATGCATATTGTCACAGACCAATACAGCGGAGATACAGGTCCTGAGAACAATGAAGGTTTCATATTTGGATCCCTCCCAAACTCTGCACTATATCTCTTTCTTTGGCTGATGTTTGGCATCATTTCTCTGCAGCAACTGTAAGTAGAGTTGGTTTCAGTTAGTTCCGTGGGTCTTTCTAGTGAGTTAGCAAATGTGAGGGTTGATTTCCTCACTTGAAAAGCTACATATTTTTTTCTGAGCTTTCATTTCTTCATAGATGGAGTTAATCATAGTCCATATATTATGGGGACTACATGAGATCATATGTGAAATCTTTCATGTATCTTAGGAGCTTAATAAATATTAGTTCTTTTCTGGGAAAAATACTGGATGATATGAATTTGTGCTTGAGAGGTTATCTTATGCAACACTTGCCTATCAAGTCTTCCAGACTAGATATAAGCATACGTTATTAAAACAAAACAGAATTCATTCAATTCATAAAATATTTATCTCAGTCCAACTGAGACATGTAAATCATTATATTAATAACTTAGAAAAAGACAATTTCTACCTTCCTGGAGTGAGAATATTTTCATTAATATTTTTGATATAAGTAGACTGGAATCGGCATTGGGTTAAGGTAGATATTAGATGCAAAGATGGAAGTGCAGGAGCGAAAGAAAATCTGATTGGGGTTATTGGAGAATGCTTCCATCAGAAGGCAATATGTCAAGAAAGGACCAATGTACTAGGAGGGCTTTGATAACACCTTTAGGAATAATGAATACCATTTTTCAGAATTTCTAAATGTATTTACTTGGTGAAAAGTGAATTTTACAACGAGATGTACAGAAATTTATCATGACTGTAGAAAAAAATATAAATTAAATGGTCTTATATCAGAAACAAGTTCTCTAAAAATAAGAGGCAGTGTTAAAAAAAAAAACTTTCAGCTCAAAGCTTAATTTATATATTAGGAATATCTTGTTGATTGGGGTGCCTGGGTGGCTTAGTTGATTAAACATCCAACTCTTGATTTCAGCTCAGGTCATGATCTCGGGATCATGAGACTGAACATCACATTGAGCTCCAAGCTCAGTGTGGAATTTGCTTGAGATTCTCTGTCTCTTTTTTTGCCCCTCCCCTCACTGTGGTTGCTCCCTCCCCCTTTCTCTCTCTAAAATATGTAATAAATAAATAAAATTTAAAAAATATATATATATATATATAGTTGATTTTATTGGAATATAAATTGTTTCTGTGATTGGATTTTAAGAATTCAGAAGACTAAAAAATAAAAATAATGAACAAAATAAATAAAAATCCAGGAGATTTAACTCAATTTCTGATATTTATTATGTCAGTTTTTGAATCCCAGGCAAATGTTGATTTTATTTGAGGCAGGCAGTTCATTTGAGACTAGTGAAAGAGTTAAACATAATTAATTTGTTCATCAAACAATTCATTCAGCAAATACTCACTGGATGTATTCTGTGCACCAGGCACTGTTCCAGGCTCTGTGGGAAACTGACAATAAACAGGTAAATACATGGAAGGTCCAGGAGTGTAAGTACTATCAAGAAAATTAAAGTAGTATAATGGGTGGATAGAGAGTGTTGGAGAATGGTGGAATTGGCTCTTTTATGTAAGTTGGTCAGAAAACACCTTCTGAGAGATATCTGAGGAGAGCCAACTCTTGGTGTGGGAGCAAGTCAGAGAGATATTCTGAAATGAGGATTCTAGGCAGAGAAAACAGCAAGAGCAAGGTTTCTGAGGTTGGAGCATGCTTGTCATTTTCTAGGAAGAACAAGGACTCTGGTGTCCCTGAGAAGAATGAAGAAGAAAGAAGACAGGAGGTTACTACATTACCAGGTTCCATAGGCCACTGCAATGACTCTGCCATTTGTAGAGCTTGACCCATGCCTACCTCTTAAACCTCTGTCTTCACTTCTTATCTTTGTATTCACACCACTTGTGCTACCCATGTAGTAGCCACTAGTCACTGACTAACAGGAGCTTGAAATGTGGCTGGTCTCACTGGACAGTATAAAATAAAGTGAAATATGTCCATAATGTTTATATTGTTTAATATGTTGAAATGGAAGTATTTCAAATGGATTGATTAAGTAGAACAGAATAAACTTAATCTTTCTTTTAATTAACATTTTTTATCTTGAAGTAATTCTAGATTCCCATGTGACTGTAAGACATAATAGAGAGAAACCCCAGGTTCCCTTTCCCTAAGGTTTTGCCCAGTGGTAATCTCCATCCTTACAGTGTGACTACCAGGATATTGACAATGGTAAATCCTACTCAGCTTTCCCTAGTTTTAATCGTACACGCATGTGGGTCTACATGTGCTTTGTTCTGTTTAATCACATATGTAGGTACCACCATGTCAGGATTCAGAGCCGTTCCTTCACCACGAAGATCGCTTATGTTGCATTTTTATAACCACGTCCACAGCATATCTGTGCTCCATCCCTCCCCTGGCCCCAGCTTTTAGCAACCATCAGGCTGTTCTCCGTTTATATAATTTTGTCATGTCAAAAGGTGATGTAGATGGAATCATACAGGGTGTATTCTTTGGGGATTGGCTTTGTTTGCGTAGCACAATCCCCTTGAGATTGACCCAAGTCACTGCCTGCATCAGTAGTCCCTTTTTTTTTTTTTACCAAAGAGCGTTCCATGAGCTGGATGTAGCACACTCTGTTTACTCACCCACTGAAGGACACCTGGGTTGCTTATAGTTTTTGCAATTATGAAATCAACTGCCATAAACATTCCGGTACAGATTTTCGTGTGGATATACATTTTCATTTATCGAGAATAAATGCTTGAGTACAACTGCCGGTTCATATGGTATCTGCGTGTTTAGTTTCATGAGAAAATGCCAAATCACCTTTTCTGAGTGTTGTAACCACCTGTTTCTTTTTACTTTTTGTAACATGGCTGCTAGAAAATTTAAAATTACATATGTGGCTCGTATTTCTGTTGAATATTGCGGCTCTTACGTAGAACACTGGTTCTGGCCCACCTCAGGTTCTTCTCTTACAACTTTCTCTCTGGAGTGTGTTTGTTGCCCCTCACAAAGGCACATGAACGTCCATAGCACGGGGTGAAAAGCAGAGTCTAAAACCAGATGGCCTGGGTTTGGATCTTGGATTTACCCCTTACCAACTGTCTGGTTTGTTAGGATATTGAATGCCCTTTTTCCCGTCATTTTTTTTTTTTTAATTCTGTGAATGGAGTGATGATAGTTGTGCTGGTCTCATTGGATTGGTGTGAGGATCAAGTTTGCACAGGTGAAGTTATTTCCTAATGAGATCTTTCTGACCCCTCTCTAAGGGCAGACTGAAATCCTTATATAGGCTCCCACTGTAGTCAACATCTTCATTAGAATTGCAATTATATGATAGTTTTGTATCTTTCTTCACTACTGTATGGGCGGTGGACTTGTCTAGCTGATTGAGTCCCATGTCCTCAGTACTAGCATAGACCTTGCAAAAAGGAGGCAGTTAGTATACCATTGTTGAAAACATGAGTGAATGGATGATTTTTTTTTAATGTTTTGTTCTTTTTTTTAGTTTTTATTTAAATTCCTGTTAGTTGCCACACAGTGTAATATTTGTTTTACATGTACAATACAGTGATTCATCACTTCCATACATCACTTTGTGCTCCTCAAAACAAGGGCCCTCCTTAATCCCCATCACCTATCTCACCCATCCCCCCACCCCTCTCCCGGCTGGTAACCATCGGTTTGTTCTCTATAATTAAGAATCTGTTTCTTGGTTCACCTCTCTTTTTTCTCCCGATGATCGATTGTTTCTTTTTCTTAAATTCCACGTATCAGTGAAATAATATATATTTGTCTTTCTCTGACTGATTTTGCTTAGCATAATACTCCATAAATACCTCCTCCTCTTACTTTGCAAATAGCAAAATTTCATTTTTTAGGGCTGAGTAATATTCCTGTGTGTGTGTGTGTGTGTGTGTGTACCACAACTTATTTATCCATTCAAAGTGATGAATTTCATTCAATGTAAGCATTTACACAGGATTTACTTAAAGTATTATTTGACTTAATTTCTTTTTCCTTAATTTTTAAAATCAATGTTATTCATGTTTCTTTGATTCAGAAGACTAGGTTTCTATCTGTAAGTTCTATGAATAGCTTTTACATGTGGATCCAATTTATTGTGAAACAAAAATTGTTCTAAAGAGGTGATTGAATTCAATAGTAAAAATATTAAGGTATATATATGTATATATAGAGAAAATGTTCTTTGGCAGTTTTAGTTAAATTTTTCAGTCTAGGTAATCATTTTATTATTATGATGGAAATCATGTCACTTAACTGCTTCCTTTGGATTATGGGCTTTTTGAAGACTGATCCCCAGTCAGTAGGTCACACTGGGGTAGAAGTACTTTTTTATACTTCTGTAGATAATTTTACTTTGGGATACCAATTATGTAAGACCCTTAATAGGTAAGCTCCATGACATTGTTAAGAAAGTCAGAGAAAACCATGGCCTCACATAACTATTTTCATCTACCTACTCTCTTTAGAAACCAAACTGTATACCAGTTATCAGGAACACATGCCTGGTTCATATACACAAAGACACACACAAACATATTCTGTCAGAGATCCACATTTATCTTCTTACCTACAAAAGGAGGTGACTGTAGCAGAAAGAACACTTACTTATGCTCACTTTGACCTAAAGTGAGTTGAAGCTCTTGCTATTAATTCTGTGGTCTTGAACAATTTACATTTCATCCTTACTACATTTCCTAAGAAATGGGGATGATAATGAATTCTAAGTGGAATTGCAATGACAACTAAATACAAGTGTCCATCTATAGATCCTAAATAAAAAATACCTCCATTTTTGGGTGGTGTCGGGCTATGTGCTGAGTTTCATGGACATATACACATATTTTCTCCAAATTTACCATATACCCTCAAAAGCAGGTGTCATTAGACCTATATTATACCTAAGCATTCCGAATACTAGAAATGCACATTGTTTAACTCCACACAGTTATGTGTTAAGACTTTTCTATAAAATTATGACTCTGGGATCCAAACTAATCAGAGAAATAAAATACACCTTCTTTCCACTGAAAAGTATTTGAGTTCAGATTTATACTGAAGCCTATGTGGGTGGAAAAGAGTATGATGCTGTTTTTTTCCTGGTTTAATGATTTTTAATATAGAGTGTATTAAAATAATACTAAGTAACATGAAATTTGCTAATATTTATTGAGTTTTTACTTTGTGCTGAGAACCATATTAATTTATCAGAAGTATTTTTACGATATAATTGGCGTACAACATTGCATAAGTTTACAACATATAACATGTTGATTTGATGCATTTGTATATGGCAGTATGATTACCACAATAGCATTAGTTACCACCACTGTCATGTTCCATAATGATCATTTCTTTTATGTGGTGAGAACATTTAATCTGGTTTTTTAGCAACTTTGAAGTATATAATGCAGTATTGTCAATATAACAACAAAGGTAGCTACTATAATCATCTCTATTTTACACTTGAGGGAACAGGCTAAGAGAGATTAAATTAGTGGCTCAAGGTCAGAGTACCAGTAATTATTAAAGCCAGGATATGATTCTTTGTAACGTGAGAGTTCAACCCTTTACCAGTGATGCATGTTGCCTCTTATTTCAATAATAAGTTGGCCATTTGGGTTAATCATGGAGAAAGTGATGTTCCCTTTGTTTTCATGTGCCTTATATTTTTAGTATTATTCATTCACATACATTCTGGTAAAATAAAATCTTGTTCTTTCTTTCTTATGCCTTTACATGTGTTGTGTTCTTTTGGCCTTTATAAATAAAACAAACCATAACTGTAACACACCCTTGCCCAAAGTGAGTGAAAATTCTAGCTCCTTTTTCATGTTCTTATCGCGACCCAAGGACTTCGAGTTTCCTCATAAATATCTATATGCCAACAATATTTAATTTTCTTGATCAAGTAACACCAGTGCTATAGATATGAAAGTGTGACCCCATATTTTTCTACAGTCACTCTTCCAACCTTATTCACATAGAGCTACTTATAACTATCACCTGGAATAACACTGTTAAATGGATTATTATTTCTAACTAAAAACACTAAATCCTTAAAGGTCACTATTTGACCATTCATTTACATATTACAAGTCCATGTTTGGATTTTGTTAGCCTTTTCTCTACTATACATCTGCTCCACACAGCTATTTTGATATGAAAATTGGTGCTTTATAGGATCACTTTGCCACTACGCTGCCATTTTATTATTGCTATTATATTTAATTGGAATGCTAGCATTGTGTAACCAGGGAGATTTCTTTCGACTTGGGAATATTCGCTTCAAATAAAATAGAGTTATTTATTTATTTATTTATTCTCATTTCCTTAAAATATCAACTTTGATTAATAATTATATATAGGCTTTGTTCTTCTTATCTGGGTGTCAACAGTAATTGGAATCCATATCCATATCCTACCTTGCAATCATGCTGCAAAAGGCCAATAAATTCCCGCTGAGTGTGTTCCTTGTTAAATTTAGTGCATTACATTCAGGGTAATGAATAAAAGCAGTGGGCCGTCACCGTCTGGCTGGCTGGGGAAGGCTTGAGCAGGCAGACTCCCCCGAGGCCTTGAGCTGGCTTATAACGGTGACAGGCAAAATCAAGGGAGTCCCAGAGCATCACAGTTCAGTTTGTCTCCCTTAATTTCCTCTTCTGTAGAGACTCAGAAGGCTGTAGGGAGGCGAAGTAATCTTAGCCATTAATTCACCACACTTTCGTAAAATGCTGCCTGTTCTGGTTTCATTAACAAGCAAATACAATTTAGATAAATAGTCATGTATTTACATTCAGCGGAAAGATGAGAATACCATTGAATACAAACTAGTGGGTAGGCTCCATGCAGTCCACTTTGTGTGTCTACCTATGTCTATTGTGTATTCATTTGTCTGTATTAAATATGCACATCGTTTTTTTCATATGAGTGAGGAACCAGTGAAGCAAGCCCCAAAGATATATATGTACTTATTTCCATCTCATATTTATTGAACATACATAAGTAGTTACTGAAAAAAAAAATGGCTACCACATTCTTAAACCTGCATGCAGCTCTTTCCTAATAAGTATATTAGGAAAGAACATGAAGAACATTCTTTCTTAAACTATAATATCATAAGAATTTAACATATACTGTAAATGTACAAATGTAAAAAAAAAAGAGCACTCTGGTCTAGATTCTCAGGTAACTGTTTCTTGATAACAGAGAGTCTTTATTTTCACAGCAAATAGTTGCTATGTACCATGTCTAATGCCAAAGTCAGTGGACTCCTTTAGTCCTTGAGGAAATGTGAATGTTAATATCCATCTAGAAACAAATAGATTCTTAAAGAAAGGAGGAAAAATAATTTGTATGAAATGACCACTTAACATTATTCTTGAATATCTTGGAAAATTTTGTATAGAGTGTCCTTTGGTATCCATGATAGAGCAGCTGGTTCCAAATAACATGCTGTATCTCATTAGAGAGATATTAGATCTAATTATGCAACATATAAGTGAGATCATTATGGTAACATTATCTCAATGAGGTAAGTAAAGCACACGTGAAATCTAACACTGCTGCTTGAAAGAATTTTTGAAAGCAAATGTGAGGAATTAATGATCACTTAAGTGTACTTTAAAAGATGTTGAAAACCAGTCATGAATCTTTGACGTGTAGCAGAAAAACATAATAGAATGATAGGTACCCTGATTAATTCCACTGAAAGGAAAAATGAACTTCCTGGGCAAATATTATCTTTCAATGCAGGTAAATCATTTTCTAAACAAAATAAAATAAGCCAGTGGAAGGGTCAGAGGTTTTGTTGTTTTATGTTTGTTCTAGTACCTGTTGGGAGCATTTTTATCATGTCAAAGATTTTCAAATTTCACAGTGTAACAGAATCACAGAGAAAGAGATCACTGGCCCTAACCTCAGAGTTTCTGACTCAGTAGGGCTGGGTGGCGCCTGAGGGTTTACATTTCTAAAATTCTCAAGTGCCCTGGTTGCTGCTGGTCCAGGTGCTCTTTGAGAAGCACAGGACCAGGCAAAAATCACTGTAGAAGAAACTTAAGTCATACTAACTTCTGGATTATTTTTCTATATGATTAATATTTTTTCAGTCAAGCTCTGTATCTTCAGAAATCCAAATTCTATTACAAAGAAAGCTATCTTTAAAATATAATTAAGGTTCTCTGCCTGACAAGTGCATTGACATATTTTTAACAGCATATTTAAAAACAACCACACAATAAATAAATGGATACTCCCTAGCAGGCAAGAGACCAAAAATAATGAGAAGTTTTAGCTCTGTGATGCTAACGTATCTCATTGTTGTCTGTAGATATTATCTCTTTCCTGAGAAGCCCGTTAACTATTAAATTGATTGATTTTAAGGTACAGCATTGTGACCACAGTTAATAATACTCGCTCATACACTCGAACTTCACTAAGAGTGTAGATCTTAAGTGTTCCCATCACACACACATATACACAACACATTAACTATGTGAGGTAATGGATGTGTTAACCTGACTGTGGTTATCATTTCACAATATGTATGTATATCAAATCATCACATTGTACACTTCAAATATATAAAATTTTATTTCTCAATTATACCTCAAAAAATCTGGAAGAGGAAAGTTAAAAATAAATTGAATGACGTCCTCAAACAAATTTTAAATTAAAAAATAGCAATTGAATGAATATTGTTATCATGTATAAAAAAAATGGTAGATTCCTTTCAGTATAAGTAATAATAACTACAGTTTGAATGGTTTGTTAATTTGTTACCTAACGGTGTGTTTAGAAAGAAGTGTATGACAAAATGCCACCAAAAGTTTGTAAATGAGTTTTTTGTTTTTCTTCTTTTTTTTTTCTGAATCTGTATCTTTCCTCAAGTCAAGCATTATAATTATTATGGTAACAATGTTCAAACAGCATTTCCAGAGAGAATATTTTCTTGATTCCACTCAGATAGTCTTCAAAACTAGATAATCCGGTCCATATTCTGAATTCAAATGTCTGAGTCTCCATAAAATAAGGAAACGTCTACGTGGCAGTCTGTCTGAAAGTAAAGAAAAAAACTGTTAAGACCTCCATATCAGGATGTAACTCCAAATTTTCTTATGTAAGAGATCCCTGACCAAATTCAAGAAACAGTTCTTAGTTTTAAAGAATTGGGTGACACTCTTGTTCCATGTGGGTTCTAGCTGAGCTGTTCATCATACTCTGAGCCCTCTTGTCTCTATGCTCAACCCAAAACAGAGCTCAATGCTTCCTTCATCGGCATATTAAAAACGAGGGGACAGTTACTGCGGTGATAGAAGTGTTTTCCATTTTGATGTGGTTATCACGGTCCTAAAGAAAGCTCTGTTTCCCAGGATCTCTTTTTAAAGTCCCCCAAAAGCTCTTACTTTGCGTCATATCTACAGGCGCAGCTAGACTGAGGATTCAGATTACACTGACTCCCCTATGTTCTTATTCCTGGCTGGGCTCTATAGTCACCTGAGGAGCTTTAGAAAGTACTGAAGCCTGGGTCTCACTCAACCAGAGTGATCTGAACTTAATTGGTCTGGTGAGTAGCTAGGTCATTAGAAGCGTTTAAGAACCTTCCCATGAGATTACAATGTGCAGCTGAGTTTGAGACCAATGTTTACAGTTATTTACAGGTGACTCCAACAAAAAGGCTGATAACAATGAAGTCAGTGTAGGTGTCACACATTCCAAGAGTATTAGCGCATGGGAAATAGTGAAGTGTTTATTCCTATTAGAGTGGATTTGTGTGTATGTGTGCGTTTGCGACCGTGGCAGAGATGGGACTACCAAGGTAAAATCTGCTTTATGGATTTGTCATAATCCTGGTGATAATGTGTTTGTGGCAAACTTGCACTTATAGAAGCTTATAGAAGTTCACTTGGTCAGGTTTTTATCTTCTCTTTCATTCTACTGCATTGGTTCCTGCACCAGAATTCCAGGACGGATGACATGCCAGCCATCAGGCAGGAATAGAAACACAATTGTGAATGAACATAAAGGTAAATTTACATAATCAGTGGAAATATGCTTACAAAACTGAATGCAAATGTGAAAACTATTGGCAAAATAAAAAAATGTTTTTTTAAAAAGTAAACAGCATCATCAGTTGGTATTAAATTATGGATTATGTTGACAGAAATTAGAAAAGGAATGTGGACATGGAAGGGGGAGAGAGGAATGGGAGGATTATAAAGGAAAAATGTACCAAGATTTTCATCTTAACTGGGAGGACCTTCACTCTTGGCTTTGATAATGACTCAAGTATAAGGTAAAAAGAATGTGTGGAGATATTTTAAGGGGAGAAATAAACACATATAAACTATACATATGATGTGTAACTACCAAATCACTAGAGAAGAATCATGTAAGTTAACTAAAATCAAGGAAATTTAAAAAAAGTTAACACTTGATATCTATAAATACTTACACCCTACAAAGAGACACCACACATATTTTTTCAAGCATCTCTGGTTTATTTAGTAAAATAGATCAGTATTAGTCAAGAGCAACTAAGTGATAAATAATAGAAATTACAGAAATCACATACGGTCACAATCTAATGGTACTAAAAATAATTTTTTCATGAAAATATCCCCCAAAATATTTTTTAAAAAACAAACATTAAACAAAGCAACATTAAATAAACAAAGAATTTGCCTAAATAACTGTTGGGACAAATTGGAAAATAAAACCACCATCATATACTATTTAGAAATCTAACATTACAGCACCATATTTCAGCACAGGTATAGTACCGAAGCTGCTCTCAGAAACAAATTCATAGGCTCTAGCCTCTACTGTATAAAAAATAAATGTAAATTAATCAAATCTTTATCTCAAGAACCTAAGTAGATGACAATAAATCAAAAAGAAGAAAGAGACAGAAGTAACATAAATTTAATTGGGTTAAAGAAATATAAAACCAACACATGAATCATGACTAAATCATTTTTTTCTTTTGGTAGAGAGTTAGAATGAGGGGAAGAGGGAGAGGGACAGAAAGAATCTTAGCAGGCTCCATGCCCAGCATGGAGCCCAAAATGGGGTTCGATTCCACAACCCCGAGATCATGACCTTAGTTGAAATCAAGAGTCAGATGCTTAACCAACTGAGCCACCCATGGACTCCATGAACTAAATCAAATTTTAAGCGAAGTATCTTTAATTTTATGTAAAGAGTAAAGATCAAAAACAAAATTAGAAACAAGAAAGAGAATACAACAAATAGGAAGCGAAAAGACATAGGGTGATCTTGTTGACTAAGGTCATTGCAATTTTCTTGATGAGATACATAGTGCTCTTGTCTTAGGGGGATACATTCCAAGACCTACCCCCCATGGACATCTGAAACCACAGATAGTACCAAATCCTATATTTGCCGTATTTTTTCCTACACATACATATCTGTGATAAAGTTTAATTTGTAAATTAGGCGCTGTAAGAGATGAACAACAATAATAATCAAATAGAACAATCATAACAATATGTTATAATAAAAGCTACATGAATGTGGTCTCTCTCTCTCTCTTAAAATATCTTATTGTATTGTACTCAAACTTTTTGCAGTAACATGAGATGATAATGTGTCTGAGTGATGAGCTGAGGTGAGGAGAATGATGTGGGCATTGTGACATAACAGGTTAGTATTGTCCTTCTGACACTGTGGGGGAGGACCATTGCTTCTGGACTGTGGGTAACTGGAACTGCAGATGAGAGGGGGGCTATTTTACTAACAAATATAATTTGTATGGAGTATTAAAATAATATCCCATAATATACCAATACTTCTGTCTCAGCCATGTGTAGATAATTTAAATGACCAATATCTAGTATTTGACCTTAACATATAAGAACACGATGGCTCTCCATGCATTCAAGTTTTCTTATATGGCCCATAAATATGTTTTAAGTATTTTTCTTACAATTTTATATTTTTGTGCAAATCTGAATCATTACATTTTATGTGGTTATTGCTGAATTAGAAGTTATTGCTGAATTCACAGAAATCCATACATACTACAATTTGGATGTAAAAAAATATATTACTCATACTCTAGTCTTTCTCCCACACCCAGAATTTGTCAGAAGAATAGTTTTCAATCTCTGTAAATGTACTCTGATCTACTATGTTAGAAGATATTCAGTCTTTTGATCATAATTTTCTGGGAATTGTAAGCCAATTAGAAATTCAAATCTGCTGCTTAGCAGGATCTGAATTCCAGTTTGGTTCAGCTAAAGGATATGATATTTAAAAATATCAACATATTTTTTAAATCAATATCATTAAATTGTGTGTAAGGTTTTTTTGTAGTTTTTAAAAAATTAACATATAATGTATTATTTGCCCCAGGGGTACAGGTCTGTGATTCATCAGTCTTACACAATTCACAATTCACAGCATTCACCATACCACATACCCTCCCCGATGTCCATAACCCACTCACCCTATACCTCCTCCCCCAACCCCCAGCAACCCTCAGTTTGTTTCGTGAAATTAAGAGTCTCTTATAGTATGTCTCCCTCCCGATTCCATCATGTTTCACTTTTTCCCTCCCTACTCCCCATGATCCCCCGCCCTGCCTCTTAAATTCCTCATATCAGAGAGATCATATGATGATTGTCTTTCTCTGATTGACTTATTTTTCTTAGCATGATACCCTCTAGTTCCATCCACATCATTGCAAATGGCAAGATTTCATTTCTTTTCATGGCTGCACAGTATTCCATTGTTTTTGTAGTTTTTAAAAAAGACTTATTTATTTTGGAGAGAGAGAGAGAGTAATAAGCAGAGGGAGGGACAGAGGGAGAGAGAGAATCCAAGCAGACTCCCCACTGAGTGTGGAGCCTGATATGGGGCTCAATCCCAGGACCCCAAGATCATGATCTGAGCTGAAATGAAGTGTAGGATGCTCAACTGACTGACCCACCCAGGATCACCCATGTGTAGGTTTTTAAACTTTTTACATATACTTTTCATTTCATTTCATAAAAATTTTATAAAATGCTTCATTTCATTTCTTTATTTATTTTTACTTTTGGCAGATATGCTGCATTAAAAAAAAATACACGTTAACTTACTAGAGACCTACATTTTACTTTCTGCTACATTTGTTTATCGTTACATTACTTACTCCCTAGGTTTTAGGATTTAATGCTTTTGGGGATGCCTCTTCCTCATAAACCCCACCCCTTGCTTCCCCTACTTGTTGTGCCTCATTTTGGTTTATTGGTGTGGTGAGGGCAGAGCTGACTCACAGGATCCCTGTAGACTGGACATTAGGATATGGGCCTCTATCACAGGACCAGCAAAGTGGTATCTCAAGCCTCATCCACAAAGGTTGATTCAGTCCAAGTCCTTCCAGATTTCATTCTTACTCTAACAACCCATGTCTTATAATAGGTAAAGAGTTCCATGACCAAGAATAGTAGGAGGAGCAAACTTCCAACACTCTCTGTGCTCCATAATCTCATCCTATGCATGTACTTTTCTCTTCATAGACTGGGATATTTCATACTTGCCAACTTATGCTTGAAGAGGATCAATCTATGTCATCATTTCCCCCATTTCTTAGCATCAATTATGTTTTTCATTCACAAATGCCTGGGTATGTATCACCTAGGATATTTAACAGAAACTGATATAGCAAAGGTGAGATGAGCATAAATGTTCATAGGCAAAAGGAGAGAAGTCGTACTCTAAATATATCCAATCATAAAAAGAATTTAGAATACATTCTAAAATAAATGGGAATGCAGTATGTACCACAAAAAGCAAGATAGACCAGTGATTTGAAATACCAGTTCAAAGTAGACTTTCACCCTTGAGCCAGCCTGCATTTCTTTCCTTAATTAGGATGTAATACATGTCAGAAGTTGCATATAAGAAATGTGGGGACGCCTGGGTGGCTCAGTTGGTTGATCGTCTTCCTTAGGCTCAGGTCATGATCCCGGGGTCCTGGGACTGAGTCCCAGATCAGGCTACTTGCCCAGCAGGAAACCTGCTTCTCCCTCTGCCTGCTGCTTCCCCTACTTGTGCTCCCTCCCTCCCTCTCTCTCTGACAAATAAATAATTAAAAATTTTTAAATGTGCATATATAATCACATTAAATCTTTCCATCAGTTAGGTTTTATTATTGCCCTTCATTTTTAGATAAGAGAACTGAAATTCAGAGAGATTAAGAAATTGGTTCTCTGTGATACAGACAATAGGGGAATCTTGATTCATATGCTAATTTGCACCTGATTGGAAGTTCCTAAGCACAATGTTATAATGTTGTTATGTGTTACTTTTATTGACTGGAAAGGATTTAAATCCAATTCACAGTTTAAGAAAAGCAGAAATCATAGAAAAGTCTCTGAGGGGATTAATAGGAACCAAAGGCAAGAATGTAGCGGGGCCTCAGAATCATCAGAAACCAGACATCTAACCCTGTCCAAAACTTGGTTTCCATCCACCACTACTCTTACCACATCACCCCTTGGCACACCCTCTATTTATTCCCTCCTCCTCTACTGTCCTCGTTGGCCATCACTGGCTTACTCATCAGTTCACATGGTGGAAAAACAGTTACTGTAAGCTTTCTATCCCCTAGTTCACATACTCAATGCCCAAAAAGATGAACTTGACTTACTTTGGAACATGAAGCCCACAGTTTGAGGGGATGGAAAACTTTGATCAGGTTTAGGTCATTGCCCATTCTATAACAATCATTCATTCATTCACTTAAATCAAAATTATTTTGGGAATGCTCCATGTATATGATTCTATCCTGAATACTGGCAATACAGGGGTGAACCAGACAGTCAAGATCTTACATTCTAGTGGGGAGAGCAAGGTAATAAACAAATTAAAATATAAATATCTGAGAGTCAAGGACATCTAAAAAGTAAATACATAAGCTAATTTCTAATGATGCTAAATTAAAACAAAACAACATATATAGCAATCAATGGGATAGAGGTCACCATTAGATAGAGATATAAGAGGATATTTCTTGGAGATGACATTTGAGCAGAGACTCAAATGACAAGAAGAAACCAGCCATCAAAAAATGAAGGAAGACCACTGCAGGAGAAGATGAATGGTACAAAAATGGTGAGCTGAGAATACTAGTCAGGCAGGATGGCTAGAACTTAGTAAGTGGATGGGAGAAGAGTAGCAGATGAGTTAGGGGTGAGAGAGGGAGAGAGATAAGGACTAACAATCTGCATGGAAGGCATTTGAGTGTTTCTCAAAGTGGAAAAGTTATAGCCAGAAGGAGGGTGTTCCGATTTGCCCAAGTTAGGCCTGATATCGCTTGGGTTATATTTTAATGTGGCTGCTGTTCCTATAGCCAGAGGCCAGGAGGAGGAGAAGGAGGAAAAGGAGAAGAAGCAAGAGGGATATTTCCCTATGGATGCCAAGGTTCTAGGCAAATAAAGCAAGGAACAATTCTGTTCTCTTCCTGGTTCTGTTCAAGCCCTTCTGTTATAAATACCCTTAACTGTTAGTCCCATACCTTGTCAAGGACCAGCAGCCACTATTCTTGCAAAACCAGCTTTATCTAGAAGGTTATAGTTTTTACTACTTTTAAATTTTTTTTATTTTTTAAAGATTTTATTTATTTGACAGAGAGAGACATTGAGAGAGGAAACACAAGCAGGGGAGTAGGAGAGGGAAAGGTAGAAGCAGGCTTCCCACGAAGCAGGGAGCCCGATGTGGGGCTCGATCCCAGGGTCCTGGGATCATGACCTGAGCCGAAGGCAGATGCTCAACAACTGAGCCACCCAGGTGCCCCACTAATTTTAAATATTTTACATTTTCTGTTCTTTCATGGAATGTTAAGGCTTTTTGAAAGGGCTAGCTCAGTTAGAATATCATCCAATGTTGGAAAGTTATCTTTGTAACGCTGATTTATTGACTGATTATCTGGTGGCTAATATCTGCTTGAATATTGTCTATTGCCTCTAGGCACTGGCTTCCAGTTAGATTTCATTGGGATTTCTATCTTAAATTCCCTCTCTTCCAAGTTCTGTTATTTGCCATGTTTATTTTCCATTTTCTTAGGGAAAATTATTGCACCCTGAGGGTGTTTGCTGGATCTCAGTCAAGGAGTATCCCACAGCTATAAAAGCAAGTGAGACTAATGGGAAAATGGAGTAAAATAGAAAGGGATGCCAGGAGAAAAGAGAGAATCTGAGAGCAAAAAGAAAAGGGAAACTATAGAGAATCAAGATAGTAGTCATATCAAAAAACAAATGGCCTGAAGAGTTATGAATTGCTGCAGCAGAATTAATGGGATGGAAAATTTCTCAAGGAAAGGAGCCAAGTAAAAGAAGAAAAAACAGCATAAAAGCAAGGAAAAAAACCAAAATAGGAGTAAAGAAAAAATTTAAAACCCCCAAGTACAAGGTGAAAGTGGAAAACAAAAGAATGGATAAATTAAGAAATGGTGCACTGCATTAAAGCAAATGTATTCTGTTTTCTTTATTCTTATCTTTAACTGGCTTTGCATTTCTCCAGTAGCAAAGCCAAACTGAAAGGATAATTTTGTTTATGTACCCAATTTGCATAATTGTGCAATATAAATTACAATGCTAATTAAGGACAGCCCTTGGGCTTCTGGAATTGGGTCAAAGTGGCTCCCTGAGTGCAAGGAGGTTGGGGCATTGGCTCTGTCCCCTCTCCCACCGCAGGGAAGCCAGGCAAGAGAAAAGAACCTTTCTGACAGTGTGTGAAATCTTGTCAGAATTTGTTGAAGACCCAGAACTGTACATCTCACTCTAAAACTTGGCTTTTAAAATCATCTTTGTGTGATTCTGCAATGAGGCGTTTGAAAGCTAAAAGTTCTCCTAAAGGCTGTATTGGTTATCTTTTCATGAGGGTTGGGTTGTTTTTTTTTTTTTTCTCACCTTTTTTTTATTCAGGGGAAAAAAATTTTTTTTTCCAAACTGTAGATAACTGAGTGTGAACCTGGCATGAAATATTTTCTCACTGGACTGTTGCCAGAATTGTCCCAAACCAGTGCGTACGCGTGCTCCTCTCTTCCTGAGCCCAGGGAAGACGACAAGCTGATTTCTGAGCTTTAGTTAAATTCATGTCCTTAAAATGAACTAAGCTATTGCACTGTAACTACATCAAAAGTTCAGTCCCAGAGTCTCTGCTCTATTCATAATAGGGGTCTGTAAGATAGAGAGTTCATATATTCCTTAGCTGAGATTTTTCAAGAATATTTCTGAGTTCTATAGTGAAGGTTGGCAGAATAACAATGGAGGAGCCTGTTTTGAAGGTGGTGTTTTGTGAGCTTTTTTTAAGCCACTGAACCCCGACCTCAAGCAAAGCTTACATACAAAATAGAAAGAAGTATATTCAAAGAAGTATATTCAACTCAGGTTGGGGTGCCTGGGTGACTCAGTGGGTTAAGGCCTCTGCCTCCAGCTCAGGTCATGATCCTAGGGTCCTGGGATCAAGCCTCACATAGGGCTGTCTGCTCCAAAGGGAGCCTGCTTCCTCCTCTCTCTCTCTTCTGCCTGCCTCTCTGCCTACTTGTGATCTCTGTCTGTCAAATAAATAAATAAATAAATAAATAAATAAATAAATAAATATCTTAAAAAAAAATCACTCAGGTTGAAGGAAGGAAGAAGGGGCAGCAGTGAGAGAGCCCCAATGTCCTATCTGAGGCTTCTCCATCCACCTTCTCCCTTCTCCTCCACCTTCTAAGAGTGTAGAAGCCACCTCTAGGAGGGATTTTTTATCACCTAACTTGGGTAAAAGCAGTTAAGGATGTTGGTTATTTAAGCCATCTTTTGACCTTGACACCAAGAGGTTGTTTTCACTGAGATCATTGTAGGAATAATTAGAAAATATGCGGGGCCTATTTTCTATCCTATGTTACTTTACTTTCTAGAGCAGTATTTTCCAAACACTTTAATGTCAAGGCATACAAAAATAGCTACCATTTCTATGGAGCACTGGGGTAAACTGGAAGAGAATAGCTCATGTTCCAACAGGACTGGCTCTGGGGCTCTGACCAACCCAAACTTCCAGTTACCTGAGGCCACAGACATTGGTTCACAGTTGGACATTCCACTGAAGTCTGACAAATCCTAGTCTTGGGAACAATTGGAGAAGTTGGCAAAAATCTTGAGAATATTGTTTGTGCATGTAGATACAGCCATGGATAAATTTTCCAGTTTACTTCTGGTATATGAGACAATATGCTTCCCATTTTGTAAAAGTTAGCCTGAATTGAGTTTCATTCTCAGTTGGAAGATTCGTTATTGATATATATTTTCATTTTATAAAATTCAGATCTAATAGGTCACGTTCCAGTTTAAAACTCTCTAGGACTCAACATTTCATATAGGATAAGATCCGGACCTTTATCCAATTATAACTAATATACAGGTTTACCAGTAATATAACCAATATAGACATGGTATTCCATCTCACCAGTTTACAGATGACAGCGTTAGCTAAGGGTGGACAGGGTGAGCAGTGCCTCTGGTCTGGTTGGTGTCCTTTTATTACCATAGTTGAACAGCCCTCAACAGATAGGTTGCTTGCTATTCCTGGAGCTGATAACACATTTTGGTAGATTTTCTTTCTCTTTTTCTTCTATTGCTCAGGATTTACTCATTCTAGCACTTTACTCTAGCATATACTCTGATCCTGGTTGTAAAGGCATAATCTTACAATGCAGGCATTTTATGGAACACTTCTTCTGGTGGTTGCATATATATTGAGAACAGTTACTATAGAGCCTCAGAGCAGTGTTTCTCAAAGTGTGGTTCCTGGGCCATGAGTATCATCAGCACCTGGGAAATTGTGAGTAATGAAAATTTCTAGGCCCAACCTCAGACCCACTGAATCCAAAATTCTGGGGATCGGGCCCAGAAATCTATGTTTTAGTCAGGGGATTCCCTTGCACAATAAAGGATGCACACCATTGTTAAGGAGGATCAGGCTTGGATAGCATCTTGGCTGAGGATTTCCTAAAACTCTCCTTTTCCTTACTCCAATATACTTTGTTCATGCCTTTTTTTTTTAAGACTTTTATTTATTTTTTGAGAGAGAGAATGAGAGAGAGAGCATGAGAGAGGCGGAAGGTTGGAGGGAGAAGCAGACTACCTGCAGAGCAGAGAGCCTGATGCGGGACTCGATCCTGGGACTCCAGGATCATGACCAGAGCCAAAGGCAGTTGCTTAACCAACTGAGCCACCCAGGTGCCCTTTTCATGCCTTTTTAAACTTGTGTCTCATTGGCACTTTCTTTTCTGTGGGGAACTCATTCATTCCAGGGGTGAAGCTTTCCTAATCAACTTTTTGTAGTTTAACAATTTCATGCCCACTTTGTATGAGGTGTTTTGTTCTCATTTCTCTGGGTTGTACTTAGGAGACTAGAAGAATCAAACAAATTAGATTTTTATTAATCACCCGCCATCATATCTCCTTCAGAGTGGAATTTTGAAATAATCATAGACACTTTTCTCCCCCTCTTAGATCTACCTTCTTGCTGATTTCAGGTTAGCATTAAAATCATATTTCTTAAGCATACAAAAACTGATGACATTGTCCAGTCCAAAATAATCCATACTGCATGGCAAGAATACATAATTCTCAAGTTAAACTCGTGTCATGCAAAGTCCACCAAGAAGGCAAAATACATTTGCGTAGAGTGAACTTTGACTATTCTTGAATCCTAAGTAGACATTGATATAAGCCCTATTTAGGAGTTTAGAGTATCATCAGCTCCCAGACTTCCTGAGCTCAGATTCTGATTCACCATTTACTTATTATGGGACCCTGAGAAGCCCTCTGTGTTTCAGCTTCTTTATCTTCCTTTCATAAAGAACGCGTTTAGTGAATTTCAGCTAATGCTATAGTTGAAGCAACATTCTGCAAAGGATTCCCACTTGTAGTAGTCAGGTAAGATTTATCTAAGTATTTATCTCTAAAAACACATAGAAACTAACACTGGAGATAGAGAATTGGTTGGGATGATTAAATCTATACTGGGAAATGAAAACAAAATGAGTAGTTCTTATAAAACTTGCAGTATGTACTTAAACCTAATATAACTTTCATCCATATAAAATGAGATTTAGTAAGGTTTTCAACTTACCCAAGCCCAGAAATTGGCACCAATTTTAGCGAAAATAATTGTTCTGTTATTACTAATCTGCCTTGCTTTCATTTGACTATGTAAGTCCTTCTTCCTTTTTTGAGAGTGTCATTCTTTTCTAGCCCTTCTGGTTTAGAAGATGTTACCTTAATGTTTATGAACAGATCAGACTGATATGCTCTTACTTTCATGGCTGTAAGCCCACATTGTGTGAACATTGTGGAAAATGTTCGAAAATTTGTAAATAGCTCAAAGTTTATGTTATGATAAGATTCCTGATATAAAGAAGTCCAAAAGAAGTTTAGCTTCTCTCTACTTTGGCTACAAAATCCTGCCAGGAATTATTAATTATCCCAGGAATGTCCCTGATCCCTGTTGGTATACTCTTTGGGTGTCTGGGCTTAGAACTGTACTGTTTTTCCATTTTATAAGCTGTATTCTATTGGCTACATATCTGCTTTTCTAATTACATCCATCCTATACTTTCTAGAATTGATAATTCACTTAAATATTACATGTCTGTATATATTTATTAAAAATTTATTAAGTGCCAGGCCCTGGTCTAGGCATTAAAAATACAATAGGAACTGGTCTTCTTGCCATCATGATACTTATATTACCTTAGTGAAGTAAACTAATTTCCTAGGAGACAGAAACTAAAGTTCACTGTGTCTTCCTTGTTCTTAATAGAGCACTTGGGATGTAAGTAGATGCTCAATAAAAACTACTGGCTTACTAAAATAAATATTATATTCAAGACATTAGAACATTCTGAGGAGCCTGGATGAAGGAAATTTGTCAAGTATAGATTTACACAGTGAGGGATTATTTGAGCTGCAAGATGCTTAAAAGGATACCTTGTGAAAAGGCTTAGTTTTTAGGTGGAGTAGAAGAGAAAATACCCATGTCGGTAATTAAAAATTGACTGTAACTGGGTAGCATGCCATACACCCCCACATATGATGTTGGGGTCATAGGAAGTATTAGAAAGAGTGCTAAATTGGGGATGAAGAAATCAGGGTTGGCTTGGTCACTTAGTAGCTATATGACTATAGGCAAGTCTCTTAAATTCACAAAAACCATGTAAAATGGCTCATTCAAACTTTCAGGAATGTTGTGAGAATTAAAGGAATAGAGTATTCTGAAACTCTTTGATACATTTTTACAAATTTTAACTGTGTTTCCAAACAGGATTGGGTTTGGAGAATGTGTATTGAATGGAAAGGTACTATGAAAATAGGGAGTCTTTGCGAAAAGGCGAAACGTGTCCTAATTCATAATCATTTAGGACTGCCATGAATTTATCCTCCCCCCCCAATCTGAAATGTGTATAAATTGAGAACATGTATACTGATCATCAAGACATTCAACCACAGGGTGGTAACACAGAGTTGAGACCATTTTTGTATGGTAGAGCCAATCAAAAATATCTAATCTCTCTTATTGTCAAATATTTGGTACAGAAAAATCAGAATTTAAGTATTTCTCAAGCTAATCATGAAAATGTCTAGCATATTTTGTGGACAATTTCTTGGATGATTAGTTAGTTTGGTCTTTGTTTTTCAGTAGGTATAACCACATTGTTAGATGTTTATGAAACTTAAAATCATGAAATGTCCTAATGCATTTTGGGGGATCCAAAGCAGTAGTGCAAACATTTTATTAAATTTCAGACCAACACTTTGGGTTGTATATTTATTTCAAGATAGATTTTAAAATAGTATTGAAAATACATTTCTCATTGCCACTTTTTTTTAAATTAACATATAATGTATTATTTGCCTCAGGGATACAGGTCTGTGAATCATCAGGCTTACACATTTCACAGCACTCACCATAGCACATGCCATCCCCAATGTCCATAACCCAGCCAGCCTAACTCTACCCCCTCACCTCCCTGCAACACTCAGTTTGTTTCATGAGATTAAGAGTCTCTTATGGTTTGTCTCCCTCCCAATCTCATTTTATTTCATTTTTTCCCTCCCTATCCCTGATGAGCCCCTGCCCTGCCCCTCAAATTCTTCATATCGGAGAGATCATATGATAATTGTTTTTCTTGGATTGACTCATTCCACTTAGCGTATTACCCTCTAGTTCCATCCATGTCATTGCAAATGGCAAGATTTTGTTTCTTTTGATGGCTGCATAGTATTCCATTGTATATGTGTGTGTGTGTGTGTGTGTGTGTGTGTGTGTGTGTGTGTGTATATACCACATCTTCTTTATCCATTCATCTGTCGATGGACATCTAGGTTCTTTCCATAGTTTGGCTATTGTGGACATGGCTGCTATAAACATTCAGGTGCACATGCCCTTTCAGATCACTACATTTGTATCTTTAGGGTAAATACCCAGTAATGCAGTTGCTGGGTCATAGGGTAGCTCTATTTTCAACTTTTTGAGGAACCTCCATGCTGTTTTCCAGAGTTGTTGCACCAGTTTGCGTTCCCACCAACAGTGTAGGAGAGTTCCCCTTTCTCTGCATCCTCGCCAATATCTGTCATTTCCTGACTTGTTAGTTTTAGTCATTCTGACTGGTGTGAGATGGTATCTCATTGTGGTTTTGATTTGTATTTCCCTGATGCCGAGTGATATTGAGCACTTTTTCCCGTGTTTCTTGGCCACTTGGATGTCTTCTGTTCATGTCCTCTGCCCATTTCTTGATTGGATTATTTGTTCTTTGTGTGTTGATTTTGATAGGTTCTTTACAGATTTCTGAAATCTAACCCTTTACCTGATATGTCATTTGCGAGTATCTTCCCCCATTCTGTCAGTTGTCTTTTGGTTTTGTTGACTGTTTCCATTGCCACTTTTTGATTTCCATTTTTACATTGTGGAAAATGCATTAAAGGGAAAAACAGCAAACATGAAAACTGGGTCGTCAATTCACCCAGCTTGAATATGTTGTCTTTGAAGACTTCTTCTCTGCAACCCCCAACTTTCCCCAATAAACATCCTTGTATGGTACTTTCCTTTAATTTATGCTATCTTCCTCTATTGTACTTTTGTGCTCACATGCCTATCTTTTGTATCAGACAGTAAATCCCCTGATGGAGGACAGTTAGTCTTTTCTTCTTGGTCACTTTGGCACAGGGCCTGGCACACCACTGATGCATAATACATGTTTATCAATTCAAACACATTCTATTGAAATTAGTATGAACCCTTGATTAACTCTGGAAAAATGCTGCAAGGTTAGGATTCTCTATTTTTATTTTGATTCTGATTAAGCAATCATTTGAACCTCAGAACTTCTTAGTACTTGATATAGAGACATAGAAACCTGGTTAATTAACACTTAGATTTTTCCTATTCCTCAAAAAATATACTTAATCCTTTAAGGAAATGGATCTAATGTGGAAATTCATAGAAACTGAATGTAACTGAGCAAAACAAAGTGACGTGTGTGTGTGTGTGCGCGTGTGTGTGTGTGTGTGTGTGTAATTTGGAGGTTAGATGGGAGAAGGTTGTATCAAGATAGAGAATCTTGCCTGACAGTCACTAGTTGTAACAGACACTGCCAGATGCTTACTCAATATCCATTTCACCTTTCTCGCCTAACAGCCATGCCAGTTAAGTGGAAATATGTCCAGCTAACAATCTTGCTGACAGCTTCCAGTGCAGATAGAAGTGAGTCATGTGACCCAATTTTGGCCAATGATAACATTCCCATCCTTCCAGATGGATGCCTGGAGGAACAATCATCTTTGCAATCATGAGGATTGAAGCCACATTTTGGGAATGGTTTTAATAAGAGTATTAAAGGAATTTGGATCCTTGATGACCTTGAGCCACAATACTAATCCTACTCTTCCTATCCATGGGCTTGTTGCATGAGATAAACAAACTTCTATTTATTTAACTCACTGTTGGGTTTTCTTTAAACCACACACAGTTCTGATACTTTTACCCTCCTGGGGAAGAGCATAGGCCATGACTTATGAAGTCTGATGAGACTCACAGGTGGCCAAAATACCCTACTGAAACAACTCCATCTCAGCCCTGGGTGCAAGGGAATTGCTGTGAATGACATGTGGTGTCTGATCATTTTGTGTCTTTCTTTTTTAGTTTCTTCTGATCCTAAGGTTAAAGAACCCACAAAAGTTTTCTTGAGTTACATACGTAATTTCAGTGGACATCAATAGGTAAATTTAATATGGATACCTAGGATTGACAAAAATCAAATAAGCAACATCCCTCACATAATATTGCTTTAATTAAGTTTTATTTCTCTCTGGGTGTGATACATAGTGCAGAAGCACAATCAGTGAACATGGAGATTTGCTTAAATCTTGCTCTTTTGTCCTATTTATATAATTTATTGTGTCAGTGGTTCTTAGGTGGTGTGCTTCTGCAGCTCATCATCGGAAAATACTTTCCAGATGTTCTGAAAATGTTTCATTAATTTGTATATTTTATTTTTGATAAGTAAATACACATGCTTGTGACTGAAAGAGAAAACACCCTTCTTTTAATCCCAGAGGATTTTATTTGGCCTTGAGAATAATTGATTCATGCCCTGCCTACTCCACCCTTATTATTCAAATAGAGATTATTGAAGAAAGCCCTGCCCTATAAATATAGCTGATCCAAAAATAAAAGGGGAAAATACTTTATTTTAATGGTTCCTGTAGGATCTGAGTATAACTCCATTTTTTTCCTCCATTAAGAATCATATGATCCTAGCACAGATTCCATTCCTAAGTATCAACAATGAAACACAGTTTTAAAACAAGAATTGATGATGTCCGTGGTAGCATGTATCCATGGAAGTAATCTCTTTGGTTGGTGAATTTTCCGACTAGAAACCAGACCTATTATTTCTTGGCTTTGAGACAATAAAGAAAGGACGAAAAGTGCTCTATATACTCACATGTAGAACTGTTATGAACAGCTATCATTACATACATTATGTTTCTCTTCATATATTATAGTTCATTGTCTTTGAGCAAAGTGCTTATCCATAGGAAGTATATACAGGTGTGTTTATATGCATGCACATGTATGTGTGTGTGTGTGTGTGTGTGTGTGTGCTTGATTCATTAGTTCTGGTCCCCTGTATACACCAAAGGAATGAGGAGAAGTATTTATACCTTGAACTGAAGGACCTGGCTTAGTGCTACATCTGTACCATCTACTTTCTAGTATCTGATCCTTTACCATAGAGAATGGAACCTAAAACTAAAATTGCATTTGCTAGTCTCCTTTGCAACTTGGTTCTGAGTGAGATTATGTTTGACTGACCAGATGTCCTCACATAACATTTGGAAGGTGGCAGTGAGAAGAAGGTCACATGGCAGGCTGATTGCTTATTTTTAATGAGTTTTATTGGGGAAAACTTTATATAGACTACAGTGCACACATTTTAAGTATATAGTTTGATGAGTTCTGAAAACTTTATAGACCTGCACAACCAGGATTAATATGAAGGTACATAACAAACCCTTCATCACAGAAAAATCCCCTGTACCTTCTTCCAGCCACTCCCCCAGCTCTCAATCTAGGCAACTATTGATCTGCTTTTTATTACATAGATCACCATTATCTTTTGTAGAGATTCAAATAAGTGGAATTAGGTATGTATCCTCACTAACTCTGCCTTACTTCACTCAGCATAGTGTTTCTGGAATTTATCCATACTACTGATATGGTAGACAGGATTCTAAGATGGCCCCCAAGATTCTTATCTCCTGGGATATACATACCTTCTCTCAGTTATTGAAGCTAAGACTAATTCAGGTGCTATTAGGAAAGAATTTTTTCAAACGTAATAGAGTCTCTAATACATTTACTTTAAGTGAGAAGACTTTCCTATTGAGACTGACCTAAGCAGATGAGCCTTTAGAAAAAGTTAGAGATGTTTGAAGCATGAGAGAAACTCTACTGTTGGCTTTTAAAGAGAAAATGCCCATGTTATCAAGAAAGCCTTGAGGCAGGGAGCACCAGGCAGCCTCTAGGAGTTGAGAACAACCTTGTGTTGACAGCCAACAAGAAAGCTGCTCCCTCAGTGTTACAATTGTAAAGAATTTAGTTCTGCCAACAACCACGTGGACTTAACAGAGACTGAGCCTCATAAGACCACAGCAGTGTTCAACACTTTGAATTCAGTCTATTGAGAGCTGAGCAGAAACCCCAGCTATGCCATGCCCAGACTTCTGGTGTACAGAAGCAGGAGTTAATAATAGATGGGCATTATTTGAAGCTGCCAAGTTTGCGGTAATTTGTTATGTACCAATAGAAAAGGAATATATTATATAGATCATTAGATTGTTCCTTTTTTATTGGCGAATATATGAGTTATTATTGCTAGATAGCAAGTCAACAATTCAGTGTCTGAAACAACACATTTACTGTCTTATTGTTTCTGTAGGTCAGCAATCTGGGCATGGCCTATGTGAATAATCCACTGATTCAGGGTTGCTTATAAGCCTGCAAGCAGTGTAGGCCCGCACTGAGGTCTCATCTGAAAGATAATTTGGGAAGAGACCACTTTCAGCCTCACTTAAGGGGATTGTTGGCAAGGTTCATTTCCTTTGGGGTTGTTAGACTGATGGTCTCAGATCCTGGATAGCTGTTATCCAGAGTCACTTTCCATGCGTTGCCTTGTGTGTCCCCCAACCCAAGATGGCAATTTGCTTCATCAAAACCAGCAAAGAAGGGAGTCTGCTAGTAAGATGCTACAGTCTCTCGTAATACAATCACAGAAGTGACATTCCCTGAATAATGAGATACTTTATTTGTCAGAAAGAAATTTCTCAAGGAGAGAGGAGATCACACAAAGCTGTGAGTACATTTGGTAGCTGGGATTACTGGGAACTAGAAGCTACCTTACCACCATGAGTAGTATTCCATTTTATGAATATACCATTTGACTGTAGATAGACATTTAACTCAATGCCAGATCTGGACTATTAATTAGGGAAAAAAAACACAAGAGTTTCTATGAACATTCAAAGTATAAGTGTTTGTGTGTGCACGTTTCATTTGTCTTGAGTGAAATTGCAGGGTAATATAGAAAGGATATGTTTAATATGAATAAGAAACTGCTCCAAATGCTTTCCAAAGTGATTTTACACTCCTAACAATGTACAAGAATGTATCAGAATCCCAGTTGTTCCATATCTCTACAAACACTTGAAAATGTCAGTCAGCTTAATTCTAGGAAATATAATGTTATTCATTGTGGTTTTAATATGCATTTCCCTAGTATATATCAGGTATGTTAAGCATCTTTTTATATACTGAGAGGCTATTTGTAGATCTTCTTTTGTGAACTATGTTTAAATGAAATGCCAACTTTTTATTTCTAAATTCTTTATTATCAAAGTATCATTGACATTCAATGTTATATTAGTTTCAGATATATAACATATTAATTCAACAACTCCGTACATTACTCAGCACACACCATAAGTGTAGTTAACAACAATGTTATTATGGTATTGTTGACTATATTCTTCATGCTGTACTTTTCATCTCCATGATTTATTTTATAACTGGAAGCTTTTAGTTCTTAATCTTCTTCATTTATTTCACCCATCCCTCACCCACCTCCCTTCTGGAAACCCATTTCTTAATTTGGGTTGTTTTAATTATTGAGTTGTAAGAGTTCTTCCTATATTCTGCACACAACTCATATATCACATATATGTATTACAAATGTCTTTTCTCAGTTTGTGGCTTGCATTTTCATTTTTAAAAACTCAACTGAAGAACAGTTTCATATTCAATGAAGTCCATTTTATCATTTTTTTCTGTCATGATTGCTATGGTTTGAACTATTCATGAAAATATTTTCATGTCAAAATAAAAATATTATATTTTTATCACAGAAGTTTTATGACGTTAGTTTTCATTTTTACACCTTGGATCTATTATGAGTTAATTTTTGTGCATATTTTGAGGTAAGGATTGGAATTGTTTGTAGATACTTCCTATTTTTCCAGCACATTTTTCTAGCACAATTGTTTCCTTTCCTTATCGAATTATTGCATCTAAATTATTATGTCTAAATTCAAGTAAATATTTGCATGGTCTTCCTTTAAACCATTAACTATGTTCCATTAATCTATATGTGTATTTTTTCACAAATACCATTGTCTTAATTACAGTAGATTTGTTAGAAATCTTGGGATCTATGTATTCCAATTTTGTTTTTTTTATAAAGTTGTTTGGATATTTTAGACCCATTGCATTTCCCTCTAACTTTTCAAATTAGGTTGTCAACTTTTCTCAAAAATAAGTCTTGCTGGGATTATGAATAAGACTATATGGAATCTATAGACAATTTAGGAAGAACTGATAGCTTTTAATATTGAATACCCTAATCCATGAACATGGTATCTATCACTCTCCATAATGCTCTTCTTTAATTTCTCACCAATGTTTTATAGTTTTCAGTGCAGGTCTTACAGTTTGTTTAATTCTAAATATTTCATGGTTTTAGGTGCAATAGTAACTACTTAAGAAAATTAATTTTCTTTTGTTCATTGCTAGCACATAACAATACAATTGATATTTATATTGATCTTATCTTGTGCAATCTTGTTATATTCACTTGTTAATTCTAGGAGATTTTTTGTAGGTTTCTTAGGAGCATTTATACCACCATCATATCATTTGCTAATTCAAACAGTTTTACCTCATACTTTCACACTGTGTATCTTCAATTCTTTGTTGTGCTTTACTGAAGTTCACTAAAATATTGGTTAAGAATGGTGAGTGTGGAGATCCTTTCACTGTTTCTAATGTTAGGAAAGCAATCTTTCACTCCTCAGTATGATGTCAGCTATAGGTTTATACAGATACCCTTTATTAGATTGAGAATGTTCCCTTCTATAACTACTGTTCTGAGATTATAAACAGGTATTGAAATTCGTAAAATGTTTTTTCTGATTCTAGTGAAATGATATAATGCTTCTTCTCCTTTGTGCTGTTAATTTAATGAATTATAATGGTTGATATGAAAAAGTTAAATTAACTGTGCATTGCTGAAAAAGCCCCAGATGGTTATAACATATTCTCACTTTAAAGATTTACTGGATTAAATTTGTTATTATTTGCTCAGGAATTTTGTGTTTGAGCTCATATAGAATATTTGTACTTTTCATGTAATATTTTGAATCAAGGTAGTGGTATCTCATAAAATGAATTAAGGAATGTTCTACTTTCCTATAATTTTCTCGAAGAGTTTGCATAAGAATGCATTATTTTTTTCTTAAAGTCTGTGATAGAATTCACCAGTAAAGCCATCTGAATCTGGAGATTTCTTTGTGAGATCATTTTAAATTATAATTGCAATTTCCTTATTGGATGTATGGTTATTCATATTTTCTATCTCTTTTTGAGTCACTTGGGTAATTTGTACCTTTAAAGGAATTTGTTCATTTTATCTATTTTTTAAATGCCTTGGCTTAACACCATTGTATTCACTTATTGTCCTTTCAATGTCAGTAGAATTTAAAATTATGTCTCCTTTTACACCCCTAATACTGTTGAAGTATAAATCCTCACTTTGTCTCAGTGTATTTTCCTTTGTATTTTTCCTGCTTAGGGTTCGTTCGGCATCTTATAGAGTTAGGTTTTTCTTAAATTTGGAAAATTTGTTCATTACAGCTTTAAATATTTGCTTTGTTACCACCACTTTCTAAGACCAATTGCACAGGTTTAGACTCCTTAAGGTCAATGAAATGCATTTCAGTATTTTCATTATTGCCTTCCTCTCTATGGAAGAGAGCTATTTTAATATCATTTCAGGTTCTGTTTCTATTGGCTATCTTTTCTCCTGGTCATGTGTCTCATTTGCCTAGTTTTACATGTCCAGTAATTTTTGGTTAGATGCTAGATGCACACATTTTAAGTGGTTGTGGTCAGCAGTTGTCCCCCTTTAAAGAGTGTTGATCTCCGTTTTAGAAATCAGTTTAGTTCCTTGCCATTTATCTTGCTCTTTTTTGAGATTTCTGCTTATTTTGCTTAGGATATAAGTGGAGCAGCCTTTTATTTTGGGTATAATTTAGCTTCACTATTGAGTTGTGATTTTTGATATCTGACTTTCAAGAGTGATCAACAAAAATTCTCCACATTGGCTGGTCTACACTCAAAGGATCCCCAACTCTCCCAGTCAATTTTTACCTACTCTTACGGTGTTTCATCTTATATGTAAACATCATATTACTTAGCTAAGTCTCTAGGGAGCTTTATTAAGATTTTTAGTGTTCTTTTCCTGCATAGTTTCCTCCTTTGAAACTTCAATTCACTATTTCCATCCTTCTTAGAACATCTGATTTCCAATTTCTTTCTTCTCTACTTGATTTGACAGCCATGATCTGCTTAGAACCATCTTTTATGCTCTATGTCCTAGAATATAAGTCTGGGTAGAAATCTAGGGCAATCACAAATCTCACCTCATTTGTTTCTATGTTCTCAAAGATCACAGTCTTGAGTTGGCTGTTGTCCAATGAACAGAAATAGTACTTTAAAATTCTTTAATTGTATTTTTAGTGTATTTTTATTTGATGTCCCCTTATTTCTGTCCCTCCTCCAGTTTTACTGAGATATAATTGTCATATGGCACTGTGTAACTTTAAGGTATACAGCATAATGATTTGAGTTACATATATTGTCAAATGATTACCACAATAAGTTTAGCTAACATCCGTCACATCATATAGATATCAAAAGAAAAAAAAGAAAAGGAAATTTCTTTCCCTGTGATGGGAACTCTTAGGACTTACTCTCTTGACAACTGTCATACATACCATAGGAGTTTCAACTATAGTCATCATGTTGTACATTACATCCTTAATGCTTATTTATGTTATAACTAGAAGTTTGTACCTTTTGGCCACCTTCATTTCAATGGTAGTTTTTTTTTTTTAATTTCAATGGTAGTTTAATGTACTTTAGTATACTTTATCCAGTTTTCTTTTTTTTTTAAGATTTTATTTATTTATTTAACAGGCAGAGATCACAAGTAGGCAGAGAGGCAGGCAGAGAGACAGGGGGAGGCAGGATTTCCACTGAGCAGAGAGCCTGATATGGGGCTTGATCCTGACCTGAGCTGAAGGCAGAGGCTTTAAACCACTGAGCCACCCATGCACCCCTTTATCCAGCTTTCTATTCGCTAAAGTCAGGAGAGACTCTAATTCTTTTTATTTCACCATAGAAGCAGAAGTCTTCCTCTTCCTCCACTTCTCCCTTTCCTGCCTTCCCTCCCCCTCCTCTCCATCCTCCTCTTCCTTCTTTTTCTCCTGGCAAGCATGTTTTTTTAATTTCTTAGTATTTTCAAGATTGTTTTCCAGTTTCAGTGATTATTTTAACATGTCTTAAGATTGCATCATGGAATGTTTATTTTTGTTGTGCAGTATGGATTACCTACAGTGACAGTGGCTTCTTGATTCCCAGATTATATCACAATGGTGAGTTACAGAATGATAATTTAACAAATCTTGTTTTTAACTGGTTATGGTATAAAACTGGGTATTTTCCAACACCTGTATTTCTGTCCAATAGACTTAACTTCTTCAATGCAGTTCTTACATAGTTCATTTTCCTAAAATATAATAATGGCTCAGATTTTGCTATATGTCATCCACTTGGGGAAAAACACCAGTATTAGTTTCCTAAGATTGCCATAATAAATACATTTTGTGGCTTAAAACAACAGAGATTTATTCTCTCACAATTCTGGAGGCCCAAAGTCCCAAATCAAGTTGTCAGCAAAAGTATATTTGCCCTAAAAGGCTCTAAAGAGAGAATCTCCCTTTGCCTCTTCAAGCATCTGGTGGGTCCTGAAATTACTTAATTACATCTGCAAAGTTCCTTATTCTAAGGTAAGGCCATATTCTGAGGTTCTGAGTGGATATATATTTTTTGGAAGGCCACAATTAACCAACTATAATATTTAATGAAAAGAGTGCCATTTAGTACTGAACCCTTGAATTTCATGTTATAAGCTGATTTGAAAGTGTGAGTGGAAAATTTAACTTTACAGGAAATGACTATAATATCATGAGATAAAACTTCTTTTTCTCTCTCTTTCTCTAACTCCTTTTATTAGATCCTGTGCGCAGGTTTATACCGTCTGCTATAATAGTCACAAAAGAATGACATAATACTCTCCTTCCATATAGTTACTGATAAATCATGAATACACAAAAAGTTAGAACTTTGTTCAAGAGAACAAATTAACAGATGCCCAAAGGTGGTAAGTGAGTGGTGGTAAAATGAGTGGGTATGTAAATTTAAAGAAGAAAGGTCTGAAGTCTGGGTTCAACTGGAAAGTTTTCACAAATAAGAGGGAGTGGGTAGAGGCTTGGAATGTGAGGGATCAAATGGAGAACACTTTAGAAGGGAAAAAAGGAATAGGCCAACGTGAATAAAGGCCCAGTCTTAGGCATGGGAATGGTGTTCAGGAAGAAGAGGTGAAAAATTCCATAATAAAGTAGTGAACTATGAACTAAATCTAGGATAAGAGTTTACCTTTATGATATTACAATTTACAATAAATATATATTTGGTTTTCGTCGCCATTGCTGGCTCAGAGCTCCTAAAATCTTTGGAATTTACAAAGTGTCAGAGTATAGAAAGAGTCTTTTGCTATGTTACTGTTAACTTCTGGAAAGCACCTAAGAATGGGAGGGGAGAAGGGATGGAGGTTGAATGGCTAATGGCAGATGATTTAATCAGTCATGTCCATGTAGTGAAACCCAACAGGACAAGGTTCAGAAATCTTCCAAGTCAACGAACACATGGAAATTTGGAGAGAGTGGTGTGCTGGAGAAAGCATGGAAGTTCTGCACACTTTCCCCTTACTTACCCTATGCATCTTTTCCATATGGCTGCTCCGGAATTATATCCTTGATAATAAACTAGTAATTTAGTAAGTAAAATGTTTCTCTGAGTTCTATGAGCTGCTCTAGCAAGTTGATCAAACCCAAGGAGAGGGTTGTTGGAATTTCCAGTCTCTAGCGGTTGTTATTGGAATTTCCAATCTATAGCCAGTTGCTCAGAAGCCCTGGACTTCTGAAGGGCCTCTGATGTGGTGCAGCCTGCAGGACTGAGCCCTTAACTTGGGGAATCTGATGCTATCCCTGGGTAGAAAGTATCAGAATTGAGTTGAACTGTAGGACATCTACCTGGAGACAAAGAATTGCTTGGTGGTGTGTGGAGAAACTTCCATGCGTTGGAATCAGGCACAGAATAATAGCCTTTATCCTACAAACATGAAAATCCTCTTAGTTTTGGAGCATGGGATGGGGATGAGCTTCTCTCTTCTAGCTTGTTTCTGATTTCTACCTCCACCTCCTCCAATGTTCCAACTTGGGCTTTGTAGTCTACTCTGCACATTCAGAGCCTCTCCCCAGTCTTTGGCATTTCTTCACCCCCTCCTCAAATCTCCTAATCTTCTCTCCTCCCTCTTCTAAATCATTTTCCCAAAATTTTCATAGTGATTCTACTGTCATTTAGATGTGCATGTGGGCTGATGGGCCATACACAGAAGGAGTTCATCCCACTGGGCATTTTCTTTCATGTCAGACCCAGAGCCTATTTAGATGTGGACTATACTTGAATATTCCTTTGGTTAATAGGTAGAGTTTCTCTATTTTCTATAGATCCAACCTCACTATAATGAATGCAAAGCAGATTTATATTTATATTTAGCAAATGTGAGAGTGAGTGGTTATTTCTCTTAGATTTTAGAAATAGTCTCAAAATATTCTTGAAGCTCCAGCCCTGGAATATTACTCTCATCTGTTCATTATTTTATAAGAAAAATTGTGTGAAAAAGGATTACGCACAAAGTTGCCTTTAATACTGTATCTATTCTTAATTTAGTCTTTTCTGGAAATGGTCAAAAATGAGAATTAAAAGCTTGTCACAATATCTTCATGATGGTTATTTTTAATACAATGAAAACAGCTTTATGGCATAACCTGTGGTGTAAACTGTGGTCAGTTATGCATCTCCATTTCCCTTCCTGATTCTTTTCCTCCACACATCACATGACCACAAATAATCAAGTATCATATACATGCTTTGCTTCCCAAGCCGTACACATTTTTTAAAGAAGCACTCTAAAGAGCCCCGTGTTGTAGAATGTATCATAGATCTCAGGCAATATATGACCATGCTAATGGGTGGTCATAGGAAAACCATCCAGAGCCATGATTATTAGGAAAAAATATTATGTAGACTTGCTAGACAAACATTCAGAAGTGTCTCCTCTCCTCTTAAACAAAAACAAAGCAATGAAGAAGAGAGTAGCCACAGATTCTGGAGGAGGAAGAATAATGTTTTAGCTACTCTTTCCTATGCCAAAGTTATCTGCTCCTCCCATCACCCAATCCTAACTAGAAGGTAAGTTGATACACCCAGTAACAATACACTGGCTCATAAGTGGCCTCAATCTTCCACTACAGTCTCTCCCACAAATGACAGGAAAGATCCCAAGGGCCCAAGGAAGAAAACCTTCAACGGAAGGTAAGAGGTATTAAATTTGCTGAGCCTATGGAAAGAAAATATAAACACAGGTGTAAAAACTGTCTTTAAATGTGAAGTGGCAAGCTGCTTATTCCTGTGAGGATAAGGGTTGGTGCCTAAATTAATCCTGCCCCTGGCATGAATTGGAAAGAATCAGATAATTTTACAAATATGTCTGTTGCTATTATGGCTAAAGTGATGCAATATATGGGATAAAGGGTTTAGGTTGGGCAGTCTATAAAGTATTTTTTTACTGTTTTTAAAGATTTTATTTATTTATTTGACAGAGAGAGAGAGAGAGAGAGAACACAAACAGGGGGAACAGCAGGCAGAGGGAGAAGCAGGCTCCCCATTGAGTGGGGAACCCAATACGGGACTCAGTCCTAAGACCCTGAGATCATGACCTGAGCGGAAGGCAGACGCTCACTGGACTGAGCCCCCCAGGCATCCCTAGGTCAGGCAGTTTAAACCACTTGCAGATTTTAGGATTTAAAACAGAAGTTGTCAATTTGTTTCTCTCAAGGGAGATACAGTAAATATTTTAGGTTTTGCAAGCCATATTTTGTCACAAGTTCCAAAATCTGCAACTGGAACAGGAAGGCAGCAAGAGACCATAGGTAAAACAGCAGGTGTGGCCATGTTCCTGCATGCCACACCTTGCCAGCTCCTGCTCTCAAATATTTGACATCAGTTCTCAGAGCTGAGCCAAAACTCAGCTCTGGGTAGCAGGAATGAAAGTGGTTGATGCTGAGGTTTATTGTCGGGAAAGACCAAACTCCAACTCCCATAGCTTCTGCTCATAAACATCTCTAAGGAAAAAGCTTGCTGGCAACACAAAGGAAACATCTATACCAATTCCATAGGCCTCCTTGCAACCAGATGGCTGCCCTCTTGCTCCAGTCCATAGCGATGCTGCAACTTGCATGGCCCAGGAAGATCAAGTTTTCACCTAGCAAAGGGACTGAGTTAGGTGCCCTTTCTGCATGTTGAGAATGGAATATATTTTTTCTCACAGCCAAATCAATTAAAATATTTCAGCAGTTTAAACAAAATTGAAGTCTGATAGTTACACTAGATCAGAGGTCTCAAAGAGAGGGGATAGAACAATGTCTGGAGACGCTTTGAGTTGTTATAATTGGAGAGTGGCTGCTACTAGGATCTTATGGGGGAGGTTAGGGGTGCTGCTGAACATCTTATGGTGCATGGGACAGGCCCCCACAGCAAAGGTTAACCAGCCCAAAATGTCAGTAGTGCCAAGATGGAGAAACCCTGTGCTGATGCTCTCACAAACGCTTCCTTTAGTGAACATAATTCCAACACAACTTACATTTTCTGGGGGAGTATTAAGAGCTATCACATTAAAAAGTGGTCACAGTAAAAGACTTCCAAGTAGTTTGAAGAAGGAACTTTTCATAAAAGTATTTTGTTCTTTCAAATTAATACAAGAAATAAAAGAACATCTCATGTTCTTAGAAAAAATGCAGTATCTTTCAGAATATGATTTGAAACAATCTTGCTTTGAATTCAGGTGTTTTATGGTCTAATGTTCTAATCCCAATTCTGATTGTAAAATATAGATACATTCAGGTTTTCTAATGTGTGCATGATATAGTACAGATGTACGTCAAGACTGAACAATAACTTACCTGGTTGATTCCAAGGATTGGAACTTTGGAACTTTTTGAGAGAGAAGGCTTAAATCACATGATAAACTAGAAGAAGTATGCTTTTGTAGTCACAAAGAGATTAGTGGGGCCTAAGAACTGCCTGGGAACTATATGATTTTCTGTCAGGAAAGAGGAGCTAAGATAGAGTTGAGGCTAGGCTGACAGAATCAGGTCAAAGTGTTCTGCTTCATTTTGAAATATTCTTAATATGGAGTTCCTTGGATGGAGCTAAACCTATATAATTTTGAATCTGAGGAAAGAAAAAACATTCATACACATGGAGTTTCCTCCAGTAGCTAAATTTGGTTATGTGTGTTATTGTTACCCCAAAAGTTTCAGAAGCTATGGAAACTTAAACCGAACATCCAAATTATTTAAGGACTACAGAGTTGGGAAGCAGGAACTAATCAACACATTCTCCCCAGACGAAAATAAAATCAACCAAACTGGCTATTTGCATCATTTAAAGCAAAATTTCCACTACTAGGTAATTAATTTTTTTTAAACTTTTTACTTTAGAGTTTAAGCTTTAGAAAAAATTGGAAAGATAGTACAGGAAGTCCCAGTATATGCCATGCCCAGTTTTCTCTGTTAATATATTAACAGATCATTAATAGTTTAGTATAGTACATTATCATAAGTTATAAACCAATATTAATACATGATTATTAACTTAAGTCCATACTTTATACAGATTTGCTTACTTTTCTCCTTAGGTCTTTTTCTATTGTAGGATCCCATGTAGGAGGCCATATTACATTTAGTCATCATATCTTCTTGGTTTATAAGAGTATCTCAGACATTCCTTGTTTTTGATACTTTTGAGAAGTACTGGGCAGGCATTTTGTGGAATTGGGAATTTTCTGATTCTTTTTTCATCATTAGACTGGGGCCGTAAGTTTGGGGAAGAAGACCACAGAGATGATAAATTAACCTTCGTAAATCATATCTAGATGACATGCTACCCACATGACGTATCAGTCTTGGTATTAATTTTGATACCTGAGCTGATGTAGTGTGCATACTTTAATTTTAAATGGAATCAAATTTATGTATTGCAATTATATACACTAAATGATATATATAAAATAACCTGAGAGAACATTCAGGTAACTTTTTTTTTTTTCTTTGCTTTGCTTTGCTTTTTTTGAGGTCATGTTTTCTTGAAAAGTATTTAGTTAAATATTTCTTTCACTGAAATCATAACTATTTACTACTGCGTAACACCCTAGACTAACTTAAATTAAACCCTTATTTGTCACAAGCTTTCACTTACTTCTGTGAGATAACATCAAAAGATACATTCTTTTCAAAGGTGAAATAAAAGCACTAGTACTATGATAATAATTTTTTTAATAAGAGCATCTTACACTTTCTGTGGGATTTTCATATGCATTTTCTCTCTTGAATGTTATAAACACCCCAGAAGTTAGTGGATTTTATGTCTTTTGTCATAGCAATTATTTTTTTATAATTTGGGCTCAATATGACAGGTATTTGCATATTATATGTGTCTTCATATGTGTTTTGTGAATGCAAAGACATACTAACAGCTGAGGAAAAGTATAGCCCTTCTTTTCCTGAAAAATTTACTTTAGTGCTTACTGTGTATATGTGTGGGACAAATAATTTGTCAAAAGAAGATATTCAGTGATTTCCATTGTAAAGGAAAGATTGGGTTTTCTTATTTGATAGCAGATAGCAAGATTTCATGTTTCACTAGAACTAAGTTTCAAGGCTAGTGTGTCAGTAAAGCATATAATTTCATAGGTAAATGCCAAAAAAAAGTTGGCATCTATAAGTTATTAGTTGAAATAGATAAAATATTACTATAGAGATCATTCTGAAATTTTGATTATTAGATTCTGAAATATATTTAAAACTATCTTATAGCTAAGTTACTTTTTGTAGGAGTAGAAAGATATTTTAAGAAATCAGCTATTTTTTTCTTTTCTCGAAGTGGAGTCTGCTGCCTCTCTTATTCAGATATTGCCTCTTAAGTTTTAACTACTTTTCAAAAACTAAGATAATATTTGCTGACTGAAGGATTTATCAGAACAATTTTTATATGGAAAAGAACAGACCTTGTCTTAGGACAATTTATAATAATAAGCCTTAGCTGTTAAATGTTTCTACTAATAAAAATAATCATCCAGCAAGATGATGGAGATGAATGAGGAAAACGTTCTCAATACAGAGCACTTAAATATGTTGATAAAAATATCTTTAAAAAGCTTTTCAAAAGAACTGCTTAGCTGGTGTAAATTAAAGGGAACAATCTGAGGCCATAAATAAGGGAAAAAATATGGTAACACAAGACCAAGAAATTTATATTAATTCTAACCTTAAAGTCATCTGTTGGTCCCTGGTGGTCTAGAACCTAGATTTTAGTGGGACATTGAATGCAAAGGACAAGAGACAAAGTCTGGGCCTCAGTCACTGTGGGGAGTAAGATTAGAGATGCCTGCCAAAGTGAGACACAGGAAGAACAATATTTTCAGCAGATAAATGTGTGTGCATGCGCGTGCACACACACACAGAAGTTTATCTTCTTGGAATTTGTTTTGCATAGCATAGGAAAAAAATAAACACTCACCTGAGAATTCATGACCATGAACTTGCCCTCAAGTACATACGGGTAACTTGAAAAATGCATTTTAAAAATTTTATTGAACATGGTCCTGGATTGTGCCTATAATTACTTGTCTGAAGCAAAGCCAAAACCTGAAAAGAGAAATGTACTCTAAACACAATCTGTAAAGAATTCACATGAAGTTCTATAACACAGGACTTTGTAATTTTTTAAAGATTACCAAACATATAAAGAACAAGTTATTATGAATAAGAGTTATTAGAAAAAAACTACAGTCCATATTGAGACCCCAAAAGACTGTAGCCATTGGTATTTTCAAATGCAGAATATAAGGCCTGGACTTACTGGTACAGGAATACTGATAAATCAAAGACAAAAGTGGTAGAAAGGATTCTACATTTATTGCAGATTCCTCTATCCTCCAAAAATAATCCACAATAGGCATGTCAAAAACATCAGCAGAAAACTCATAGAAATCAACAAATTCACAGGCAGACACAATACTATGGGCTAGAGATATAAAGTCTGGAGACAAAGAAAACAAGATTAAACACCAAAAAGTGATAAATTAGAATTATTAAATATAAAATTTAAACTTCTAATGTATTAAAGCTTTTTAACATATCAAAGATGTTGAGAAATATCTTGAATAAAAAATTAGTATATTAGTTTATTTGTCAAAGAACTGTTAGAACTTTTTGAACTGACAAATATACCACACTTTGATTTATACATTCTAATGTTGGTTGATAACTGAGTTTCTTCAATATTTTACTCTTCCCTATCTTGTGATGTATCTATATGTGCTCGTTTTTGTTGGGTACAAATTTAGAATATAAGTGCATTTAATTTGAATAGACAATACCAGTTTTCTAAAATAGTTGTACCCATCACAATTTATTAGGGTCAAGTCTATCCTCATCCTTGCCAACATTTATTATTATTCTTAGGATTGTGCATGTTAGTTTTTCTTTAAAAGTTTGGTAGAATAGCCTGGTAATAAATAATAATAATAGACATTTGGGCCTGGAATTTTCTTTATGGAAATATTTGTGTGTGTGTGTGTGTGTGTGTTCAATACTTCATAGGGAATATCTCATTTACTTTTTTTTTTTTTTAAGGATTGTTAGATATTTATTTGACAGAGAGAGAGAGAGTATAAGCAGGGGAAGCATCAGGCAGAGGGAGAGGGGAAAAACAGCTCCCGGCTGAGCAAGGAGTCTGATGTGGGGTTCAATCCCAGGACCCCAGGACCAAGACCCAAGAGGAAGGCAGACTGAGCCACCCTCATTTACGTTCTCTATTTAAATTCAATTAATTGACATATAGTGCATTTTTGGTTTCAGAGGTAGAAGTAATATTGATAATTCTAGATACATTTTTAATAGATCTAAAACTATACAGATTTTTAATTCTCTGTGTGATCATTGGCTGTTGTAATGTTAGGAATTTGTCTTGTTTCATCTAAAATTACCAAGTTTATTGATATAAACTTGTTTCAAATGTTTCTATTTTCCTCTAAATCTCTAGGATCTACAGTGATTTTCCCTTTTTCATTCTTAATATTGGTAGTTTGTGCTGTTTTTATTCTTGCTTCATTTTACAAGGAGATTGCCAGTTTTGCCAAAAACCAAACTTCCAGCTTTTGGATCCTCTATATTGTAGTTTGTGTCATACCCCTCACCCCCAAGAAGACCCCCCCCCCCCAGTTTGACTTGCTTTTTAGTAATATTCACTTTTTTGAGGTGGCCTGGAACTGAACCGGCAGTATTTCTGAGGTATGCCTGTAGGTATCTTTGCAGGGTAAGTGACTGGAAGGGCATGAGGGGAAGCTTCTGGGGGTTTATGATGTTCTATTTCTTGGCCTAAGTCATTGTTCCCAGGATGCTCTCATTTTTTTTCATTAGCTGTGTGCTCCACATTTTTTCCCCATTTTTGTTACTTATTTCTCAAAGTCAATTTAAGAAAATTATTTTTCTTCTATAGAACTTATATAAACAATGCAATGGAATTTGGTGCCATATTGTTTTTCCTGACAGTCTTGCCTTGACTCTTTTGCTGCATTTTTATTCAGAAAACTTTGCCAAAATTGCACCTGGAGGACTTACAGCCTTCCTTCACCAAGCTCTTGAAATGGCATTACACAAGATCTTTCTTTCTTCTCCCATCTCAACATGTTGCCATTTTTATGTTTATCGGCAGTAAAATTTATATTTCTAACTATAGTTTCCTGTGACTGGCAGCTTATCATTATGTACTGCTTAATTTCTACTTTGTGAGGAGCTCATTCATTTTAAAGGATTAGCTTCACTTCGGAGGATTAAATCTGGCCAAGGTTTGTTTAACTGTGTAAGATGAGGCTATTAGAGGCACATGCTAACAACAACAATAACAAAAATAGATGTTTCTCCTGTTCCTTCTGCTCATGTTGATGGTAATAATGGAGAAGGTCAGGGGCACAGGCACTGAGGGGATATAGAGAGTGTTCCAAGGGCGTGCCTGAGGAATGCTAGATTTTCTGGTTGCCTCTAGTCATTGAACTTTCATTTTGTTGAGTGAAAAATGCAAGCCAAGTGGTTGTTCAAATGTTAGGAACACAGTAAAAAAGATTATTTAGAAATGGCAGGGAAAGAGATGAAATGGTTTGCAGAGACAAATTAAGGAAGAGATACATTTAAAAAAAAAACATTGTAATGGAATTTTACTATATGGCATATGGTTAAAAACCTTCTATCATATCTTCACACAAAATGTTCAGTAAAAGATGCATTTTTACTATTGGCATTTTTCCCCAGTGTGATGATGCCTGTTTCAAAGTCATGAGGTTGACAATAAAATATGTCTGTGAGAAGCCCTCAGTATCTTGGTTACAACTAGAAAAAAACAGTACAGAAATATTTCCTTAAAATGCGTCAAAGGAACATGGCTTGATTTTAAACCCTCAGTCAATTGCTTAGAAACTTTAGAACTCAACGGCTGGCCAACAGTAAATTATCTAGCCTTCAAAAGCAGGAAATAGAATTTTTCTTCCTTGCTTTTAGCTCATAGATTTGTCCCTGATTTCAGAATTCTTTAGTCCATGAATTTACCAAATTCTGCCTTAAAAAAAAAACAACAACTGTGATGTTCAAACTTATCATGCCTTAAGAATTACTAAAAATTCCAGTGACTGGCTATTTTTTAAAAATCAAATGAGACTTTTCCTAAAGATCCTGGATTAGAAATGCTTAGCAAAATACCCCAAGACTCTTAGTTGGCCCTCTCTGCATCTTCATATTTCTCAACAATTTTAAGAAAACATATTCAAAATCCAGGTTATCTTTTAAATTAAATTTCTAATTAAACTCTCTTTTATCTAATATAAATCTAAGAATCACTACAAAAACTTCAAGTAAGCTTTCTAGTCCCTCACATATTAAGACTGGAGATTAATAAAACTGTTAGTGTATTTTAAAAGTTAATTTTTTTGGTTTTTTTGTGCTCACTGACTCTACAGAGAATTAAAATTTCTTTAATTTCAATGGAGAGCCCTATATGACCAATCACATCTTACTAGATGCCTTTGAGCTTTCTTTCTTAGGTAATATATATCTTGGATAATATATATCTTTATTATCTTGCTTGGAATTTTAATTAATTTATTAGCTAATCTTGCCATAATACTTATTTGTTAGTCCCATTTTAATAATAGGCCCAAGAAAACACCAATCTATCCAGTTTGAGAAATAAGAAACAAATAGCTTGTTTTAGAATGCATGAGGATATGTCCTATTAAATCAGCTCTTAAAAATGCAATAGTGAAAAGTAAAGAATTGCTTATTCTGAACCTATAATTGAAAAAATATATGGTTGCTATATGCTTTTGTTCCTCATCTCTCCCTTTCTAAAGTGTTTATTTTCTTTTTCTGGCCATCCTAAATCTATCCATGACTAAAGGGCCAGCTCTGACCTTCTCTCCCCTTTCTTGGGCAGCTTGCCACCTCCACAGCAGTGAATTACATGACTTTGTACAGCTTGCTTTAACAGATGTCTGGGTCTCTGTCTGGTGTCTTTAAATGCGAGGCAACCACAATTTATTTTGTTTCTCTTATGATCACCTACAACATCCTGAGCATTTTTTTCCCCTCAGAGATAGATATGAAAAATGAATACTCATCCATCGATTCTGTGATGCAAATATTCCTTTCTTACACCAGGATGATGTGATAGTATGATTAAATGAACCTCTGTGTGTCAAGAGAAGTTTATAGAGTCTAGTACCCCATATAATATGTTGCTTAATATGGATCTGTCTTTACTAAATTCAATTCAAAAAGTATTTCTGGAGCACCTGCTATGTGTAGGACACCATGGGGGTGGGTAATGGGGGTAAAGAAGAGAACAGAATTGACAAAAATCTCTGCTTTCATAAAGCTTACATTCCAGTGGGGGATCAGATAATGAGCAAGGAAAACAACGAAGTAGGGGTGTGTGTGTGTGTGTGTGTGTGTGTGTGTGTGTATGAGAATTTTGCCTTATATCTGAGTATATCTGAGAGAAAAGCATTCTGGGCAGGGAGAACATCAAGTTCAAAGGCCCTGAGTCAAGAACGTTAAGGCATAGCAAGGGAAATGTCACAGAATTAATAGAAGTCAGATGATCGAAGTCCTTAGAGGGTATTGGAGTGTAATTGAAAACCACTGGACAATTTTGAGCAAAGGAGTAAGATGATCTGTAATCTGTAATTCTGTGAAATTCTGCAGCTCCACAACTTTCTAGTCTATCTTCTATCTTCATCTTAAAAAAAGTCTTATCAATGGATAATGCATATACCATGATAATCTTTCTACCCATACCACATGTTTCGACCATGTATACTTAAGAATAACATCATAAGAGGAATGAACTTCCTCTTACGTGATCACCCCCAAAAAACTATGGATATCTAATTTATGGATATCTAAATGCTTTGTTTAGGTCATTATTCTTAGGTGTACACAGATTAACTCTCTCCCTCAAACACGCTGATATTCAAAGCTAGGAAAATTTCCTTAGATATTTTGAAAATCAGAAAGTGGGCTTGGTATTCCTTTTTATCAATTTTTTGTGATTATCTACAAAGTTCTTTCTCATACATACATTTTTAATTTGAAACAAAATAAGCAATCTTTCTTCTCACCATTCTAACATCTATGTCCTCAGAACTTAATCAGGGTTTAGGTGAATCATTTTCACAGTTGTATGTGTATCAGCCAAACCCACACCCAAAACCCTGATATTTGACATTTGAATTTCTTTTCCATTCTGAGGGAGACTCCTGAGCAAATATAAAGATAAATTATGGCCAGGCTGCCTTTTCATTCAAACATACTAACTTAAAATAGATAATCAATAAAATATAAATATTATGTGATAAAGTAAGAGAACCATTTTTTTAAAACCCATTTGAGTACTTTCCCATCCCTTTTCTTTCCAGAGCACATCTTACTAGCTTTTAGGGATCTTCCCCATTTCCTTGTGGTTCTCAGGGGTTGTCAATAAGAAAACACATAGGACCTAAGCTGAAACAGTCAACTATTTCCGCAGATGTTGTGTTCAATACACGCTGTGACTGAGTGACTCAAACTAATGTATTTAAAATTCCTTATTGGAATTATACGAATTCCTTGTAGAGGTATAGCCTTTTTTTTCTCTTCCTTAGTGAGCTGTAAGTGTATCATTCTGGAGCCATCTGTGTCCATGTTTACTGACATATGGAAAAATCCACTTTGCTGAAAGAGACAGAACAGGAGAAACAAGTACAGTCGTGGAGAGGATTTCCAGACATACATGTAGGAGTTAGAGGACAGGGGGAGGGGGGTGGAGAAAGATCAATACATAGAGAAGCAAGGAAAGATACTTATTTTTCAATTCCAACCTTGTGCTCTGGCCGTGCTGGTCTACTCTCTCCTCCAGCTACACAGAGCAATAAAATCCTTTTTGTTTATGGAAATTTAACGTGGATTTCTGTTCTCTGCAACCGAAACAAACCTGAGGTAGAAATTAACACCAAAAGTTATGTTGGAAAAGAAGACCCTAAAATGGAAAATTGGCTGAGCTCAAGTGAACTAAGTTACAAGGATGATTCCATGATCCCAGGATAGAAATTAGATAGCTTTGTTCTGCTACAAGAAGCAGGTTAAAAAGTCACCTGGTAAGTATTTAGGCTTCTTGTGCTTATTAGGCTGCAGCTATAGAAGATTTACTGGAAAATGTCAGAACTCTTGGAATAGGTTCAAATCCTTCACTTCAGTAAGGTCTGGAACAAATAACACAAGCTTTTCTATAAACTGGCTCGGCCAAAACTAGAAAGGGCATAGCACACAGGTGTGTTGAGAGACTGTGTCATCTCTTCTTTGTCTATCCCTCCTCACTTAGCTTGGGACAAAATATTAGGAATGGTTCATCTTTCAAGAAGCATTACTTGCCTGATCCCCAGTGCTCTTGGATTGTTGACCAGAGGAAGAAAAAGCAAGAGAAGAGCTGAAGACATGGGAAAGAACTATTCCATAGACCTGTCTGTATCAGGGTGAAATCTCCAAATTTTAAATAATAACATTCAAGTCAGATTCGTTTGAACAAAAATGTTAACTTAATGGTTATGGAACTTAAACTCCAATGACCGTCTGACTGTCAATCCAAGGGCTCAAATGAAGTCTTTATGACATGGTTTCTTTTTGACCACTCACTCTGCCTCCTTATGTGTTTGATCAATTCTCAGAGAAGTTCCTTTATTCAGAGAGAAAAGATGGTTGTTAGTAAGTCCAGATTTATATCCTATGCCTCCAAGTCTAGAGAAAAATATCTTTCTTCTTTTTCTAGTTCCTCAAGTGCAAATCCAGAGTTGAACATGACGCCTTGGCTGGTGTGATTGGGGAAATAATTTTCTCAATATTATCTGTACACTAAGAACAATAATTATAAAAATAACAGCAATAATAATAATAATACCTACCTGGTACTATTGTTGTGAGGGATAGAAAAGCTAATTTATGTAGGGGCATCCGGGTGGCTCAGTGGGTTAAAGCCTCTGCTTTCAGCTCAGGTCATGGTCTCAGGGTCCTGGGATCAAGCCCCGCATCAGGCTTCTGCTCAGCAGGGAGCCTGCTTCCTCCTCTCTCTCTGCCTACTTGTGATCTCTGTCTATCAAATAAATAAGTAAAATCTTTTTTAAAAAGCTAATTTATGTAAAACTTGGCAAATATAAACTGTTTAGCAAATATAAAGTTCCATAAAAGGATCAGCTTTTACCATCCACTATAACCCACTCATGGCTGCCTAGCACACACAATAATGTATATTAGAAGCAATAGTAGTAGCAGCATAGTAATAATAGTAATAACTATTATTATAGCTATCATTTTGAACTACCCAGAATTCTTATGATCATCATCCTTGAGTTAAGAGTCCCAGTCACCTGTAGGAAATGTCTCCCTTTCTGCATGTAGTCATGTTGAAACTGCCAATCATGGCGCCTATCTGTTCTCCCAGGGTTGTAGATTAACCAAGTGATGTAGGCTGGGTCAGATTCAATACTGACTTTCTTAGACACAGTGATTATTCTAAAAGATGAATATGTTGAGTCCAGAGAACTTCCCCAAAATTTTTAAATAGGAAGTGAACGAGAGTAGTTCTTGATTCCTCTAGGATGGAAGGTTGTAAATATGTAGGCATTGAGGCCATATGAGACCCAGTGTGTGCTCTGTGGAGATGATCTGTCTGAGAGATGACTGAGAGGGACCTGATAGCATTACTTGCTGAATCTCAGTCTCTAAGCTCCAGTTCTTACTCCTTTCGATTTTATTTTTAGCTCTTTCATTATTCTTCCCAGTCATGATGATAAGGAAATTCCATTTTTTCTTAAACCAAGCTGAGCAACATTCCCGTGTTCACGAGATGTGACTAGAATAAGGTAGGATGTTATTATAGATAATGAGTACTCTATAGTTTGACAAATGCCACACGGGGAGCAGGTCATTGAAAATTAATTCTGAGAGATCCATCAGAGATCATTGAGACCAGTGCCCTCTCAGTTATTCATGAGTAAGTTATTCTTGGAGAGCATGTGTTAGCTTGTGATTTCAAGAAGAATCCAGCTGGCTGTATCAGGCAGACCATTGGGCAATGCTAATATCTAGTGTGGCAATAAAGGGAGAGGTCTGGACGAGAGCAGTGTACTGCAAGTCCACCGTTCAGATTACAGGAATTCCTGGAAACTGGATCCTATTAATCAAATGCAGAAGACTAAACCAAAATGTCCCTACATTAATTTAGATTGGGAGATGAACAGTGATCATGAGGCAAGCCAGTCATTGGAGGGAGGTATCCCTACTGGCAGGCAAGCTCAACACTGAAGATTAATACGATCAGAGTATTTTAAAATTAAAAGTATTCAGGGCACCTGGGTGGCTCAGTTGGTTGAGAGACTGCCTTCGGCTTGGGTCATGATCCTGGAGTCCTGGGTTCATGTCCCACATCGGGCTCCCCACTCAGCAGGAAGTCTGCTTCTCCCTTTGACCCTCCCCCTTCTCGTGCTTTCTCACTCTCTCTCAAATAAGTAAATAAAATCTTTTAAAAATTTTAAAAGTATTCAGTACCAATGCATGCTCCATGAAAAATAAGAAAAAAATAAGCTACACTTTGTCAAAAATAAAAACTTTTTGTCAGAGAAAGGCAGTGTTAAAAGAATCAGAGACAGATCACTGAGTGGCTCATCCAGTGACACAACTGGCTCTTGATTTCAACTCAGGTCATGATCTCAGGGTCATGAGATCCAGACCTGCATCATCCCCCATACTGGGCATGGTACCTGCTTAAGGTTCCCTCTCTCCCTCTTCACCCCGCCTCCTGCTCTCTCTCTCTCTCTCCTTCCCTCTCTCTCTCTTTTTTTTTTAATATTTTATTTATTTATTTGACAGAGAGAGATCACGAGTAGGCAGAGAGGCAGGTGGTGGGGGGGAGGGCAGTGGAGGAGGCTCCCTGCTGAGCAGACAGCCCAATGTGGGACTTGATTCCAGGACCCTGAGATCATGACCTGAGCTGAAGGCAGAGGCTTAACCCGCTGAGCCACCCAGGCACCCCTTTCCCTCTCTTAAAACAAAAAAATCTGAGACAGAAAATATTTGCAAATCATATATCTAATAATTTCATATAGAATGTACAAAGAACTCTTAGAACTCAATAAAAGAATAAGCAACTCAATTAAAACATAGAAGAGCGTAGGGGAGGAGTCAAGATGGCGGAGAACTAGCAGGCTGAGACTACTTCAGGTAGCAGGAGATCAGCTAGATAGCTTATCTAAAGATTGCAAACACCTACAAATCCAACAGGAGACCGAAGAGAAGAAGAACAGCAATTCTAGAAATAGAAAATCAACCACTTTCTGAAAGGTAGGACTGGCGGAGAAGTGAATCCAAAGGGACGGGAAGATAGACCCC